>NC_084481.1:218294016-218597047 GCF_030035675.1 Rhineura floridana
AAATATTTTCAAAATTGGGGATTAGCTTTAATTATTAACTATCTTTTACCCAATAGTTTCAATGTACATAGCACATGATGTACAAAGAGATGTTTTGGACTACAACTCCCATCCTTTACACAAGCTGTGAGTTCACACCAGCTTGACACCATAAGCTGGCTGGGGCTAATGTGAGTCGTAGTACAAAACATCTAGAGGGCATCAGGTTGGTGAAGGCTGAGTATACTTCTAGAGCCCCTGAGGATTGGGTTGAACTCTGACAAACTCTTGTGTCTGAATGATATTTTTCAAAAGAACACCCAACACCCAGCAACAAAAGGAAAAATAGAAACAGCACTTTTCCATGGCCAGTTACCAGAAAATGACTCTCCTTGCTGCATGGGAACAGTTCGAACATCTGCAATGAGTGAGTCATGGCTCATACTTTTATACCACTATCACCATATTTTGGTTTCTCTAGGTCTCCCACTGAGAAAAGAGAATTACACAAGATTGGTACCTTTATAAAGTTGCCAAGTGACCAAAGGAAATATGCTTCTTGTGCCTTTAACAGCAACTTGATTAGCAGAAATCATCTGGTGCAGTTTTTTCACAGCATTATCACAAGCTATTCATGTCACAGGGTCTGCTGAAAACATTGGTAACCCTGATCCCTTCTCTTGCTGATGAGATTAAGGATGGACTAATCTAGGGGTGGCCACTCCGTGGCTCTCCAGATGCTGCTGGACTACAGCTCCCATCATCCCTGACCATGAATTGTATTTGCTGAGACTGATGGGAGCTGTAGTTCAGCAGCATCTGGAGAGCCATGGAGTGGCCATCCCTGGACTAATCTATCAATTTTGGCTTCTCAGAATTTCCCATTTTTCCAGTCCTAAATTTGGTTTATCGCATTGCAATTCATACGCATTTTGTGCACATTTCTCCTAATATACATATTTTTGTACAAAATGTTGCCTGATATAAGCATTTTTGCAAGCCATTTCCCCTTAATAAAACACATTTTTATATATTATTTCCACTAACAGACATGTGTATGTTAGGAAAAATTCACACATATTTTTGTGCACATTTTTTGGTTGGAGAACTGCTTCACAAAATTTGGAGAAGTGAATTTCAACAGAGAGATGTCCTCCCCTATCCTTAGCTGAGATGCACATTTACTTGTACCATCACATCATCAGGGCCAGCCCCAAACCAAATAGCAGCCTAAGGATCATCTTCAATCCTCCCTCAACTTGTTCAACTTTTGGTGTTTTGCTTTGTTTTGTTTCTGCATGTGTGACCAATTTCATGACTTTAATGCATTGTTTGATCATCCACAGAGCAGAAAAGTGGTGGTTGGAGAATGTGTTTACAGGAATGTGTTGGTCCCAAAGATGAAAATAAAGACACAAAATAATACAATTAAAAATAAAAAGTAAAAACATTTAAAAACATTGGAAACATCTACAAACATTTTAAAACAATCACATATCCTCACAGCTAATAATGCTAGGGTTGCCAGGAACAGAATCTTTCAACCATCAAATGCCCAGGTGAACAGATTTTTTTTTTTAAATTCCACCTGAATGGTCATGAGGAGGGAAACAGATGTACCTTGATATGGAAGGCATTCCATAAATAGGGAACTGCCAAACAGGAAGGCCCAGTCATGAGTAGGGATGGAGTGATTGTAAACTTAAATTGTAAGCTTTCTATTTGCAGATTCAGCCTCTTTAACTGCTTTCCTGGCCAGTATGGCTTTGAATTGCCCCTCTATTTTGTTAGTTTTAGTTTCCCAGGGAGGTGTGTGTAGATTAGGCAAAGAAAAATCCAACAGTTTCTGTTGTCTCCATTTCTCACTTTTCTAATCTTAAACTGGTTCTCTACATTTCTGCAGAAATTTGTGACTTTTTTTAAACTCATAAAAATTTTCAGCATTCTGGTGTGAATTTCTAATAAATACATTTTTTATGGTTTAGACTAACGTACACATTTTTAGAGCAATTTAGCCTAATATAATGCATTTTCATATGTTTTTTTCACCAATATATTTTGTGCCCACTTCCCCTAATATATGCATTTTTATAAACATTGCTTGGTTGGAGAACTGCATTGCAAAATTCGATAAGTACAAATTAGAAGGATGGCTATGTTTCAGTTCTCATATTGTTTCAGAAATTGCGGATTCAGTAAATTCAGCTTTAAATATGAACTGAATCAAATTTCTCACCCATCCCTAGTCATGAGTCAGTGCTAACCGGGCAGCACTCAGTTTATCCATTCACTTTTTACAGGAAATGCACAGAAATAATGTAATTGTCAGCCCAGTGCATTCCAGTGTTTTTTTCTGTTTTCCTCCCCTATTTTTTCAGACCTCATTTGTAGCAATCCTCCTCCCTTATAAATTGCACAGTTGCAGCAAAGGTCTGTCTAGTCCAGGGTGGGCTTTTAAGGACAGCTAGTCTTTTAAACTGTAAGCTTCCTATTTTCAGCCCCTTTAACTGCTTCCCTGGTCAGCATGGCTTTGAATTGCCCCTTTATTTAGTTAGTTTTTGTTTCCCAGGTTGGTGTGTATTGATTAGGGATGGATAAATCTGTCACTTTCAGTTCTCAATTTCTTGTTTTTCTAATCTTAAATTCAGTTCTCCACAGCTCTGCAGCAATCTGATTTTTTTAAATCCTCATGAAAATTCTGCAACATTTTAGTGCCAATTTCTCCCAATAAACATTTTTGTAGGCAGTTTTGACTACGCAGTTTTGTATTTCTCATCACATAATGCATTTTCATATATTTTCACAAATATATTCATTTTTATGCACACTTTCCCCTAACAAATGCATGTTTATACACATTAGTTGGCAAACTGCATTGCAAAATTCAAATAAGTATGAATTTTGAAGAATGGCTGTGTTTTGGAAAGTGCAAATTTGATAAATTCAGCTTTAAATGCAAACTGAAATGAATTTCTCCCCCATCCCTAGTGTGGATTTAAATCACTTTTTTCTTTCTGTTATCTCTTCCCTCTTTTTAAAATTCCATTTATAGTGAAATAGCTAGAGTAGAAGATAGTTGTTCTTTTCCAGAGCCTGTCCAGCACAGAAAAATATATTTGTGTTCAGAAAGCCGTGGCAGCACTCTCCAATGCTCTTAAAATGTTACATCTCTTGCCAGCTTGAAAACTGGCACTCACAAATACGGATGTAAGAAGGCATCGTTTTCTCTTCTGCCTTGTATTCACCATAGCGCTGTTTCCATTCCTCTGCAGTTCACCTTCCACCAAAAATGACGTTATTTGTCTTTCTGTCTACTGTGGCAAAATTACATAACATGCATAATTTGTGTAATTAATTGTGTAAATTACATTGCCATTATGTTATTCCACTCCATTTGTTTCAATACAAGGGAAACAAAATGCAAAGAGGAAGGGGAACATCATAAATTACGTATCACTTGCAGACTGAAAGCAACAACAGTAAATAACAATCATATTCACTGGGTTGATCACTGTTCTAGACATGGGACAAATAAGTGAACTTTGGCAATTTCTGCTCCCATTTCCATTTTTGTTGGAATTCTCTCACATCCCTACTCACGAAACTGAGCACTTAGCTGAGAGCAGTGTGTTTTCATGAAGATCTGAAGTACAAGTGAGCAAAACCATGACATGGTGATCTCTTTGGGATGGTGAATGCTTTTTTTGGGGGGTGTACCACATAGAGCAAAGGAAACCAATGTAGTGCCCTCCAGATGTTGTTGGACTACAGTTTCCATCATCCCCGACCATTGGCCAAGCTGGTTGGGGATGATGGGAGTCCAACAACATCTGGAGGGCCACAGACTGCCCACCCTGATATATAGTTGTGCTTTTGGCATGCCATTACTAATGACCTGTTGTAGCCAAGCCCAGTGGAATCAGAGTCAGACACACTGGTGTATGTTTCTCCAGTATGTTTAATGAAAAACCTCTGTTTAGAGTGCTTCATGGATCAGCTTACAGGTCACACAAGATTCTGCATCTCTGCACAGCATAACTAGGCATGACTATTCACAGCCAAGACATTGTCACTGCAGTTAGACACACACCCCTTAAATCATTAAGTAGGTTCAGTTGGGCTCTTCTTGTGTGAGTAGATGTCACAGAATGGCAATGCTGTTGGAAAAGTGTGGGCCAGCTGAGCCTGCCAATGCAGCTGCCTGCATGTCTGGAACAATGGCAGTGTGGCACCTCATTGAGATCCTCCTCCTCTAGAGGAGGTGTGCATAGCAGCTGTGGCTGAGGTGAATGGGGGTGGAGGGGAGGAGAAGGGGCTGGCTCTTGATCAGCCAGCATTCCCTGTATTGTAACTGGAGCTAAGGGGGAGCTGCTGTCACTGTCAAAAGTGCTGCAGTCTTCTGTTTCAACACTTTCTTGTCGCAAAGCACTAGGACCCTCCCCTGGGTCCCATACTGTATCTTCCTCTTCTTCTTCATCATCACTCCAGGAACATTCCATGGGGCTTATGACATGACCTAAAGGGCAGCTGCTCCCCATATGAACCTACCCAAATCCTGAGATCATCATCTGAGGCCTTTCACTGCAGACCACCTCCAAGGGAGCTCCAGAGGTTGGCAATGACAGAAAGGGCCTTCTTGGTAGTAGGGCCGTTTATGGAATGCTTGCCCCAGGGAGGCCCACCTGGCACCAACTTTGTCATTTGTGCACTGGGCAAAGATGTCTTTGTTTTCCTGGGCATTTGGGCAACACTAATGGTATGATACTGTACTGTTAAATCTGATTTTAATAATGTTTATGTGATTTTATTATTGTATTGTTTTTTAAATTTGGATGTAGATCACTTTCTTAGTGGGAAGTAGGGATGGGATCTGTTGGCTGGTGCCAGTTTGAAAGCATTCTATCAACCTGGCATTGATTCAAGTTTGTTCTTTATCCGCTAGCAGCTGCTTTTACTGATCTGTATTTTTTAAAAAATATCAATATTAATATTTATATTTTGAAAGTAAATATAAATCAATATATCAATCAGTAAAATATCAATATTAATATTTATATTTTGAAAGAAATATCGATAAATTATCATTCTTACAATCAATGTTTAGAGAGGTGGGTGTTTTGGTTTTTTTAAAAAAAGGTCTGTTTTCACAAAGAGCCATGGAAATTCGCTACATTAAAATCCAATCCTCAGCCATAATAAGCGAATTAATGGGCAATTTGGTACCAAATCCAAATTGGGTAGAATTCTAGCACATCCTTAGTGGGAAGCAATGTACAAATCTAATAGGCCTAAACCTAACCATTACAGTAGTTTGAATAAAGTCTGATCTTACATGTGCCAGTGCACTGACAACTCATCAAAGAGATTTCTAGCATTCTCTTGGAATTGTCTGAATCTTTCCCAGTTCTTATGGATTGCAAGGACAGTAACCCCCTTGCTCTGACCTTGTGCTCTGGCCAACCCTCCATTTTACTGCCATCATTGTTGTTTCTGTATGCAGGATTTTCTCAATGAAGTTCACAAGTATGTAGTCAAGGAGTATGTCACAAAAATCCTCAAACGAAGACGCAGAATGAAAAGAAGAAAAAGGGAAGAGGTCAGCAAAATAATGTCTCAAGAAGCCACAGCTATAAACAGTACGATGCAGCATCTGGTGAGGAAGTAATGGATTGATGTGAAACTGCCTGGAGTTGTTTTGATGCAAGAGAACTGACAAAGCATCAGGATTTGTAACCACTGAGGTTGTGTCTTGGGCTGTACCCCATGCCAACCCAGACACTACCCACTCGGGATCCAGTCCTGGATCAATTACAAGGGGCTAGTGTGTAATTAGGACTTTTAAACCCTAATTAAACACATGGTTAAGATCCTCCATGGCGCAGAGTGGTAAGCGGCGGTAACGCAGCCAAAGCTCTGCTCACGGCCAGAGTTTGATTCCAACGGAAGGAGGAAGTCGAATCTCCAGTAAAAGGGGTCAAGGTCCACTCAGCCTTCCATCCATCCGTGGTCGGTAAAATGAGTACCCGGCATATGCTGGGGGGTAAAGAAAGGCCGGGAAAGGAACTGGCAATCCCACCCCATATATACGGTCTGCCCAGTAAACGTTGCAAGACGTCACCATCAGAGTCGGAAATGACTCACACTACAAGTGCGGGGACACCTTTACCTTTTTTAAACACATGGTTGGGAGGGGGGAAGGAGGAAACACTTCCCCCCATCTTCTGACTGAGAGCAGAAGAGTTTGATCCCACGGGGTACCGCTTGTTCACAAGCACTTTCCCTGCAGAGAGCTCCTTATGAAGGAGTAGCACGTGTACCCTGCAGGACTGAATCCTCTGCTTACTAGGGTAAACTGCTTTGGGAATTGTAGCTCTGTGAGGGGAACAGGGATTTCCTAACAACTCTCAACATCCTTCACAAACTACTATTCTCAGGAGGAAGCCATGGCTGTTTAAAGTGGTATGATACTGCTTTAAATGTATAGTGCAGATGAGGCCATAGAAGAACAAGTTTTGCTAAAGCAGAACCAGCATGGTTTCTGCAATAATAAGTCCTGTCTCACTAACCTTGTAGAGTTCTTTGAGAGTTTCAACAAGCAGATAGATAGAGATGAACCAGTTGACATTGTGTACTGAAACTTTCAAAAACCTTTCAATAAAATACCTCACCAAAGTTTCCTGAGTAAGCTTAGCAGTCAGAGAGATTGTCTTGTGGATCAGTAACTGGTTAGGAAACAGGAAACAAGGAGTGGGAATAAATGGACAGTTCTCCCAATGGAAGGATATAGAAAGTGAAGTCCCTCAAGGATTAGCATTGAGACCTGTTCAGAATTTGGTCAGATCTGGTGCACAGCCTTACTTAGAATAATCCCCACTGCTAAAAATGTAGCCATGGTGTTTGAGGAGGTAACCGAAGTTCTAAGAGAGAAGGTATGAATGGGAAAAAGGCAGAATTCATAACAAATTTTAAGGAGGGCATAAAAAGTGTTTGAGAAAACTCAAGGGGATGTGGGAGTTGCATTATGTATGCTTGGTAAAGTACAATGCCTTTTAAAAAATTATGCAGAGATACAGTTGCATTTTTGAGACCTGAATGCTCATCTTAAAACCAGGTCATTGAGAGAGAGAGAGAGAGAAACAACTAACCATATATTCTAATACATTTCCAGGGGTCAACTTTCGACTGGCTCTTTCCTGTCATTCCATGCATTGCTAACATAATTGGAGAGAGGGAAAAACACAAAATCAAAGACTATATTAGAGACTTATCCCAGGATTATCCAGACATCAGGTACGCTGATCTATCATGAATGGCTGTAGCTAACTGGGTTGATTATTATGATCTCCTTCCATCTATAGGCATATATTTTCTTTGTTGCTTGTGGCCAATTACAGCTGCAGTCCACATTCTTAGAAAAGTGGGTTGCAAACTGTGGGGCCATCATATGCATGTCCCATTCATCCCCCCTCCCCCAGCACTAGCTGTATGTGCTGTTAAAGATTGCCCCCCTAGGGTCCCTTGACCTCAGCACCCCAAGGGGGGTTCTTTGCTTCTGAGAACAGTCCCAACTCTTTTGGGTCTCTGCTTCCCAGGCAAACTCTCCCTCCTCCGGGAGTAGATTCCTAGTAGTAACTGCCACCACCCCTTTCCAGCTTCCTACTCTGAGGAAGGGGACCTCAGAGCACCAACAGAGTTTCCTAGAGCAGAATTATTGTTATAGCCTCTGCTCTGGGGCATTAAATCACACTAATCAACCGTAGTCAGTAGCGTTCAGCGATCAAGGACTGGATGTAGAATCATTAGCTCCAGTAATACACACCATTAATTAAAGGATAGTTTATTTAAAAGAAAATAAAGGTATATACAAAAAGAGAGCAGTATTTGTTTCCTTAAAGGTCAGTCGCCCAGTCAGGCAGCACAAGATACATTAGAATAACAACGTGAGAGATTCATTATAGACAAAGTACATAGCAAAGAACTTTCTAACTTAAGGTCTCCTACTCACAATACCTTGGCCTGGTTCCCAAAGTCTTTCACTGGAATCCTCATGTGAGTCAAGGTAGATGGAAACTGAAACATCCTTCATTTTTATGGAGTTTTATGGAGTTTAGTGGTCAACAGGGAGGGGTGACAATTAGCCACCCTAAGCGCCCCTTCCGTGACCATCTCTTTGAAGATATGGGGGCTAGACAGTCCCACCCAGGGGTCCTGATGTGCAATACCCCTTTTTCCTGACTGTTGATCTCAGGAAGCAAATAAGAGATAACAGATAAGGTTCAGTTGCATCTTCTTGACTTTTGCAAATTGCCTGTCTGGCACTGAGCTGTGGATCTTCCTCAGCGGGGTGTCCCAGGGATCCACAAGGCTCCCAGAATTCTCTCTGGTCGAACCATCTTAGCTTGACCAAAGTTAGCTATTCTTGACGTGTGTGACTGGCATGCTGCTGCTTTTTCAACTGTGTTGCAATCCTGCCAGGCCATGCACATTCAGCCAAAGTCCTTACACACATTACCTTCAAGCATCCTACAGTAGGGGTTGTATCCAGGTAAGCACAACAGAAATTCCCTTCCCTCTCCTCCCCCTGTGCCCTCCCCAAATCTACCCCAACCCTCCAGAGCAGATTTGGGGGCAGTGCAGGGGAAGGAGAGGGAAGTTCTGCTGCGCTTGCAGAAGCTGTTCCAAGCATGCAATAATTCAGCTGGATTCAACTTAAAGCTTCTTTTTTTTGCCAAATAAATATTAACTGAAAATAACATGAAATGCATTATATTAGGGGAAATTGCTTTGCAAAAATGTGTACACTAAAATAATGAGGAATTTTCTTGAGGACTTCAAAAAAATTGCAAATGTGGAGAACTGAAGAATGGAAAAATGAGAAAGAGAGAGATCCGCTGATCCGTAGGCATTACACAAGCTGCTTCACTCCCCTCTCTCTGAGGATACAGGTCTACTGCCCAGATTCATTCTGTGCTGCAACTTGGTTTATTTATTCCTTGATTTTGCTTTAGATTTCTCGGGTGCCCTTTGGAGCCTCTTAAGTGCATTCTGTTCTGTCTTAGCTGTGAATATTTTTTGGACAGAAGAGAGGACAAGAAGATCCGGGTTGGGCAAAGACATCTTGCTGCATGAAGTGAAGCTTCAAATTGCCCCCTCCTTTAAAGGCACATTGTGCCCAATGGCCAAATTATTGTTGCACTTGAGGCAAACATTCCACCAAGTTTTCCACCTCCCTGGCAGTAAAAATGCATCAATAATAAATTAAGGGTTGTATCCAGTGTAGTGCTAAGTTAGCATCCCGTCAGCACAAGGATTACTGCTAGTGCGATGGGACTTCCCCCTTCTCTCCCCCTCTCCCTCCTTGTACCCCCTAAATCTGTTCTAGCGGTTCCTCCAAACCTCTGCAGCAGATTCGAGGAGGATGCAGGCTTCATGAGGGGGAGGAAAAGGAAAAGCCTTGTCGCGCTACTGGTAATCCTTGGGCTGATGGGACACATTAGCTGAACACCACCTTAAACAACAAACCATGTGCTGTCCTTTCATGACACCCATAATCAGCTACCTGAGGCAGCCACCTCACTTTGCCTTACAGTAGGGCTGGCTGCAGAAGATTATTACTATTATTATTATTATTTCCATTTATAGACCGCTTACTATCTAAAAGATCTCAGAGCGGTTTACAATAGATGGAAGATGGAAAAGCAGAGAAGCAGCAGCACTGAGTACTTTCCAGCCAACTTTGTTTCTTTTTTGGAAGGGGAAGAGGACTGTGGAATTTCCTTTTCTTTTGTGTCTCTCTTTCCTCAATCCACTGCAAAAAGAGACATCAGGTTTATATTTTGAAAAAAAAATGTTTCTTGAAAAATGCCTATGCAGTTTTTCTTACAGGAATTTAGAACAGCCACCAACCCATAAAATTTCAATTCTAGGCATGCTGACTAGTGTCACAACAGTAAAAAAAACAAGCATTGCTTTCCCCCACTCCAGTGTG
Organism: Rhineura floridana; assembly: GCF_030035675.1. Taxonomy (NCBI): domain Eukaryota; kingdom Metazoa; phylum Chordata; class Lepidosauria; order Squamata; family Rhineuridae; genus Rhineura; species Rhineura floridana. The sequence goes on from NC_084481.1 coordinate 218,303,984, forward strand.
TAGCTTCCTCCACTTCCCCATGCAGCAGGAAGTTCCAGAGTTGTTCCTCTTTACAAGGTCTTTTCACTTGTGGTGAGAAATAATTCTGTAGACTTAGGGCAGCCTTCACCAAACTGGTGCCCGGCAGGTGCTTTGGACTATAAATCCAACACGATGCTGATGAAAGTTGCAGTTGAAACATCTGGAGGGCACCTGGTTGGCAAATAATGCCTTTGTAATATCTGTGTCTTCATAATATCTATTTCTTCTCCAATATACAAGCAGAGCTTAATGGAAGCAAGCAGATTCCCAAAACAAGCAGTGTAACTGCTCTGAATTGTGGTTGGCTGAGTTTGCCCAATGCAACTTAGCACAGAACATTCTACTTGAATCAGTTCCATTTCTTCAAATGCTTGATTTTCTTGTCAGTCTAAAGTTAATTCTAATGAACATGACTTGAAATGTATTTCTTTATTATTAAATGTATATCTCACCCTTCCTAGGGAGCTTAGCACTTTCAGGGCTCCAGGTCTGAGATGACCCTTGATAAAATGCCTCATGAGGGCCCCCTCCTATCAGTGGCTTGGTGGTGGCACCAGCAGACAGTAGCACTCTGAATCAGCACTGGGCAACTAGAAACTACCATTTTAAATTTCCCACAATGCCCCCCCCCAACGTAACATCTGCACTGTGGGAAATTAAAAAGATAACTCCCTAACTCAGCTACTTTTTACATGAACGGCCTTTGCAGAATTCTCCACTCCACCCCCAGCCTGGAAAAAAGACTTCATAATTATAGCCATATTGTCTTTTACCTACAATTGACCAGAGAGTATTGGATAACAACAACATTCCACAACTTCCAGGCCACCAGTGGTGGTTGTTTTGAGCACATGATAATTTGGGGATAGATGTTTGCCAGCGAATGCTGGGAACAGATGTTCTATTTCCAGGTTTTGTCTTTGTTTTACATGTCTATAGTTTTTGGTCCTTGAAGAATTAACTGTATTTTGCAGAAAGAAACACATTGATGCTGTTCTTGCCTTCCATGGAGGGAGACGAAACAAAACAAAATCTATAGTTGACCACGTGGACCATGTCGACTCAGAAGAGTTAGAATTTGGATCCGACAGAACACTCTTTGCTGAAATTGAACTTCAAAATACCATCCAGTGCTTTTAAAAATCTGGAGAAATGACATGTTAAGCTAAGGTTGTTTTCATGTATTTAAGAGCATGACACATACAATGAGTGAGACCATTTATCCATCTAACTCTATCAATAGCTTTCCAAATCTTGCTACTTGTGATTCTTTTAGCAGGGGATGCCCCAGATGAACTTCAGAGGACCACACACATCACATACTAAAGATGTGCACTACTTCTAAGCTATGAGCCCTCTCCAATTTAATAACTATTATCATAATTATTTCCATTTATAGACTGCTTACTCTCTGAAAGACCTCAAAGTGGTTTACAACAGAATGCACAACGTACAATGAAAACAATATCAAACTATTACATTAAAAAACATGAATAATGTCCATATACATAAACACAATATAAAAGTCAAAAAGTATTGTTATGTGCCTTCAAGTCAATTAAGACTGATGGCAACCCTATGAATCAGTGACCTCCAAAGCATCTGTCATGAACCACCCTGTTCAGATCTTGTAAGTTCAGGTGTGTGGCTTCCTTTATGGAATCAATCCATCTCTTGTTTCACCTTCCTCTTTTTCTACTTCCTTCTGTTTTTCCCAGTATTATTGTCTTTTCTAGTAAATCACGTCTTCTCATTATGTGTCCAAAGTATGATAACCTCAGTTTGATCATTGTGATTGTTCTAGTGATAGTTCTGGTTTAATTTGTTCTAACACCCAATTAGTTGTCTTTTTCGCAGTCCGTGGTATATGCATAGCTGTCCTCCAACACCACATTTCAAATGAGTTGATTTTTCTCTTATCCACTTTTTTCACTGTCCAACTTTCACATCCACACATAGAGATCAGGAATATCATGGTCTGAATGATCCTGACTTTAGTGTTCTTTGCATTTGAGGACCTTTTCTAGTTCTCTCATAGCTGCCCTCCCCAGTCCTAGCCTTCTTTGATTTCTTGACTATTGTCTCCATTTTGGTTAATGACTGTGCCAAGCTATTGATAATCCTTGACAAGTTCAATGTCCTCATTGTCAACTTTAAATTTATATAGTCTTTTTACAGATGTAGTCCTGCTTTTGTGCTTTCTGACTTATAGCTGGAAACAAATTTGACCCCTGGACTCTATTTGGCATTGCTTCCACATGCACTGGCATGTGGGCCCAAGATGGAAGCCAGACTGGTTTCTCTGCTTTCCAAGTGTGTTCTGAATGCCTCTTCACCCTGACTCCAAAACAAGCCCCCCACCTCTCTCTCTCTCTGCTTTTTGGTGCGGCCTCCGACTAACACCATCATCCCTCTGAAAATCACTCCCAGCAGAAAAAGGGAACTGCTCTATACAGAGTCAGGCCCTTGGCCCCATTTGGCTCACTACTGCCAACACTGGCTGGCAGCTGGGTGCCAGAATTCCAGACAGGGTTCTTTCCCAACCTTACCTGGGATTGAACCTTCTACATCCAAGGATCGCCAAGTTGGATTGCCCAGCTAGGGTCTTTAACCCCAGCAGCACTATTTTATGTCGATCCCTCAGAGTCCTGCCTTAAGAAATGCATTTCAAAGGGCATTCACTCTCCTCATAAGGATTGTTGTAACATTGTGGATTGTTGTAATGTAGTACACAGGTGACTGTTTTATGAGTGGATGGATAATATCTTTGAGGTAGTGAATGATGGTAGTCATTGTATGGAATGAGTGGTGGTATAAGTATGTGTTATGTCAGCTGTGGTTTTATATTTTACTGCCTTAGTTAGAAGCCTTTGCTCAGCAGCTAACACACTCCCCTTTCACGCTGATTGGCTCACAGGATTGCTGGAGACATAGGGACCCTGCTGGGACCCGGCTACCAAAAAAGTAAGGGCTCTTAGGGGGTCTAAGATGACTATACCTGTGGGAAAGGTTAATGTGAGATGATAGAAATTATGTGCGTGACAGATCCTGTTTGAAAGAAACACATTAGGCCAAAGCTTTCCAGCATAGCTGAAACAATTAAATTTACTTCTCTGCCTGCAGTAATACATTCCAGCAAGGACTCTACCATGAATTATGCTGAACACGTATGTTTGAAACTTGAGCCCTATTCATGTGTTATATGTAGGGCATCAGCATGCTTACTTAGACCAAAGTTGCTTTTGAGCAGCCAATGTGTGGTTGTTCAATTAATGTTGGGGTGTAGCGAAAAGCACAGCCTCACTCCAAACTAATCATGGTGATGCCCTGTGAATCGGACTAAGATCACGCTGGTATTTCAAAGAAAGAAAGATCTGTGGCAAAACAGCCACCACAGGTCAAACACCACAAATAACTTTCACATCACATTAATATTCCTGCTTACACCATACTTTTCAGAGGAGGAAGTTCAGAAGGTCGTCCACAGAACAGTCCTGCCACGTGATAACCTTAGCTCACACCAAATGTACAGTAAACCTGTCATCAGCACACAGCATCTTTGGCCTCAAGCATGGGGGCAGGGGGACTGCGACCCATCACTTTGGAATATATGTCTGGCTCAAGGAGTTTCCATTTTAATTGTCCAGAATGCACTGAAGTGATACTACTTTGGGGACATTGTGTGCAATTACAATGGTGGCTTCTGTTTAAAAGGGGGAAGGTGCATGGCATTCCCGGCAGGTAAGTCAGAAGGTGGGGGGAGAATCAGCAGACAGCCCTGTGCCCCATATGGCCCCCTCAAACCTGGAGCCAGACTTGATAATTAGGAATGTGTGCATCAAGCCTAACAAGGGGCTCAAATGTGATCCAATTTGCATTTAAAGGTGAGCCTACCTAATCCACATTTTCCAGAACAATGCGAGAAATAAAACACAACCATCTTTCAAACTTCACACCCTTCAGAATTTTGCATTGAAGTTCTCCAGCCAAGGAATGTGTTTGTTTGTTTTTAAGAATGCATATACTGTGGTGATGGGTGCATAAAATACATTTATTAGTGAAAATAACATAAAAATGCTTTGTTTTAAGGAAAATTGCTTTGCAGAGATGTGTATTGTAGGCAAAACTTCATACAAACTTGGGTGTATTGGGATAAATAATACTGTATTAGAATGAATTAATGAGAACTTAAATAAAAATCCCAAACTGATGTGGAATGTGGAGCACTGAACTTAAGACTGGAAAAAATTAGAAATGGAGAAAAACTGAAAGTTGTAGATTCACCCATCGCTACTCCTGATGACATATTTAGGAATATTTTTAATCTAGTCAGCCAGGGAGTTGTTGCTTTCCTCTTTTATTGTTGTTACAGTCTGTGTTCCAGGATTTCTTCAACATTTCTGAAGTCTTTATTTGGGTGATTATGTTTCCTAGGGCATTCAGGCAGAAAGAGGAAGGAGGAGAGGTTACGTATAATGGCTTCATGATATATGGCATATGACACAATGAGCTCTTTGCGGGAAAGAGTTGGTAAAGACGTGATAGGAGAGGAGCACCAGAAAGCAAAGATTTGATGTTGTCCAGGCTGCTTGGTGCACCAAATCACAAACTGTAAAGAGGTTTCTTTGGGGTTTTCGAATGGACCACAGAGGTAGGGCTCAGATGTGAGTGACTACCTAGAAGTAGGAATGGGGGAGAAATTCAGTTCAGTTTGCATTTAAAGCTGAATTTATCTAATTTGCAGTTTCCAAAATAATATGACCCTGAAACACAGCCATCCTTCAAAATTCAAATGTCTTTGAATTTTGCAATGTTTGGACATATAATGAGAAGATATGATTCACCAGAAATGACAATAACGCTGGGAAAAACAGAAGGGAGTAGAAAAAGAGGAAGGCCAAACAAGAGATGGATTGATTCCATAAAGGAAGCCACAGACCTGAACTTACAAGATCTGAACAGGCTGGTTCATAACAGATGCATTTGGAGGTCACTGATTCATAGGGTTGCCATGAGTCGTAGTCAACTTGAAGGCACATAACAACAGTTCTCCAACAAATGTTCACAAAAATGCATATATTGGGGAAAATGTGCATAAAAATGAATATATTAGTGAAAATAACATATAAAATGCATTATAACAAATTACGTAGAAAAATGTATACATTGGTCAAAACTAGCATGCAAAAATGTGTTTAGGACAAATTTGCAGCAAAAATGCTGAAGAATTTCCATAAAGATTTTTTTAAAAAAAGAATTGCAAGTTGCTGCAGAAATATGGGCAACTGAATTATGGAAAAATGAAAATCTAAGAGAATTGAAATTGACAGATCTTTCCATCCCTACTTTGAAATAAGGCCTGATGTGTTGGATTTGACTTGCTTCTAGGACCTAGAATCTAGATAAATGTGTTGAAGAAGTCTTTGAAGGTTTAGGATGACATCTGAGACCATTTCAGTTATTCCCTCCATGCATTTGGGACCAATCTACACGCACCATGATTCCCACTGAGTGCAGAACTTTTCTTGCAGAAATAGCCTGCGCGGGGAACCTGGTAGGGGACTTACAGGGCTTTAGACCTTTGCCTCCTACTGCAATCCTGATCCAGATCAGGCCTCTGTGCTGGCCATTTGCAGGAGGAAAAAACCCCTCCAGGCCTTTCTATCTGTCCCCCTCCTGTAAATTGTAGGCATGGCCCCCTGATACCAATTGGGACCATGGCAGGGGGCAAGTGGTTAAAGCCCTCTACTCCCCATTCCAGGGACCCAGTCTGCATCAGGCGCTCATGCTGGCTTTTTCTGCAGAAACGTATCTGCACTCAGGGGCAAACAAAGTGATTAACAAGTGGAAATGTACACCTGGGGGAGGATGGCCCTAAGATCTGCATACTCATTTTTTAATAGTGACTTTCAGAAATTTAACTTGGAAACTTCAATACAATAACCAGCATTCCCCGCACAACGGTAAATATTCCCGTTCTTGCAAGTTCAACTGGGTGTCTGAAAAGAGATGTGTATGCAGATCAGGCAAGTTTAATACCTGCAGGGAGTTTTTATTGGGCAGGGATGGGGAAACTCAGGCCTGGGGGTGAAATGCAACCCTCCAGGCCTTGCTCTCTGTCCCCTGGGACTCCACCCCTGCCCCCCCCTCACTAGTCCTGCTTTGAACCTTGAGTGTTTTCCTCCGGATGGGATGTGTGGGTGTGTGCACGAACCAGCCTACTGTACCAATGTAAAATGTGCATGTGTTCCTTTGCTCACTTTTGCCTCTGACCCCACACACCATTGGCAAGGTTGCCCAGAGGGGAATGCTGCCCTTGGGCTGAAAATGTTTGCCCATCCGTGTTACAGGGAATTCAACAATGCTTTGCTTAATTTCTATGTGTTGGACTACTTTTCAAGACAAGGGAGCGTGGCCTTAAAAGACAAACAGTGGAGTGAGGAAAAATGAATCATAATAATAATATAAAAAACCAGAAGTACTTCTTTCTGACACTCCTCTACTCTGTTTCCTCCTTGTGCACGGGTCACGGTACTTTCCAAATTTGTTTCAAAGGGGCTTTGGACAGAATATATGACACAGTCATGGAAAAAAAGAGTGTTTGAGAGATTTTCATCAGGGAATTTCCCTTTGTAATACATGGGGGAAATCCTGCCATGTTTTCTGGCTTTTGATCAGGAGAGCCTTCATTTGCTATGGTAAGTAAGTAAAATCTTTATTACGGTCCAAGACCAGCAATTATAGTTACAAGACCTCTGGGTATCAGAGAACACAGAATCCAATACATTATCATCACAATACAGGGACAATGTTAACTAAGTCCACATACTGAGCTAGCTGGTACCTTAATCTAGTGCACAATACATTAAATCCCTCCTGCGAGCCATAGCGGCTACGCAGAATGAAGCAACCTTGGCAGTGGTCCGGGAATCTGAGTCTGCCAGTAAGTATTGCAAAATCATAACCTCTGAGCACGAAGAACAATTGGACAGAAGTGGGGAAATGAGCTTGAGGCGGAGCTTGGAATAAACAGGACAGTAGAGCAACACATGGTTCACAGTCTCCACCACTTCTGCTCCACAAGGGCAAATCCGGTCACGATATGCAACACCCCTATATCTACCCTCCAATAGTGCCGAGGGCAAGGTATTGAATCATGCTAGGGTAAAAGCTCTCCTAAGTTTCAGGGTAGGTAAACTTGAAATGTAAGTAACAGGGATACAAGGTTTATAATAAATAATAAAAAATTTATTTGTTAGTCGCCCATCTGTCTGAATTAACAGACACTCTGGGCGACGTACAACAATATAAAATACAATATAAAACATATACAATCACCAATCACAATATTAACATCAATTCATCTAAAACCATCCTTCAATTAATACAGTATAAAAACCTAACCCGCCCCAGAAATCCCATAGGCCTGCCTGAATAGCCAGGTCTTTAAGGCTCGGCGAAAAGCCATCAGGGAGGAGGCATGTCGGAGGTCAAACGGAAGCAAGTTCCAGAGGGTGGGGGCCACGATCGAAAACGCCCTCTCTCTGGTCCGCACCAGCCTAGCTGTTTTCACCAGTGGGACCGAGAGAAGGTCTTGTGAGGCTGATCTTGTTTGGCAGCATATTTGGTGATACTGGAGGCATTCCTTCAGATAAACTGGGCCGAAACCGTATAGGGTTTTAAAGGTGAGTACCAACACCTTGAATTGGGCCCGGTATACAACTGGCAACCAGTGTAGCTCTATCAACACTGGGGTGACATGATCCCAGCGATGGCTCTGCTTTATCAAGCGTGCCGCCGCATTCTGTACCAGCTGCAGTTTCCAGACCGTCTTCAAGGGTAACCCCATGTAGAGCGCATTACAGTAGTCTAATCGAGAGGAGACCAGGGCATGTATCACCCATGGGAGCAGATGAATAGGAAGGTAGGGTTGCAGCCTCTGTACAAGATGTAATTGGTACCAAGCTGCCCGGCTCACTGCCGAGACCTGAGCCTCCATAGACAGCTGGGAGTCCAAAATGACCCCTAGGCTGCGGACCTGGTCCTTTAGGGGTAATCTCACCCCATTAAGTACCAAGTTGAAATTTCCCAACCTTCTCTTGTCCCCCACTAGCAACACCTCGGTCTTGTCGGGATTAAGCTTCAGCCTGTTCTCTCCCATCCATCCACTTACGGACTCCAGGCAATTGGACAAGGTATCCACAGCCAACTCTGGTGAAGATTTAAATGAGAGATAGAGCTGCGTGTCATCTGCATATTGGTGACACTGCAGCCCCAAACTCCTGATGATGGCTCCCAGCGGTTTCATATAGATGTTGAATAGCATGGGGGAGAGGATAGAACCCTGTGGCACACCACAATTAAGAGGCCAAGGGTCTGAAACCTCATCCCCCAATGCCACCCGTTGATATCTGCTGGATAGGAACAGAACCACTGTAAAACAGTGCCTCCTATTCCCAATCCCTCCAGGCGATTTAAAAGGATACCGTGGTCAATGGTATCGAAAGCTGCTGAGAGATCCAGGAGGACGAGGAATGTATATTCACCCCTATCCAATGCCCTCCTCATATCATCCACCAGAGCGACCAAGGCTGTTTCAGTTCCATGTCCAGTCCTGAAGCCCGATTGGAAAGGATCTAAATAATCTACTTCCTCCAAGTGTGTCTGTAACTGTTTAGCCACCACTCGCTCAATCACCTTGCCCAAGAATGGTAAATTGGAGACTGGGCGAAAGTTGTTTAACTCTTGGGGATCCAAGGAGGGCTTTTTCAAAATAGGTTTTATCACTGCCTCCTTGAGGGCTGATGGCATTACGCCTTCCTCCAAGGACGTATTTACCATTGCCTTGATCCCCTTGCCCAGTCTCTCTTTACAGCTCATAACGAGCCATGAAAGGCAAGGATCAAGCAAGCAAGTGGTTGGTTTCACAGTAGAGAGCACCTTGTCCACTTCATCAGAGAGAAGAGGTCAAAACCGATCCCAGCAGACTGGAATGCTACTGGCCGCCTCTGGACCACTACCTGTAACCACGACGTGCGGCATCTTGCCCTTTAGGCAATCGATTTTATCCGCAAAGTGTTTTACAAATGTGTCACAGGAGGCTTTTGAATGTTCCACAGGGTCCTGAGCAACTGGACCGACCAGGCTTCGGACCACTTGGAACAACTTCCTGGGACAACACTCTGCGGACGCAATAGAGGCAGCAAAGAATTGCCTCTTTGCTGCCTTTGTTGCCTGCTGGTAGGCCGCTATTGCCGCTCTAACCAGTGTCCGGTCATCTTCAGCGCAAGATTTCCGCCATTGGCGTTCTAGCCGTCTCACCTCCTGTCTCAGACTGTGTAACCGTGGTGTATACCAGGGTGCAGTCTGAGTTCTATTCAGGGGGAGAGGACGTTTCGGTGCCACCCGGTCTGTTGCCCTAGTGATCTCCCTATTCCACTCCATCACCAGGGTTTCGACCGGGTGTCCTTCAGTTGGCTCCAAATCACCCAGCGCGTTCAGGAATCCTTTAGGTTCCATCAGGCGTCTGGGGCGGACCATCCTAATAGGTCCTTGTCCCCTGCGGAGGGTATGCGGCAGTGAGAGATCCATATTCACCAGGTAGTGATCTGACCATGACACAGGGCTAGAAGAAACAGTCCCCATTTTCAGAACACTTCCCTCCTCTCCCGAGACAAACACAAGGTCAATGGTATGGCCGGCTACATGGGTGGGACCCATATTACTTAGGTGCAGTTCCCACGAAGTCATGGTTTCAATTAAATCCCGAGGGGCTCCAGTGAGAGCGGCCTCGGCATGCACGTTGAAATCCCCCAAGACCAATAAGTTCAGGGTAAACAGCCGCACAGCCGAGACCACCTCAAGCACCTCGGTCAGGGAGTCTGCTGTGCAGCGGGGTGGGCGGTACACAAGCAGAATCCCTAAACTGCCCTTTGGTCCCAACCTCCAGTACATACAATCAACAAACTTGGTCTCATGAAGAGGGGGTCTGGTGAAAACCAAGGACTCCCGATAAATAACTGCCACCCCCCCTCCCCGCCTACCAATCCTCGGCTGCTGTGCGTATTGGAAACCCGCTGGGCACATGGCCTCAAGTATGGGAGCTGAGGCCTCATCCAGCCAGGTTTCCGTAATGCACACCAGGTCCGCATTCTCATCCAGGATAAGATCATGGATGAGCGATGTTTTCTGAGCTACAGACCTGGCGTTACACAACAGCAGTCGAAGGTTGGATGGAGTCTTACATCCCCCAGTTATCTTCTGGTTATGGGCAGGCCCGGAACAGGGGATGGGTATAATACATCTATCCCTTGTTCCCCTAAGTTGGCGTGGCCTGCCACCCACGCCCTTCCAGGATCTTCCGCCAAGCCTCATAATGCCGTGGCTCTCCACCCTTCTCACAGTCCTCCCCTCCGACCTGCACATGTCCTCCTCCCCGTCTGCCGATCAGGCAGGCCCCCCACCCCTAATAAAAAATAAAAAATATAAAAAATTGCCCACGTTTAACATTAATAAGACAGTGCGAATGAGCTGCAACCAGGCTCAGGTTGTTCTGAAATTCAGTATCTACTCCTAAAGATACAGGATCAGTCTCAGGTCCTGAACCTGGCAACCCTAGCTGTTGCACTCAGGTCCTCCTTGCAGGCTTCTCAGAGGCATCTGGCTGGCCACCGTGAAAACAGGATGCTGGACTAGCTAGGCATTGGCCTGATTCAACAGGGCTCTTCTGACATCCATACAGAGCAGCAAAGAAGGCGAGAGTTCCTGTTCTTTCCAATACAGATTTAATTTAGGGAGGGGGGGGACTGAGTAGGTAAACATTATAAAACAAACCCTGCTACTGTAAATACAAATGCAGATACAAATAAAACGAGTACCTCTATATGGTTGTGGTTGTTAAAGCTTAGTTTATATTAGCCCTGCAAACTAGTCTAGTGTTACTATATTGAGGGTGGGAGGAGTGAAGTGTATAACAATTCTGCAGCATAGTCCAGTCTCTTGGTGTGTTGAGTGTTTTTAAGGGAAATGCAGTAGGGGGAGGCTGTAAAGCTGATTGTAGCAGCAACATGGGGGAGGAGTAATTAATTGCTGTCCCAATCTTGGGGGAAAATAAGGGGATTCATGGGCAGCAGGTTGTTACTGCTGGTATGAGCACTTTATTTATTTATTTATTGAACAAAATTTATATGCCGCTTGATTGTAAAAGAGAAGCCCCAAACCTGTCAGTGATTTACAAGAAACATTAAAATAACCAATAAAAACAGTTAAAAACATGTAATTAAAAACAATTAAATCAGCAGTAACCTAAAAAGAGATTAAAACACATGAACATCTATGTGTCCAGATTAGGCATGGGATTCATTGGCCGCTGCCAGCTGAAAAGCATTCTGTCAACCTAACAGGTTGGTATTGATTTGAGTTCGTTCTTTGTCCATTAGCCACTGGTTTTACCTATCCATTTCTCTCTCTCTCTCTCTCTCTCTCTCTCACACACACACACACACACACACACGCACACACAAATATTGATATTATTCCACAGGGTAGATGCCGCCATGCTAAAGGTCCGTTTCCTATGTTGTGCAGAACAGACCTCCTAATAAGATGGTATCTGCAGGAGGCCCTCATCTGCAGAGCGCAGTGATCGACTGGTATCCTGGTCCCAAGCTGTGTAGGGCTTTGTACACCAAAACTAGAACCTTGAACTTGGCCCAGTAGCAAATGGGCAGCCAGTGCAATTCTTTCAGCAGCAGGGTGACATGTTGGCGATACCCTGCCCCAGTGAGCAGTCACGCCGCTGCAGTTTGCACCAGCTGCAGCTTCCGGACCAATCTCAAGGGCAGCCACACATACAGCACATTATAGTAATCCAGCCTGAAGGTTACCAGGCTATCCCAGTCCAGAAACAGCCTCAGCTGATATAAGGCACTCCTAGACTATTTTGAAAGGAAATCTTGAGAAATGAAAGGAAATCTTGATAACATCATTCTTGATATCGATATATTAGAAGCAGGTTTTTAAAAAATCAGTTTAGAAAATAACTGCAGAAAATCACTATATAAAAATCCAATCCACCATGATAGAGAATAAGTGAATTAATGGAAAATTAATGCTGGAGAATTCTCATGAGGATTTTTTTAAAAATCACAGAATCCTGCAGAACTGCAGAGCACTGAATTTAAGATTGGACAAAATGAGAAACTGAGAGAACTGAAATTGACAGATCTTTCTAGATCTATGGCCATAGTCCACAGTGGCTATGGCTGATGGGAGCTGTAGGCGCTGGGGAAGGGCCATAGCTCAGTGGTAGAGCATCAGCCTTGCATGCAGAAGGTCCCAGGTTCAATCCCCAGCTTCTCCAGGTAGGGCTAGGGGAGAATCCTGCGTGAAATCCTGAAGAGCTGCTGCCAGTCAGTGTAGACAGTACTGAGCTAAATGGACCAATGGCCTGACTTAGTATCAGGCAACTTCCTATGTTCCTAGATTGTCCTTCATGCTCAAATCCGTTGGGTTGTATCCAATGCTACATGCACAAAGTGCCACTTATGCAATAGGACTTCCCCTTCCTTTCCTCTCCCTAGCTCCCCCCCCAATCTGCTCTGGAAGGTCCCCTCCCCTACCATCTGGAACAGATTTTGAGGGTGCACAGGACGTTGCAGAGGGGAGGAGAGGAGGAGGAAGTTCCATTGCACAAGCAGAATCTTCTGCTTTAGCAGAACAGCAGCATTGGGTATGAACCTTTGTTTTGAAAAACATTGTTTTACTTTGCATTTCACAGTTGTTGGCTACTTAGGGCAGCATTTGGTGAGAAGGTGGGATGCACATTTAACAAGAAACACACAAATACCCAAAAGAGAAGATCTGAAGATAAATTTAAAGTACATAAGGTTTGTATGTAAGTTGCATTTTGTCGTGTTAACTCACTTTGGGACTCATCTTGGTACAAAGAAAGTAACAAATGTAGTAATAATAATAATGCACACTGCCTGTAGCAGAGCTACTCTGCATTTCTAAACACACTAGAGGGTACAGCCAGTTGAATACACCAACAGTGAGGTTTGCTTCTGAGTAAACATATGGATTGCATTGTTAATTTCACATTTAAAATAATATGGAAAAGAATGAGATCAAAGGAGATAACTACTAAATGGAAATGGACTGGCTTCAAGTCGATCCCGACTTATGGCAACCCTATGAATAGAGTTTTCATGGCAAGTGGTATTCAGAGGTGGTTTACCACTGCCTTCCTCTGAGGCTAAGAGGCAGTGACTGGCCCAAGGTCACCCAGTGAGCTTCATGGCTGTGTGGGGATTTGAACCCTGGTCTTCCAGGTCGCAGTTCGACACCTTAACCACTGCACCACACTGGCTCTCAGAGATCACTACTAGTAAAAGCCTGTAAATTTTGGCATTTTGTGTGGTCCTTCACTTGGTGTAAAAGCCATTTCTGGAAATATAGCAGTATCTAGAGGAGGCATACTGTAGCACTCATTTCCATATTAATTGCTTCCAGAAAAAAATCTGTCTGCAGCCCAAGAAACCTGGAATATCGTGGAAGTTTTGCATTGTAAGCTGCCCATGATTTTCATGGAAGATGCTCCCACCACTCATGTAACAAAATTTTGGGTGGTATTGTGGCACACTGCGCAGTGAATCATGGGGGAGCAGATAATGGGGAATTCTATATATCCATACATATATAATCATAGATATTAGGAAGGTATATGTTTTATAATCATAAGAAGTTAAGCATAGGCTTGTAGGCCTATTAAGACCTGAGATTCAGGCTCATAGAAGACCCCGAATCTTAGCATTTAATTCAGATCTGTAAGCAAGAAAACCTGTTGCAAACGGCAGCGGTCACAGGGACCTTCCGTTTCTTTGCCAAGACCCAGCTGATGCATGACTGACAGAATATTAATTATTGTTTGGAATCAAGGAGCGTTTAACCTGTGAGAGAGGCTGTGACTGATATAACAAGTAGGAATTGCCAATATTTGATTCTTGGGTAAAGCTATAATGCCATCTAGGGGGAAAGTCTGTAATAAATTAGTAAATGTTTAATGAAGAGAAATAGTGAGATGTAATAATTATTTTTAAAAATAACCCGGTGTGTTGTTATATTTACAACTTTATAAGTGTGTTTTCATTAAGAAAAAGGGGTGGCCTGCCTCCTCTATATATCTCTGAGGCTGAAAGATACTAGTTAGCCAGATTCATCCAGCTTTTTCCTTAGTCTGTGTGGTTTCACAATGTAGCTCAGAGGTTTAAACAAAATCCTCTTTCATGAGTTGTGTATTTTATAAGTAAGGAAATGGGATTTCTGAGAAAGTATAAGAACATATAAGACCCCTGTAGCTATTAAAAACCTGTGATGCTCATGAGATTTCAGTCACCCTGAGTTGAGGTAAAACCCAAGCAGGTGTACCTGGTCAGCCTGACCCATCAGAAACAATGCAACAATGGAATGTACCAAGTATGCTTGAAAGCATGTTCACAATAGTAACTGTTCCAACTAGAACCAAAATTCATTAGTCTTGAAAAGACAGTAGGACAATGGAGACATTAATGATATGGACAGAATCTTGGAATCACCACTGGAGTTAGCTAATGCTTTCTGATTGGTTTGGAATGATTGAAGAGAGGAGGAACTGTGATGTTGGGTGGGAAGGAACTCATGAGATAGGAGAAATCATTGTCACATGCTGTAACTGTACTCTATAAAAGGGCTTGCACACAGTGCCTCAGTGCAGTCACTCCTGGATGTTCCTGGGAGGCTGACCCTGTATATGCTTGTAAGAATAAAGGCCTACCTTTTGCTCCAAGCCTGTGTCTTCCAATTTATTCAAGGACCCCCAGCAAAAGATCCCAAGGAGAAAAAATTCTCCAACACAGAAGCACACATGTGCAGAAAGGGCAGGGGAGTGGCAACATGTCTGATGGTATTCATTATTATGTCACCCGTCGCACCCACTGGTATGAATGAAATTTAGCATAACATGGCAGTATATTGATCAAAAAGCCACAGTTCCATGATGCAACAGGTATGGCAGAGTAAAAGGAATGCTAGAAATTAGGAGAAGAAGCACTAGCATTATAACCAGAAAAAACTAACACAATAAACATCTGAATGAGCTCAAGATTCTCAATAAAACAACCTAAAGGATGCCATTTGGTCTAAAGAGCATCTGCTTTGACTAATCCCTGGGGAAGCCAAATTGGTGGATAAGTTTTTTTCCAGTGGTGGAGCTGGGACAGGCAGGGATGAAGCAGCACTACTTATTTCACAGCCGTGACAATGGTGTCATCTCTTGGGTCACCATTTGGCATGTCAAATTAATAAGCTTTTCTCACAGAGAAACACACCAAAGAAGCTAAGCAGAGGAAGAGGTAGGTTACATCAGCATGCATAGCTAAGATTTAAACTGCCACTTTTATTTTGGCAAAATACATCCCTTTACTCTGCACAAGAGGCTACTGTAAGGACAGAATATGGAGAAACCGATTGGTTCCCCATCGGAAAGGGTGTGAGACAGGGGTGTATTTTATCACCCTATTTATTTATACTGTACACAGAACATATCATACAGAAAGCGGGATTGGACCAAGATGAAGGAGGTGTAAAAACTGGAGGGAGAAATATCAATAATTTAAGATATGCAGACGATACCATACTACTAGTTGAAACCAGTAAAGATTTGAAACGAATGCTGATGAAAGTTCAAGGGGAAAGCACAAAAGCAGGATTACAGCTGAACATCAAAAAGACTAGGTAGGTAGGTAGGTAGTTTATTGCAGGCCATAGGCCGTCGCAGCACAAATATAAATACAACAAATACAGCAATAAAAACTTCAAAATTTCAGAATAATTAAAATTGTCTGAATCTAAAATAAAGCTATGACATTTAAAACTATAACAACGCGGAATGCCACGATAAAACCTTTATCTATAAGGTCTATGAATATCTCATGGACCTATCTTTATTAGGCTGTAATTAGCTATTATAATTAGAGTGTAAACAAATTTTATAAGTAGACCTCGTTTATTTCTGTGATCCTGTAGTGATCAGAAATTTTGTCCTCAGCTTTTGGGCAGCGAGGGCGAAATGCGCCACAGAATAGGTAATTTGAAAGTTATTGTCTAATAATAGGAAAAAAACTAAACAATTGTCCTCCTCGTGTCTAGGATAGGATATCAGACTGTCAAGGTATTTGGATCTAGGATGTGTGTAAATCGGGCATTCAAATAAGTAGTGGTTTAGATCTTCCACCTTCCCTAGATGACAGGAACATAGTCTTTGTTCATATTTAATCTGATGGTATCTGCCTGTTACGATGGTGCTGGGCATAGATTGAAATCTCAAGGCGGTAAAAGCATGTCTAATCTGTATGGGTAGAGGATAAGACAAATAATTGGCCCTTAGATGATTGGTTTTAATTATACCATACCATCTAGAGAACTTGGAATTTAAGATAGCCAGTCTATCTCGCCAAACACTATTTCTCTCTATCTGGGCCCGAAAGTTGAACTTGTGCAGAGAGGAAAGTGATTGAACTGGAATGTGATAGTGGGATAGAACCAATTTGAATTTTGTGAGCCAGTGTTTCTCTACCACTGCCACATCAAAACATGCCTTTGCTAATACCTTAGATGTTGAATTCGGTAGTGCGGCCCAGTATGTCAGGAATGTTTCATGTATCCTTGTTGAGACTGGGAGTAGGCCGGTTTCAGCTCTCATAAATGCAGCCGGGGTACCAGATGGTACAGATAGCAAGCGCCTGAGAAAGTTATTTTGAATGGCCTCTAACGTCGGGAACGAGGGGACCGTCCATCCCCAGATAGCCGCCCCATAAGTAATCTGTGAGATGACTTTGCTTTGAAATATTTTCAAAGCTGGAGAGGCTAAGTATCCCCCTGCTGTCCTATAGAATTTGAGGATTGTCCCTGCAGTTCTAGAGGCGGCTAATTTTGTAGCTGACAGCTGATTTTTCCAAGCAAGATTGTATTGGAAATGAATTCCCAAATATTTGTATGAGCGACACTGCTCAATTGGGAAATTCCTGATAGACCAGTTATGTTGGCAATATCTGTTACCGAAGACCATGATCTTAGTCTTCTTGTAATTAATTTGTAGGCCCTCTTTGTTACAGTAAAGTTCTAATTTCGCCAAAAGTCTTCTCATACCTATAGAAGTCAGTGAAAGTAGGATCATGTCATCAGCATATAACAGGAGGGATATCTTCCTGCGACCTACAGATGGAGGAAAGAATTTTGGACCCTCTAGCTCGGTGGTAATATTATTCAGATATAAATTGAAGAGGGTGGGGGCTAATAAACAGCCTTGTTTGATGCCTTTATTTGTTGATATTAAATCTGTGAGATTATTACCCACTCTAATTCTGGTGGAGTTAGAGGAGTAAAGTTCTCTAATTAGGTATAAGAGGCGCCTGTCAATGTTTGTTTGTCCCAGTTTGGTCCACAGGCGAGCTCTGTCTTATCGAATCGAAAGCGGCCGCTAGGTCTACAAAAGCAGCGTAGAGATGTTTTGTAGGGCCCCTTATCGATTTTCTAGCAAGGTATGACAGGGTGGCACAGTGATCAATAGTACTCTGACCACGACGAAAACCCACTTGTTCTGGGAAAATTATTGAATTTTCCGATACCCACTCTTCAAGTTTGTCTAAAAGTAGTTTGCTATATAATTTGGCGCCTGTATCTAGCAAGCTGATAGGACGATAGTTGTTCGGATCGTCTTTCAGTCCTTTTTTATATATGGGGATAATTATGCTTTGTTTCCAACCCTCCGGAAAAGTACCCGTATTATTTATCTGTGTAAATAATTTGGCTAGGATGGGAATCCACCAATCGGGGAAGTTATAAAACAATTCTGGGAGGAGCATATCTTCCCCTGGGGCCTTGCCCTTTTTCAGTGTGGAAATGAGCATCTTTACCTGCAATGGCGAAACCGGGGGCCAATTTTCCTCTGTGCATCACATGGAAGAAACCACGGGTGCCGTCGGGTCATGATAAATCTTAGTAAAATGTTCAGACCAGACTGAAGCTGATATATGGCTAGTTACAAATTGTTTAGAATTTCCTGAACCTCTAGCGACCAAATCCCAGAATAGACGTTCATTTCCCTCTGCCAGGGCTAGGTGGAGTCGTTGCCACTGAGTTCTCGCATATTGTGCCTTTTTTTGTTTGGTCAAATTTTTATAGAAAGAACGGAGGGTGATTACATGGATTTGATCAAAATTACCAGGGTCCCTTGTCCTTTTTCTTAAGCATTTAGATAGTTGTCGCTTTGCCTTTTTACATTCTAAATCGAACCATCCAGAAATCCTCTGGCGGGTAGATTTGTATGACTCTTTCCGGGTTAGCACAGGTTTTAGCAAGGAAGTTATCTGTCGATAAGCCTCCTGAACATCAATTTTTGAGGCAATGATATCCTGTCTGAGAGCAAGAAGGGAGTTATTCTCAAGGTAGCTTAAAACTGAGGAGTGCAGATTTGAAGACCAACGAACTCTATGTTCTATCATTTGGAGATCATCCAAATTAGGGAGGATCAGACATCTCCCAGGCAGAGTCGTACTTAGTACTGTTAATAAAGGAAAATGGTCACTATCATATCTGTCAAGCACCGAGAACTTGAGTACTTCCGGAACTAGGGAACTTGAAACCAGCGTGTAATCAATCACGCTGGCTCCTCTAGAGGATAGGTGGGTGAATGTGCCGTTAGACCGATCCACATATGAGCCGTGTAGACACTCCAAGGAGTGTGCATGAATTATTTCTACAAAACCTCAGACCTTGCTTGTTTAGTATCTGATCATGGGAGACTCTTACATTGTGAGGGGTAGAATATGTCGGCCTTTGGTTTGAAGAGGGGCCCTCAGACCAGCCTAGACCCAGCCTAGCATTAAAATCCCCGCAGAGAATTAACTTATAGGCGGGGTACTGGGATTCCAGGGAAATCAAAAATTCTGCGAGGAGATCCCAAATGCAGCCTGGATTCAATGTACTGGCCTTGAGGGGGGGGAAATAAACATTTATAATAACAATGTCACCAAGCAAGGGGCCTGTTAGCCTCAGGGCCTGTACATACTGCTTGCAGGTTGAACTTAACACAAAGATATCAATCAGCAGGTCGTCCGAGATGAATATACACGAACCCCCACTTCCTCTGCCATTAAGATTAATTTTGATCGCAGGTAGGGGGTAGGCACGGAAGCCTGGGAGGAGTATCTCGGATCCCTCCATTACCCAGGTTTCCTGTAGACAGATGATCTTAAACTGATTTATGAAGGAAATGAAATCAGCATCCTTAACTTTGTTGTTCCATCCCATGATGTTCCAAGACAAAAACCCGATCTGTCATTTGGGGTCTGGAGCTAGAGTAGATACAGCCAAGACTGGAAGTTGTTTCTGGACTGCGTCTGTGTTGGTCATATGCTGAGTTGGACTTGATTGGAGTTCAGCAGACAGCAAAATAGACCTTTGAGGAGACTGAGTCATATGATGCGAGGTTATTGGGTGTGATTCCATTTTTCCATCCATCATCTTACCTCCTTCTCGAGGTGGAGGGGGTGTCACTTCTAGCTGTTCATGTATGACTGAGAGGCGAAGCGAAAGTTGGACCAATCTATCGAGTATTGCATTCCGTTCTGTTGTGGGGAGAAACGCAAATGAGTGTTGCAAGGATTGTTCCTCATCTGTCAAGAGGATATCCTGCGTCCCCAATTGTTGTAACTGATCAGCCGGAAACAGATGAATATCTCTCTGAAAAAGGGCAGGGGAGTTATCGGCATCCAAAAGGTCTTCCTCCCCACTCTTCTTCTCAAGTAGGTGTTGCCGTGGCTGAGTCAGTAATGTTTTTCCTAGATCTAGAAGCATATCTTGTTGTTCCCAAAAGTTGATGGTTTCAGTTCTATTTACAATCAGTTCATGTGTATCCAAGGTGATCAGGAGTTCGTCATTTGGAATATTCTTACAAAATAGCTCTTTTTGGGGTAGCTTGTTGACCGGTAATAAATCCGTGGGTGGTCTTTGGTTTTCAAAAAAGTGCACGGTGTTGATATCCAGCTTGTCTAAATGTACCTTGTAACACCAGAGGTGATTTGCTGTTTCCGTGGATGTAAAAGTAACCACTGCATGAGCCTTAACGTTGTTAAAATAGAGATATTCAATTTGTTTAATATCCCTAATGGTGATATATATATTTGGTGATTTTGGTAAAAATTTCTTTAAAATGTTGATAAAATGCCTCTTTCTAGATAGAGGACTAATAATGCCCCATGGTTTTGGGTAGTTTTCAAAAACTAATTTGTTCCTAATTAGCACTAAATTCCAGCTGGGAATAGTGGTAGTCGGCTCTGGTAGCTGTAGCAGCTGCTTCTTTAGAAGGACATCCTGCCATGGATCCTGGTCTGTAATATGGCAGGTTAAGTTTGTTCTGATAGGGGGTTCTATAAAATTCCCATTTTTCTGTAATGAACAAGTTTTGGGTTGCACATCAGGCGAACCTCTGGGCTTATTCTTTCCAGTGAAATTATCCTGAGGCCTTTTTGAGTTCTGGGGCCCCTTTTTAGTAAGTTCGTCCAGTATTTTGAAGAGTCTATTAAAATTCATCTTGTTATTTCGGCGTGGCTTTTGAGCCTTCATATTTTTGCTCTTTTTTAGCTGAATTGTCGGGTGCCTCTTTTCCTTCTTTGCTCACGTAGTATTCCTTCGCAGAGGTTTATTTATAGCTAGCCAGTTTGTTGGAGGGACTTTGCCAGTTGATGTCAATAGGACTTGAGGGATTGATGCTAAGGTGGTTAGCAAGGAATTACATTCCTTCATGTAGTTTTTTAAGTGTTCCAGCTCCGTTGCCAGCATAAAAAGCCATCCTTTTACAGATAGTCCATTTAAATCATCTAGAATACCACTCTGGTTCTCTTTCGGAGCTTGTGTACCCGTTAGATTTTCAGGGTTGGTGATAGAAGAATCCCTAGCCTGTAGAAATCGGGCATCTGTCTCCAGGGAGTCAGCACAGAGCTTTGTAACCATTGTTGGAGTTATGACCTTCGCCGTGTGTTGTAAGGCCGAGTCTGTATACACTGAGGTCTGTGTGACGTCACTCAGTTGTTTAACGTCGTGTTTATCAAGCCTGTCAGCTAGCCTGATTTCTTCTGCCAAGTTCATTGCCGGGGACTCCCTCTCCTGACTATCTGGAAGTCCCTTATATGATATAGACCAGTCCAAACAGGTTGTAGTGTCTTTCCATTCTTGGTCAGCTTTATTTTGAGAAGGGGGAGTAAAAAAACTTGTGATTTTTTGCTGGCCCTTTAACTCTAAGTAGCTTTCGGCATGGTGTAATGGAGATGAAAAAGCAGGCTGGGACTTTCTGCATTTTTTTTCCTTTTGTTTATTTTCTTTGGATAAGCTCTCCGAGGGGGTAGGGAGTCCTAAAACTTTCCTCTCCTTTCTTGTTAGTACCGTGAGAAAGTCTTCCTACTTCCAAACTGAAAGTGCAAGAAGTAGAGTGGTTTTTTAATAGCTGATAGCGAAGAGTGGGAGGAATTCAGGCTTGCTCATTTTAATTGGAAGCAGCCGTTATTCTTTTTCTTTTCCTTTTTCCTTTTTTCTTTTTAGCTCTTTTTAAGCCCCACAAGTTCTCCAAATATATATGTAGAAAGGAAGTCTACAGACTGATAAGTTCATAAGCTAATTAGCCGTTTATAACTGAGCTGACTAAGCCTCCGGGGGAAAAAGCTCACCCTTCTTCGGCGAAAGAAGGCGAAAAGACTAAAGTAATGACAACAGAAGATTTATGTAACTTTACAGTTGACAACTAGGACGTTGAACTTGTCAATACCTCAGCACAGTCCTTAACCAAAATGGAGACAATAGTCAAGAAATCAGAAGAAGGCTAGGACTGGGGAGGGCAGCTGTGAGAGAACTAGAAAAGGTCCTCAAATGCAGAGATGTATCACTGAACACTAAAGTCAGGATCATTCATACCATGCTATTCCCAATCTCTATGTATGGATGTGAAAGTTGGACAGTGAAAAATGCAGATAAGAGAAAAATCAACTCATTTGAAATGTGGTGTTGGAGGAGAGCTTTGCACATACCATGGACTGCGAAAAAGACAAAGAATTGGGTGTTAGAACAAATTAAGCCAGAACTATCACCAGAAACTAAAATGATGAAGCTGAGATTATCATACTTTGGACACATAATGAGAAGACATGATTCATTAGAAAAGATAACAATGCTGGGGAAAACAGAAGGGAGTAGAAAAAGAGGAAGGCCAAACAAGAGATGGATTGATTCCATAAAGGAAGCCACAGACCTGAACTTACAACATCTGAACAGGGTGGTTCATGACAGATGCTCTTGGAGGTCGCTGATTCATAGGGTCGCCATAAGTCGTAGTCGACTTGGAGGCACATAACAACAACTATGGCCAATCAAAATGTCAGAAAACAGACAGCAAGCTTTTCAGTCCACCAGAACTCTTCATCATTCCTATGGGGGAAGGCCCATAGCTCAGTGACAGAGGATCTCCTGTGCATGCTGAAAGTCCCAGGTTCAATTCCCCACATCTCCAGGTAGGAGTGGGAGAAATCATGTCTGAACTGCCAGACTGTGTAGCCAATACTGAAACAGATGGACCAAGATTCTGACTTGGTATAAGGCACTAAGTATAGGTGAGAAATGCAATTCAGTTTGCATTTCAAGCCAAATCTATCAAATTTGCACTTTCCAAAACAATATGAGAACCAAAACACAGACATCCTTTTAAATTCACACTTTGAATTTTGCGATGAGGTCCACCAACCAAACAATGCATATGCTACAGGAAAATGTGCATAAAAATGAATATATGTGTGAAAATAACATACAAAAATGCATTGTATGATGGGAAATTGCTTGCATAAATGTCAAAACTGCCTCCAAAACTGTCTACAACAATGTATTAGAAGAAATGTGCACTTAAATGCTGGAGAATTTTCATGAGGATTTAAAAAAAAAATTGCTGCAGAAATGTGAACTGAATTTAAGGTTGGAAAAATGAGAAATGGAGAAATGGAGAGAGAAATGGAAAAATGAGGAAAACTGACAGATTTTTCCGTCCCTGTAAGGCACTTTCCTATCTTCCTAATAGACTGGACGTTTAGTGAAGCAGTGAGGGGAAAAACTGGCTTGGTCTGCATTGGTCAAACACTTATTCTCAAATGAGTGTTTCAGAAGAGGCGTAGCCATGTAGGTTATTACAAAAAGCACCAGCACTTCAGATTTTACCACCGCACCCCTGAGTTTTCCTAGATTTTTCTAGTAGCTCAACACTCTTCAAACAACAAGCAACAAGGGGGTCCGACCCACTGAAACCAGTGGACTTAACTTAGTAATGTCTGTTGACTTCAACAGATGTACTCTGAGTGTGATTCAAGGCAATGTAAATAACAACAAACAAGCAACTGGACGTCTTTTTAGTTTCCCAGCGCTGTGCAAGAAATGTTCCCATCTTTAAAACCATGTCCTTCAAAAACCCTTGAACTTGCACTCAAGAAAAAAACATTTTGAAGCTTAATTGGGTGCATTAAAAATACAAAACGTGGCCGGTTACTGCTGGACAAACTGTTCTCAGAGGCGAGTGGCGTCGTCCTTCCAACGGATGTCATAAAGTCGGCACAGAATGGATTTATGTTGTCAGCAGTGCAATTACTGTTCATGAGGAAGAAACAGGTCAAGGACATGAGAGTTCTGGAACGAGGACAGCATAGCCTGGTGGTCCATCTCAGACTGCCATTCTTCCTTGGGCTTTTGAGTCAAGACAATTTCCTCTCCATTGTTGCTCATGTTTGTTTTGTCAGTTTTGATCACGATCTGATTGATGGACATTATCCTCTCCAACAAGGCAATATTTCAAGTGTTGGTTATGTAAAGGGGAACTGGGAGGTGGGGATGAAATGCTTTTCTTTACAAACTAGTAGGGATGGAAGGATCTGTCAATTTTGGCTCTGTCAGTTTCTTATTTTTCCAATCTTCATTTCTCCACATTTCTGCAGGAATTTGTGATTTTTTTAAGGAAAAAAACCTCATGAGAATTTATCAGCATTTTAGTGCAAATTTTAGTGCATATTTTTGCAAGGAATTTCTCTTAATATACTGCTTTTTTGTATGTTATTTTCATTTATATGCATTTTGTGCACATTTCCCCCAATGTATGCATTTTGGTAAGCAATGGTTGGTAGGAGAACTGCACCACAAAATTCAGATAACTGTGAATTTGGAAGGATGGCTGTGTTTTGGTTCTCATATTGTTTTGGGAAAATGAGAAATTGAGAGAAACTGAAACTGACAGATTCTTCTATCCCTAATGGTGGTCCACAAAAGCTTGTGCTGTAATACATTTGTTAGTCTTTAAGGTGCCACAAGAGTCTTTGCTGTTTTTGCTGCAAGAAACTAACACAGCTAACCCTCTTGAAATAAATTTACCCAGGCCTTCCACCCTTTTATATTAGTCTTGTTTTTCTGCTTCTGTTGGATTTCTATATTGTTCTTACAATCTTACAGGCTTGTTGGTCAGGTTAGGTTTATTTAATATATGCATCACTTCCCATTAAAATAAAAGTCCCAAAGCAATTTGCAATCAAAGCTTAAAAGTACAATAAAAATAGCATAAAACATTATTAAAAATGGATTGAACAGTACAATATCTTATCTCTGATATTGTCCAAAGGCCCAGGAAAACAAAACAAAACGTTTGCCAAGTGCCAAAGTGGTGACAAAGTTGGTGCCAGGTGGTCGTCCCTGAGGAGAACATTCCATAGACGGGGAGCTACCACAGAAAAGAACCTGTTCTCTTGTTGCCACCTTCTGGAACTCCTTTGAAGGTGGAGGTGGCATGCAGAGAAGGGCCTCAAATGATGATTTCAGGATCTGGGCGGGTTCATATGGGAAAAGGAAGTCCTTGAGGCATAAGGGCCCTAAGCCATTCTAAGGATAACTGAGTTGACATACATTATTATTATTTGATTGATTGATTGATTGATTGATTGATTGATTGATTGATTGATTGATTGATTGATTGATTTGATTTGTATCCCGACCTTCCTCCCAGCAGGAGCCCAGGGCGGCAAACAAGGCACTAAAAACACTTTAAAACATCATAAAAACAGATCTTAAAATACCTTAAGACAAAACAGCATTAAAAACATTTTAAAAACTTTTTAAAAAGACTAAAAACATTATTAAAAACATATTAAGCAAATCTGATACAGAAACAGACTGGGATAGCTCTCAATTTAAGAGGCTTGTTGAAAAAGAAAAGTCTTCAAAAGGCGCTGAAAAGATAGCAGAGATGGCACCTGCCTAACATTCAAAGGGAGGGAGTTCCACAGGGTAGGTGCTGACACACTAAAGGTCCGTTTCCTATATTATGCAGAACGAACCTCCTGATAAGATGGTATCTGCAGGAGGCCCTCACCTGCAGAGCGCATTGATCGACTGAGTGTATAAGGGTAAGACGGTCTTTCAGGTATCCTGGTCCTGAGCTGTATAGGGCTTTGTACACCAAAACTAGAACCTTGAACTTGGCCCGGTAGCAAATGGGCAGCACTTTGAAATGAGGTATATAAATTATACTGTAAAGTAATAGTCATTCTTAGCAGCACCTGGTGCTTACAAACTTAAACAATATATAACTATCAGCGCTGTTAATAATTGTCCATAACAACTGATGAATGTCCACATTGCTCAACAGAATGAGTGTTCGTGACTGAACAGTACACAATATGTATTCAAGAGAGCCTATCAGAAAGCAGCTACAGTTTCCCTCTGTGAACTGACCACCCAGCACTGCCGTGTTGCTCTGTAAAGTCCCAACAAAATGACAAAAAGGCCACTGTGTTGTAATTTCCACTTTTCAAACATGAGCTAACATCCAGGGAATGGGAATCAATTAACATCTACAAAATCTTGGTGTGAAAGGAGGAAGTAGAACAGTGAAGGGAAAGTGAGTTACTTGCTCTGGAAATTCAAATGCTGAAAGTGACATGAAAAAAAGGCCATTAATGGTACAAGCTCTAGTCTTTGCTCTGAATTTGGTTGATAGACTTTGTTACCCAAGAGGATCGGAAGTGATCTGCAACAACAATGAAGTCTCAAACATACAGATTAGGGATGGAAAGATCTGACCATTTTTCTTCTCTGTTTCTCATTTTTCCTTCTCCACATTTTTCAGTTCTCCACATTTCTGCAGCAATTTGCGGACCTTTTTTTTTTTAACTCCTCGTGAAAACTTTTCAGCATTTTATTGTGAATTTCTCCTACTAAACACATTTTTGTGTGCAGTTTTGACTAATGCAGACATTTTTGCAAGCAAACTCTCCTAATATAATGCATTTTATATGTTATTTTTACTAATATATTTATTTTTGCATTTTTGTAAACAATGTCTGGCTAAAGAACTACATTGCAAAATTCAGATATGTGCAAATTTTGAATGAGGATGCGCTTCAGTTCTCATCTTGTTTTAGAAAATGTGAATTTGATCAATTTGGCTTTAAATGTGAACTGAATTGAATTTCTCCTCAATCTTTAATCCAGATCCTGCCTGAGCCAAACTGTGTTCTTAGGACATGCATTGTTTCTAATCAATACAAAACACTCCCTTCTGCTTTTAACTTGCAAGCATAATGCGGAAGTCATATGAGCAGCTGTCTCCTGTCTTGTAAAAGAAAATGAAGAAAATTGAAATCCTTTATTTCATTAGCTAAAAGCCATTGCAATTAAAATTTATTTAGTAAAAACAACAGAGAGCAAATATACAACTTAATCAGATTTCCTGCTAATATTCTAACATTTCTATAAGATACCAATCAATAGAATTAGTGTATCCACGGTCCTACATAAGAGAGATGGATAAGTAAAGCTAGCAATAAAAAAGAATTATATCAGGATAAAACTCAAGGAACCATTGTAAATCTTATTCTGATGGCACCTGCTAAAAATTTTGCAGACATTTCTGAAATCCTCCGTTCTTGATCCGCAAGAAAAAACACATAAACATTGGTTGGATGCCCTGGAAAAGATGATAACAGTGGGATAATTAGCTCATTCCTCAGATCTCTATGAAAAGAGCAGAATAGCAGTCCATGAGCTACCGATTCAACATTGCCATCTCAGCAAGGGCATAAACGATTTTGCAATGGAATTCTTTTGAAATGCCCTTCTAAGGGCTTATCCAAACAGACCGGGATAATCCACGGTTTCGAAACCCCAAAAGAGGCGGACTCCTCCACAGAATCGTTGTGGGTGGTGATACCATGCCCAAGGAGGGATTTAATACTGAGAACGATCTATCGTCCCCCTGATCAAAATGCTCAGGGAGACCTTGAGATGAGATATGAAATTGAGGAAGCATCCAAACTAGGAAATGTGGTAGTAATGGGTGACTTCAACTACCCAGACATAGACTGGCCACATATGTGTTCCAGTCATTTATTTTATTTATTTATTTATTATTTCAATTTATATACCGCCCTTAGCAAAATAGCTCTTCATGACAAAGAAGCAAAATTTCTAGATATTCTAAATGACTATGCCCTAGACCAGTTGGTCATGGAACCAACCAGAGGGACGGCAACTCTGGATTTAATCCTCAGTGGGGACCGGGACCTGGTGCAAGATGTAAGTGTTGTTGAACCGATTGGGAGCAGTGACCATAGTGCTATTAAATTAAACATACATGTAAATGGCCAATTGCCAAGAAAATCCAACACGGTCACATTTGACTTCAAAAGAGGAAACTTCACAAAAATGAGGGGATTGGTAAAAAGAAAGCTGAAAAACAAAGTCCAGAGGGTCACATCACTCGAAAATGCTTGGAAGTTGTTTAAAAACACTATATTAGAAGCTCAACTGGAGTGCATACCGCAGATCAGGAAAGGTACTGCCGGGGCCAAGAAGATGCCAGCATGGTTAACGAGCAAAGTCAAGGAAGCTCTTAGAGGCAAAAAGTCTTCCTTCAGAAAATGGAAGTCTTGTCCGAATGAAGAAAATAAAAAAGAACACGAACTCTGGCAAAAGAAATGCAAGAAGACAATAAGGGATGCTAAAAAAGAATTTGAGGAGCACATTGCTAAGAACATAAAAACCAACAACAACAAATTCTATAAATACATTCAAAGCAGGAGACCATCTAGGGAGACGATTGGACCCTTGGATGATAAGGGAGTCAAAGGTGTACTAAAGAGCGATAAGGAGACTGCAGAGAAGCTAAATGAATTATTTGCATCTGTCTTCACAGTGGAAGATATAGGGCAGATCCCTGAACCTGAACTAACATTTGCAGGAAGGGATTCTGAGGAACTGAGACAAATAGTGGTAACGAGAGAGGAAGTTCTAGGCTTAATGGACAATATAAAAACTGACAAATCACCGGGCCCGGATGGCATCCACCCGAGAGTTCTCAAAGAACTCAAAGGTGAAATTGCTGATCTGCTAACTAAAATATGTAACTTGTCCCTCGGGTCCTCCTCCGTGCCTGAGGGTCAGAGGAGACATGATAGAAGTGTATAAAATTATGCATGGCATTGAGAAAGTGGATAGAGAAAAGTTCTTCTCCCTCTCTCATAATACTAGAACTCGTGGACATTCAAAGAAGCTGAATGTTGGAAGATTCAGGACAGACAAAAGGAAGTACTTCTTTACTCAGCGCATAGTTAAACTATGGAATTTGCTCCCACAAGATGCAGTAATGGCCACCAGCTTGGATGGCTTTAAAAGAAGCTTCATGGAGGACAGGGCTATCAATGGCTACTAGCTGTGATTAGGGTTGCCATATTGCCCAGATAGCCGGGTTTTACCCAGATTCTGTGCATGCCACCCGGTGCCCGGCTAGCCCCTTACGTGGCCCGGATTGTCAGCTTTCATTTTTTTAAAAAAATTAAGTTTCTAGGTGGTCTGGTTCTTGAGATACACATAAAAACGCCAGCCACCCCCTCGACTGTTAAATCTTTCTTTAAACAGTACTGTACTATAGCACTTTGTAGCATTAACCCCGCCTGTTCAGCATTGCAGCCAATCAGGGATTGTGTTCCAGTTTCATTGACCTGAGGCAGTGTCTAGAAAACAAAATGGTGGTTTCACCCCCTGTTTATCTGAAAATCTCATAAATTGGGTAAGTATATACATTTCAGTTTTTTTCCCTCTTGTGTGCAGGAGTCAGATCCTGGGAAGTGTTTTGAAAACCTTCCCAATACTTGCTTTTTGTAAAAGCAATGCTAATCCCATATGCCCAAAGTAAATCCCATTTAATTCAATAGGACTTACTTTGAGTAGACATGGTTATGAATGTACTGAAAATCAGTGGGACTTTGGAGTGAATGTAAAAAAGAATTATGTTTGTGTTCTAACTCTTTCTGTCTCCAGTCCAATTTTAAAGCAAGTAGGCAGGGCTTACTTAGGTATTATAGTTATTACTGATTTTTTAAAAACTAATACTGATTTTTCTGCAATGACCAACTGGTTTGACAATAAACTATTATATGGGCTGTATGTATTTATACATCTGCTGTGTGTGCGTGTGCGTGTATGGAGTCTTTCCAACACCCCTGTGAGGTAGGGTTGGAAACCAATGCAGCTCACAACAAGAAATAAAGCCATTTAAAATCCAGTGACCATAAAACAAGTATAAACAGTTGCAAAACAGCGTAAAGTGGCATGATTCGGAATTTTGGGTTGTGTGAATGAAGTTGCTTATCACTTGAGGTTGCAGTTCTGTCCCTGTTTGAGTAAGCCCCACTGAATATGCTGGGACTTGCTTCTGAATAAATAAATTTAGGATTGCACTATAAATATCTTTACAGTTTGTGTAAATAATAAATATATTTGATAGTCATGCTTATATACATATTTCTTCATTTATCATATTTTTGGTTTTTGGTTAGGAATCCTGACTGGTTGTGAGATGCTTAGTTTTTTGCCTTCCTCATAGGAATCTTGTTGTGGTTGGTATGGTATTACATTTAGGAAAGTGTTACTGCCTTCTGTGTTTTTTTTTCCTATTTGCATTTCACTTATCTTTAACTTCACTCCGTTACAGCCATAGAAGCAACAGCAGCATATGCAAGATAATTAACTCCCATTAGTGATAAGAACAAGAATTTATAATTATTATTTCAATTAAAACAAGAGGCTTATCAATACTTTGAAGAGGACCAGATATTTATTTTCTTTCTGAGCCCAGGACTGGGTCTTTCATGATGCCCGGTGTGTGTGGGGGAGCAGGAGAGTAGTCGATAAGACAGACATCCTGGCATTGATAATCTAATTAGCAAGGTATGTGTGGGGTTGTTGCACACTTCCAGGCCCAGTTTCATTTTGAGGATGGAGGTGGAACCTCTGTAGATGTGGTTGAGAAATTTTGAGTTAAGCAAAGCTCTGCTTTTATAAAAACCTAAGAAACATACAGATACTTTGAATGTCTGAGTGCCTGCACCAGTGGAATACTGGAGGAACTTGTAAAACTTGCTGCAACAGTATTTAGAACTGAGCATGTGGTATTAAAGACTCGTTTTCCTAACATTTTGGCTTGTTTTTCTCCGCCCACCACATCTCTGAAATATATTGTATATGTTATGGTTAACCGTGCTGCTGCCCTGACTTACTTTATGTTTGTTGCTATTTTGTGTTTTTATTATGTTTTTATTTTGATTGTGTATTTTTATTGTTTTTATTATATTTGTAAACTGTGCTGAGCTCTGTTTTTAACAGCAAAAGGGCAGGATATAAATTCTCTTAATCAATCAATAAATACTCCATAGTGTTGGAAACTAGAGTCTAGGCATTTAAGGCTGAAAATGTTGCTTTAAAAAAAAAGATTTCTCACATCTTTCCCCAATTTTTGATGGTAATTCCTAGGCACAAAAACAAAACAACTGGACAATCCAAATATTAACATGCAAATATTTGCATATTATGCAAATAATATGCAAATAATTTGCATAATATGCAAATTAACCTGCCCAGATTTGTGGAACTGGAATATGGCAACCCTAGCCGTGATGGCTGTGCTCTGCCACCCTAGTCAGAGGCAGCATGCTTCTGAAAACCAGTTGCCGGAAGCCTCAGGAGGGGAGAGTGTTCTTGCACTCGGGTCCTGCTTGCAGGCTTCCCCCAGGCCCCTGGTTGGCCACTGTGAGAACAGGTTGCTGGACTAGATGGGCCACTGGCCTGATCCAGCAGGCTCTTCTTATGTTGTTATGATGAATGAAAATGAAAATAAGGGGAAATTACTTTGCAAAAAATGTGTACATTAGACAAAATTGCATGCAAACATATATTAAGAGAAATTTGCATTAAAATGCTGATAAATTTTGATGAGGACTTTTTAAAAAATCATACATTAATGTGTAAACATGGAGAACTTGACAGATTTACCCATCCCTTGTTCTAACCCTAATCAGGAGCAGGTGGCCAAGCATTATAGCGTCCTTAGCAAATCCCTGGCAATAGTCCCATCATCTGTTGAGTGTGGAGGAAGCACAAGTCTAAATTCAGCCCTATCCCATGATCCCCCCCCCAAAAAATCTGTGCTATCATTAATAAAACCAGAGATACTTGTATGCAGAAAATGCTTAAGCTGTGAAAGGATAGGAGGGGGTGCATTCTTATTTGCTTAAAATAAAATTTAACTCCTTGATTTTAAATGTTATATAAACTTCATTTTAAATTAAACATTTATTGATTTATTTTAGGGATGGGTGAGAATTTTGCTGAATTTGGATTTAGCACTGGATTTTTCAATGGTCAGCATATTTTCCATCTCTGTGGAGCAATCCTGTTTGCTTTAAACTTCAGTGACTTTACCCTGACACCGGATTTTTTCTCTTCCATATTTCCTTGGATATATTGTACTTTTCTTGATTTTATTCACAGCACAGCATGGCAGTACATGTATCTCTCTCTCTTCCTCCCCCCTCCACTCGAATAATCCAAACTCCAAGTGGGAGGAAGCAAGCCAAGCCTATAATAGAGATTAACAGGCAAGCTGAGCCCTAGAGAGTCTCTACCATGTTAAGGAGTCTAGGCTTGAGGTGGGGGTAGGGGGTAGGGGGGCACTGAAAGCTGCATTCCTCCTTTGCTTTCCAAAAGGAAAATAGCCAGTCTCTGCTTGCTAATTTGAAAAATGAAAACTGATGAGCTTCTGTCATAGCGGAGGAGGAAGAGTTGTCAGCAAAGCTACTTTCCTTTTCTTTCAAAATATTAATATTTCCTTTTAAAATATCAATATTTCCTTTCTTTTATTAGTATTCCCTTTCAAAATATTTAACAATGTCAACATTTCCTTTCCAAAATATTAATATTAATATAAAAAAAAATGGGGGGGGAATCAGACCTGTAAAAGCAGCAACTAGCGGACAAAGAATGAACTCAAATCCATACCACCTGTTAAGTCGATGGAATGCTTTTGAAGCAGCACCAGCCAACGGATCCCATCCCTAATTTATTTATTATCTTACCCAATAAAAGCACATAAAAAGCAACCTGCCTTGAAATACTCCCTGCAACTATATATGAGCCTGCCCAGTCCTTAAGATCAGCCATAGTAGCCTTGCTCAAGAACTTGCCAGGAAGGTCCATCAGGATGGTGGGTATAAGTGACAGGGTCTGACTTTTATCTTTATTTATAAACAGTTTAAAATATAGGGGGTTAAAAATCACATATACAAGAATGAATCATACCAAAAATATTCCTTCTAGCTGAAAAATCCACTTCAGTCGAGTTATCATGAGATGAAACCTAAGCAAACAGCTGATATTCCTCTTTTAAAAACAGCCCATGAAATCATTATTTCACCGTGGTAGCACCTACACTTTGCAACTCCTTGCCTATTGACATCAGGCAGGCACTTTCGCTGTATTCTTTTTGGTGCCTGCTTAAAACATTTTTGTTTAGGCAAGCCTATCCAGACATGTAGATGTTGAAGAGGCTCAGGGTGATTAAAAAAAAGATTAACTTTGATTGGATTGTATCCTAAATGTTAAAACCCTGCCCACAAATGTAAAAACTTGACAAAGGTGTAACATTTTGAAGGGCAATGAGGGCATTTCCGGATGGCAGTTTGTTGTGGACTTGATGCTGTTCATGCTTGAACGTTTCCCACAATGTCTGTAATCAGCCTTTCCCAACCTTTGGGTCCCCAGATGTTGCTGGACTACTGTTCCCATAATTCCTGACCATTGGTCATGCTGGCTGGGACAACATCTGGGGACCCAAAGGTTGGGAAAGGCTGCTATACATCATCTTCATCAAAATGTCAGCTAGAAACACCACCTCCCATTTAAACTTGATTTCATAGAATCATAGAATAGTAGAGTTGGAAGGGGCCTATAAGGCCATCAAGTCCAACCCCCTGCTCAATGCAGGAATCCAAATCAAAGCATTCTCGACAGATGGCTGTCCAGCTGCCTCTTAGCTAGCTTGATAATCAGAATATCATGGGGCACTTTGTCAAAAGCTTTGCTGAAGTCGAGATTTATTATGTCCACAGCATTCCCACAGTCTACAAGGGAGGTTACCCAATCAAAAAATGAGATAAGATTCGTTTGGCAGGATTTGTTCTTCAGAAATCCATGTTGGCTCCTAGTACTCGCTGCATTGTTTTCAAGGTGCTTACAGATCGACTGCTTTATAATCTCTCCAGTGTTTTTCCAGGGATTGATGTTAGGCTGACTGGTCTGTAGTTCCCTGGTTCCTCCTTTTTGCCCTTTTTGAAGATAGGGACAACATTAGCTCTCCTCCAGTCATCCAGCACTTCACCAGTCCTCCACGATTTCGTAAATATAATAAGTAGCAGTTCTGAGAGTTCTTCAGCCAGTTCCTTCAATACTCTAGGATTCAGTTTATTGGGCCCTGCCGATTTGAACTCGTTCAAAGTGATTAGGTATTCCTTGACTGTTTGTCTATCAATCTCAAGTTCCAATCCTGTCCCTTCTAGTTCATGTTTCCCGGGAGGATCATAGACCCTTTTTTGGGAGAAGACTGAGCCAAAGTAGGAATTGAGCACTTCTGCCTTTTCTTTGTCATCTGTTATCATTTTGCCATCCTCATTGAGTAGCTGTGCCACCATTTCCTTTCTCTGCCTTTTACTATGGACGTACCTGAAGAAAGCTTGTTTGTTGCTTTTAGCATCCCTCACTAACCTCAGCTGATACTCAGCTTTAGCCTTCCTGACACCATCCCTGCAATTCCGTGATACATGCCTGTACTTTTCCTTTGTGGCCTGGTCTTCTTTCCACTTCCTGTATGTGTCCTTTTTTGTTTTCAGGTCAGCTCTAAGCTTTTTGTGAAGCCGCATTGGCTTCTTCTGCTATTTCCCCCCTTTTTTCCTTGTTGGAATTGCTTGCCATTGCGCTTTTAGAATTTCCTTTTTTAGAAACTCTCACCCATCTCAGACTCCTTTTTTCATTAGAGTCACTTGCCATGGAACCATACTTACAATTGTTCTAAGTTTATTAAAATCAGCTTTCCTGAAGTCCAAGGTGCACGTAGGGCTACTCTCAGCTTTTGCTTCTGTTAAAATCAAGAATTCAAGTATAGTGTGGTCACTTTCCCCCAGAGTTCCTGTAACTGCCACTTCACCCACCAAATCATCTGTATTTACACTTTCCACTTTTTTCTTTTTACTCAACAGATTTCCCAGACCAAATGGAGAAATACATGGGACAGCATTTTGATGAGGATGCCATGCATGGATCCTGCAAAAAAAAAAAAACTACTTCTATGAGTGACACCAATTCCACTACAGAGAGGCATGTGCAAGCACCCCAAATCTTTTTTGCAACAGATGCACAAATCAGACAGCCAAAACACACAGTAGCTTGCTGATCTGAGTATACAAAATGTTGTTGTTGTTGTTATGTGCCTTCAAGTTGATTACGACTTATGGCAACCCTATGAATGAGTGACCTCCAATAGCATCTGCCGTGAACCACCCTGTTCAGATTTTGTAAGTTCAGCTCTGTGGCATCCTTTATGGAATCAATCCATCTCTTGTTTGGCCTTCCTCTTTTTCTACTCCCTTCTGTTTTTCCCATCATTATTGTCTTTTCTAGTGAATCATGTCTTCTCATTATGTGTCCAAATTATGATAACCTGTTTCATCATTTTAGTTTCTAGTGATAGTTCTGGCTTAATTTGTTCTAACACCCAATTAGTTGTCTTTTTTGCAGTTCATGGTATGCGCAAAGCTCTCCCATAGAGATTGAGAATACCATCGTCTGAATGATCCTGACTTTAGTGTTCAGTGATACATCTTTGCATTTGAGGACCTTTTCTAGTTCTCTCATAGCTGCCCTCCCCAGTCCTAGCCTTCTTCTGATTTCTTGACTGTTGTTTCCATTTTGGTTAATGACTGTGCCGAGGTATTGATAATCCTTGACAAGTTCAATGTCCTCGTTGTCAACTTTAAAGTTACATAAATCTTCTGTTGTCATTACTTTCGTCTCCTTGATGTTCAGCTGTAGTCCTGCTTTTGTGCTTCCTCTTTAACTTTCATCAGCATTCATTTCAAACCATCACTGGCTTCTGCTAGTAGTATGGTATCTGCATATTTTAAATTATGATATTTCTCCCTCCAATTTTCACACCATCTTGGTCCAATCCTGCTTTCCATATGATATGTTCTGCGTATAGATTAAACAAACAGGGTGATAAAATACACCCCTGTCTCACACCCTTTCCGATGAGGAACCAATTGGTTTCTCCATATTCTGTCCTTACAGTAGCCTCTTGTCCAGAGTATAGGTTGCGCATCAGGACAATCCGTAGCTAATACTGTGCCCCTTCCCAAGTGCCCCCTTGGGGAGGGTTTGGGGTGTGCATGGATGGAAGGGGGCATTCCACTGCAAAAGCAAAAATCCTTGCACTGACTATACACGTTAGTTGAATACTGCCCATTATTTTCTTCTTATGGCATGTTTTAGAAAGATGCATTTATAAGACCTCTACAAAGAAGATCTGTGTGTGTGATGTATAATAATCAATAGTGTAGTGGCAAATTCAGACGTGCAGGGTCCCTTCATGTTAGTCACAGCCACACACCCTCACCCTTTTTTGCTGCGGGGTTGAGAATGAGATCCTTGTTAATGCCTCCTCCCACAATAGACATCCCTATGAGCCAATAAGTATGAAAGGGGAGAGTGTTACCTACTGAGAAGACTTTTCTCAGTGGCCAACTCACCACCTTTCACTCTCATTAGCTCCAACCAGCAGGAAAGATCAAGGATGCACTGGCTAAGACACTCCCCTTTCATGCTGATTGGTTCACAGCATGCTGAAGACACATGGACCCTGCTCCCAAAAAAGTACAGGGTATAAAAAAACCCTAGACCCTGGATGACTACACCCCTGAAATAACAGAACTATAAAAACTATACCCAGCTCAGAGAGGAATAAAATGGCGTGCATGTGGGTGTGCCTGTAAAATATGTGTACACCAACCCCGATTCAGTTTTATTCCTCTCAAGCTTTTGGCAGATAGTATCTTATT
This sequence comes from Rhineura floridana, assembly GCF_030035675.1. NCBI lineage: Eukaryota > Metazoa > Chordata > Lepidosauria > Squamata > Rhineuridae > Rhineura > Rhineura floridana. The sequence goes on from NC_084481.1 coordinate 218,340,553, forward strand.
TTGTTGCACTGCTGTTATAATCAGTTGCTATATGGTCAGTTTTCTTTTACTGCTGTTTTGTTTTCTTATAGTTGCATATGTATTGAAGCAGATTTAATTGAGCATTTGTTGCCGGTTGCCTTGTGTGTGTCTAAAGGCTAGACAGAAGCAGTCTCAGTAAATAAATAACCCAGTTATTGGCACACTGCTATGCTTCAGTGCAGAGGTGGGGAAAACTGTGCTTCCTTGCCCCCAGATATTGTTGGACTCCAACTCCCATCATCCCCAGTTCAATAGTCAGGGATGATGGGAGAGGAAGTCCAGTAAACATCTGGCAGGCCACAGGTTTCCCACCCTTCCTTTAGAACATGATCTTAAAATGGAAATCAATATGGGGCCATGTAGACAGGAACAGACTTGAAAGCACAATACCTGGAATTGCCAGTGGGAGGCTGCAGGTAAAGGTTTGCATCCAACGTTGATCATACTCATAGTACACCCACTGATATGAATGGACATAGCTAACCTATGTCCAGTAATTGCAACGAGTCTGCTCTGAGTCTAAGTAAGTAGAACACAGTGATACGTAAACATGCTGTCAGTGCAAGGACTTCTGCTTGTGCAATGGAATGTCCTCCCCCTCTTCTCCCCCTCACCACCCCCAAATCTGTTATAGGGGTTTCTCCTATCCCTCCAAAACAGAATTAGGGAGGGTGCCGGGCACCCAGCCTAAGCCTTTGCCTCAATAATGTCCCTTTTTAATTGCTCCCATAGGGTTGCCATTCATGCCTATGGAGAAAAGGAAAATGCAGTACATTGAGATTAAGGATTGGTGAATCTGTCGGTTGGAACACAAGCACTTGCTTCTGCCCAATGTTGTGTAGAATGTAGGGATGGAAGAATCTGTCAGTTTTGGTTTTCACGGTTTCTCATTTTTCCAAGCTTAAGTTTATTTCTTCACATTCTTCACGAGTTTGTGGATTTTTTAAACAAATGCCTTCATGAAAATTCATCAGCATTTTAGAGCAAATTTGTTCGAACAGACCCATTTTTCTAAGCAATTTTGCCAAATATACAAATTTTTGCAAAGCATATCTCTCTAATATTATGCTGTTTTCCCTAACGCATGCATTTTTATGCACATATTACTAATATGTGCATTTTTGTGCAGTACACTCATACTTGGCTGGAAAACTGCATTACAAAATTTGTAGAAGTGTTAATTCCAAAAGCTGACTGAACTTCAGTGCCTGTATTGTTCTGGAAAGTGTGAAATGGTTAACATTTAAATGCTAACTGAATTGAATTTCTCCCCAATCCCTAACTGGGACATTTGTTGTTGCTATGTGCAACAACAAGTTGATTATGACATATGGCGACCCTATGAATCAGCAACCTCCAAGAGCATCTGTTATAAACCACCCTATTCAGATCTTGTAAGTTCAGCTCTGTGGCTTCCTTTATAGAATCAATCCATCTCTTGTTTGGTCTTCCTTTTTTCTACTCCCTTCTGTTTTTTCCAGCATTATTGTCTTTACTAGTGAATCATGTCTTCTCATTATGTGTCCAAAGTATAACCTCAGTTTCATCATTTTAGCTTCTAGTGATAGTTCTGGTTTAATTTGTTCTAACACCCAATTAGTTGTCTTTTTTGCAGTCCATGGCATGCGCAAAGCTCTCCTCCAACACCACATTTCAAATGAGTTGATTTTTCTCTTATCCACTTTTTTCACTGTCCAACTTTCACATCACATACATAGAGATTGGGAATACTATCGTTTGAATGATCCTGATTTTAGTGTTCAGTGATACATCTTTGCATTTGGGGACCTTTTCTAATTCTCCCCAGTCCTAGCCTTCTTCTGATTTCTTGTCTCCATTGTAGTTAATGACTGAGCCACATTATTGATAATCCTTGACAAGTTCAGTGTCCTCATTGTCAACTTTAAAGTTACATAAATCTTCTGTTGTATGGAGTGCCCTCACTATCAGTGATTCCATTGTAGTACATGCATGCAATATGTCTCTGAACTCAGAGAGAGACAGATTGTATCCTCTAATGAAAGCCCTCTGCAATACACGAAAAACACAAGAACTGTGCAAGTGAACCATAAACAATGTTCTGCATTAGTTGACGTGCTTGTGCTTAATCCAAAGTGCATACTTTTCGCTCAGTTAGGCACCTGCTTTCACAGTTATCCTTAAATTAACAGAGCAGCTGTCTGATGATTAAGCACCAGAGCTATGCAACATGTTACAGTACCCCATAATTATTCATGCACAATTACGTATCGCTGCTGGTGTTTCCGGCACTCCACTAAGTCAGTTATCCACCATGCACAGGGGAGTGTTCATAGCTTCACTAGGAAGGGTCAATGCAACTAGAGGGGGCCAGGCAATCCAAAGAATAATTGGCATGGAAGGAAGACCACTGTCAGGCACGTTTACAGAATTTCCCAACAGGCTTTTGTGGAATTCCTGGAACTTTCTTTGCGGAAATGGATTACATTACTCTGCACAAAAGATGTGCAGAGCAGATACTTCTGAGAAGCCAATGCTTTTGTTTACATACCCTGCCATGATCAGGGCTGCTTCGTGATGAAAGCATTTTCCTGCGATTCAGACAAAATGACTTTAATTCTTACATCTGGTTCTTAACCATCAGGAGCCTGGCCTGCTTCAAACGCTGTACACACAGGGAAGATCTTCCTGCCAATATTTTTATTTTAATGTTTATTTTTAATGGCACTCATATACCATGCATGCTCCTTCATAATATATGTCCCAGGGCAGTTCACAATGCAAATTAAAACAAAACAACAAGGGGTACAATAAAATCTGTAATCCCTACACACACACATTGACCTGACTAGCACTGGGTGCCTATTACTGGCTTAAAATGCAACTAGGTTGTTCTTTTTCTCAATTTCAATCAAAGCTGGTTTGGGGGGGAAATGCATCAAAATGCAGTGTTTCTTAAGAAACAACAGGACAGGAAAGATACGGAGTGTGGCTAAGAGTGTGTATACACCACTCCCCAAACCAGTGGAGGGAGTACACTGGATGCAAAGTAAATGGGACTGTGCACACAGACTGAGAGAGAGCTCCACTGGAAACCCTGGGAATTGGTTCCATGTAAATGGGAAGAAGATTGCGCTGTAAAACAATTAAAAATAAATAAACCAAATTAAATATCAGTTAGAACAAGAGACTTAAAACTCCATTCCCAGTGTTTAAAATACAGCATGGTTCCAATATTTAAACACAGAAACTACTAACATGCCAGAGAGAATAAAACGTGTCTTAAAATGGAGACTTAATAAGATAATATGGTGGATGCCAAGAGAGTCTCCTTGGGGAGGTTGGCTGCTTATTTACTTATTTAACAGCTTTATAATCCATGTTTAAAGAAAAGAATCCTCACAGAATGGCTTACAAAACAGAGTCAATAAGACATCATTTAAAACATCTGCATCATAATAGGGTTGGAAGGATCTGTCAGTTTCATTCTTTCAATATCTCTTTTATCAATCTTAAATTCAGTTCTCTACATTTCTGCAGCAATTTGTGATTTTTTAATTTAAAAAATCCTCATGAAAAGTCTGCATTTTAGCGCAAATTTCTCCCAATAAACTCATTTTTGTATGCAGTTTTGATGAATGTACACATTTTTGCAAGCAATTTCTCCTAATATAATGCATTTTTGTATGTTATTTTCACAAATATATTCATTTTTATGGATACATTCCCCTAACATATGCATTTTTAAAAAACATTGGTTGGAGAACTGCATCTCAAAATTCAGTGTGACTTCTAAAGGACAGCTGACTTTCGGTTCTATTGTTTCAGAAAGTGTGAATTGGATAGATTTGGCTTTAAATGCAAAGTGAATAGGATTTCTCTCCCATCCCTACACAAGGGAGGGAGTCAAGGAGTCTCAGTTCACGTACTAGTTCGCCTTCCAAAGGCAAGGTCAGTAACAAACCAAAGGGTCAATATTCCAACAAGGCAATCCGGGTTTCAAGACTCAACCGGGCACAGCTGGCAAGGGTCTGACGTTGCTTCCAGCAGAGGGCAAAAGGCCTCTCACTGCCTTTTAAGCTCCCCTCCCTGGTTCAGTTGCTAGCAATCAGCCCTCCGACTCCCGGGAGCTTGTAGCCTTAAACGGCCAGAATGCCTGTGTTGCTCTGCTACTTGCAGGTGTCTTCACTCTGCAGGGAACAGAGGGGTCTCCTGTTCACTCCCTGAGTCTGACTCAGGCGCTCCAGCTGTATTTTGAACAGCTTCCAGTGCTGGGAGATCTGGAGCTACATCTTGGGTGAATCTGCTTGTTTCCAATCCTGGGTCTGCTGTGCCAATCCACTGCTTCTCATCCTCCTCTGAGAACTCATCCAATGCAGGCATGACACTGAGGATGCAATGTAAGTTTCTCTCCCCTTGGTTCTGCCCCTGCCAGCTTCACTTGCGCCAGTCTCAGCTGTGCCTGGGTGGTGGCCGTTTTCTTCAGCTGTGCCACAGCTGAGCCTGGGTGAGGGACTTCTGCCAGCACAGCACAGGTGCGCTGACACCCTCCCTCTCCCCCTGGAGATACACCAGATCCTGAATCCCCTCGGCCCAACATAAATGCCAGTAGGATTGCACCCTAAGTGAGCTTGTGTGCTTCTTCCTATTGTTCAATGAAAACTATGTTGCTTTGAGTTTTTCCTTATTTGTGTTGGCAGTCAGGAAAGTAAGAGCCAAATTTGTGGTTCAGTTCTGAATATCTTTTATGTTTGTTGTGGCTTATAACTAACAAATAAAATTATTACTCTGCTGTTTTGCATGGGCAAGAAAAGTGGCCTAAAGTATTTTAAATAAAATAAAATGTAGGTTACGGGAAAGTGTGCATAAAAATGCCTTATGTTTGGGTATGTAGTTTGCAAAAAAAATTGTACATTAGGCAAAATTGCTTTTAAAATGTTTATTTTCTTTTATTTTTTTATTTGCAAATTTAGCAAAAGGGGGAAGAAAAAAAGAGGATTATATAAACAAAGAAAGGAATGAAAGGGGAAAAAGAAATACATAATAGTAAAAAAACCACAATCAGCTCACATTAAGGATACAATAACCATCAGTACATCCATCTTGAGTTAAACATACAAGTTAATACAAGCCCTCCAGATGTCCAAATAGGTATCCACACAGAATTAATGTCTATACAAAATACGTTTAAATGTAGGCAGGGCAGTAAGGTCCTCAGACCATTGTGTGATAGACGGTGAGTGTTTGTCCTTCTAGGCTCAAAGTATAAGTCTTTTAGCAACCATAAGGGCCCACAAAATCCACTTTGATTGTCCATTCAGGGACCATTCAGTCAGTAATTTAAGAGGTTAATTGATTGGAGATTCTAGTCAGTGAGGAAGACTATTGAGATTTGATGGTTGGGGCAGCTGGAGGGGAAAACAGTCCTGTGTAGGCCTGACCTGAGAAAGGCAAACTTCTCTGTTTCTTTCTCCTGATGTTACATATTTTTGTTATTCAGTTTGTACCTCTACAAAGTATTATCCGATTCTTTTCCCTCTCAGGATTCTGTCTGCTTTATTCCAGTCGGTCTACTTAACAAGTTTTTGTTTCCCAAAGATTTGCCATGCTCCTGTAAAACTTGGGGCATGCTGATCCCTCCCTCTCTTTTCTGATTGGCCCTTTCTTGGCTGCAGTGTTGTGGGTACTCACTTGCTGACTTTACTATTGGACAGAGCGAGGATGAGGATTATATTTTTCTATCCCACCCATCTTCTCACTCAGCACTCAGAGTAGACTCACTCAGTAGGAATGGACAAGAAGTTGGTATTACTGACTCCTTGGGAAACTTGGATCAGCCCTGGCCCCTTCAGGGGAAGTCAACCCATTAACAAAGCGAATCGAACAGAATAAACGTAATTCACCTTCTTGGCTGGCTTTGATGAGATACCATACATACAAGACAATTAGACACCAGCTGTAAATTTTATTCTAAGGATTTCTGGTGCTTTCAGTGTAAATAATGAGTTTAACTCGGTGCAATACCTTGCATAAACATTGTGGTGCGATCGGTGGCACTCCTTATTACTTATGCTTTAGAAAATGATGTTTTGTATAACAAATTGGGTTTGTGGTATACATTTGCAATTTATTAGTTTTATTAAATTAAAGAAACAAAAAACTTACTGGAAAGAGTTAATTAATCCAGGACCCCTTTGTATACTGGAAGATATTGTCTGGATATTAAGATCATTACAGAAACTATAGCTGAATTCCTATTGAGACCAGTGAAGATACAAGTAAAAATCTTCCCTAAATAAATGTAACCATGTTTTCCTATCTAAAAGAGATATTTAATATCTCTTGTATCTTTATTTTGTGTTTTTATTTTGTCAGTTAACGGATGTATACATGTCATTGTTAGGTCTCTTGACTTGGTTCAATAAATTACAGTAATTGGTAGAACTGAAAAACCAAATATGCAATACAATTTCAAACCAAAAATAGTTACATTATAAAACAATCCACTCCAAAAGCAATTGAACAATTGAATGTTTATTTCATTTTTGCTAATTGTATTGTTTTTATTGTTTTATTGATGTACGTTCTATTGATGTATTATTGATGTTCTATTGATGTATTTTTATATTTATGCTCTTTTGTAAGCCACCTTGAGGGCCTTTTGGCTGAAAGACGGGGTAGAAATATTAAAATCAAATCAAACACTGTCAGACCACTGGTCCATCCAGCTCAGTCAGTCCACACTGACTGGCAGAGCCTCTCCAGAGTTTCAGGGGAAAGGCAGCCCTACCTGGAGATGCCAGGGATTAAACCCAGGACCTTCTGCACGCAAAGCAGGTGCTCTACTGTTGAGCTACTGCCCTTCCCTGCCATTCTCTCCAAATCTAGCCCCAGCCCTATCTTGACTGGCACTTCAATCCTTTTATATAGTCAGCCGCCTAGGGACCATGGCCAAGTGTGTTTTCATTACCTAAATGTAAATGTACACAGTACAAACATAATGCGTGTATTGCTCTCGACAATCCAAGGGCACTTAGGCTGTGTACACATGTAGCCTTTGAAATGCATCATAGGGTGCTTTTATACATAGCTGTTTGCAGTAGTACACACCTTCGCGCAATAATGTTATCTAAAGCAGCAGCTAATATCCGTGCAGTCTGTACACACAGGTGGGGGTGTTCTCAAACTCTCCTCCCCTCAATTAGTGGTTCCACAGACCTTGTTTTAAATTTATTTTTCACAGTCTTTCGAAAGAGAGGGATTGGAAACTGGTGTTTTTTTATATATATGTATATCCGTATACAGAGGCAGAGGTCTGCCCCAATAGGTGACCTGAGAAACCACTCTCTGTGTACACATGTATGCAGCAAGCACATGAGAACTGCATTCTCAGCATAAAACATTATAATTGTTCCCGCAGAATGCACTTTGGATCGACAAATAGTGTGGGACAAGGACAATGTGGGGATGATGTCATGGGTACAGCACCCCAAAAAGGTACTTGCATCAAGCACTGAATGCACATTATCACACATTATTACGAGGGATGGGGGAGAATATCTCCTAAATCAGACTTAGTACCGGATTCCGACTGAATTCCTCAGTCCACTATCTTTTTGGACTGGCACTGATTTCTTGCAGTGGGCCGCAGCTGTAATCAGCACAGTTTTTAAAAAAAGAATTTTACCCAATTTTACGTAATTATCTTTGTAATTTCATCTAAGTGGATGCATTTTATAACAGTGTGCAGATGTGATAAACGGGGGGGGGGAATAAACCACCGTGATCATTTTCATAGGCATTTATGTTAAAAATTACACAATTTTTTTGCAGCCAAAAAACCCCCAGCAGATCTAATCGGCAAGTGCCAAAGCAAGCAGGAACAAAAAAAAAGGGCGGAGCGGGATGGAACAACGGACTATCAGAATGCAAGCAGATCAGAACTAGGCAGCGAATCCTAACCCTAACCCGTACACAGGACTCCACAAATATATTTTTTAAAGATGCCTTAGCCTCCATCTCATTGCTAAGCAACTTGCTCATCCTTGCTAACCATCTTTCATCACGTCTCACTGTCTTTTGTGTATGTGTGTGTTTTTCCCTTTTCCATTGCGATTCTAAACTCTCTAAAGGCCAAACTCCTTCCTGCCAGGAATACATCTGGCGGCATTCCCCAATCAAGCTGTAGCTCAAACAGGATTGAGTGACCTTTTTGAATCAGCACTTGATTTTCTCAATTCTAAATTTAGGTTTCCTCTGCCACCACCATCCTCAGAATGCAAGCCAAGCTTTGATACTTAGATAAACAGCAGCATTTCAGTATGTATGTGAGTGCTCAAAGATAGGCGGGAGTCATGGAGCAAAACATGTCACAATTTTAAAATTAGCATTCAATTTCTCAGCAGCACAAGGACAGGTTACTTGAGAAATTCCACCACTTTCAAAGGGAAACAGTCTGTGCCATGTAACTATTTTCAGCAGGGTTTCAGGTAACCTAGCGGGCTCTGTTAGGAGCATAAACACTTTCTAAAAGGCAACTGAAGAGTTTTGAAAGTGCTTTAGAATGTTTATATTGCATAATCTCAGTAATCTTTACAATGGTAGGGTAAAGGTAGCCCAGTATCATCATGGCCCTATTGTGAAAACTACATTTTAAAAAAAAGATAAGGGTCCTCAAAAAGCAGGAATGGTGTCATCAGCACTGTAGTTACAAAGGGCTACTTCAACATTAATGCACTTCTAAGAAATTCTAAGAAAACTCAGAGGAAGGCAATGGTAAACCACCTCTGAATACCTCTTACCATGAAAACCCTATGAACAGAGTATCCAAAATGCAACATGAGATAGTGCTGGAAGATGAGATCCCCTCAGGTCAGAAGGCACTCATCGAGTTACTGGGGAAGAACAAAGGACAAGTACAAGAAGCGCTGTGACTAATGACGCAGCTGGGTCAAAGCCGAAAGGAAGGCCAGAGGCTGATGCACACAGATGCGAAAGGAGAGTCTGGAGTTGTACGACACACACAATAGGAAGATGGAATGTGAGAAGCACGAACCAGGGAAAGTTAGAAATTGTCAAGCAAGAAATGGAACATATCAACATTACAATACTTGATGTGAGTGAATTAAAATGGATGGGAATGGGACACTTTCAGTCAGGCAGCTACAAAATATTTTATGCAGGAAATGAAAAATTAAGAAAAAACGGGATTGCTTTAATAGTGAGAAGTGATGTAGCAAAAACAATTAGGAGCTACAACGCCAAGGTCTGAGCAAGTCATATCAATGAAACTTAACAGGAAGCCTATTAACATAACCATCATCCAAGTCTACGCTCTAATGGCAAATGCAGAAGAATTTGAGAGATTTTACACAGAAGTACAGGAAGAAATTGATCACACACCAAACAAGATGTGATGATGATCATGGGGGACTGGAATGCAAAGGAAGGGAACAGAGAAGAATTAGGAATTGTGGGGAAATGGGACTTAGGAGATAGAAATGAAGCAGGAGAAAGACATATCAAATTCTGTGAAGCCAATAATCTGTTTCTTGCAAACACATTTTTTGAGCAACCGGAAAGATGACTGTACATGTGGACAATATAGAAATCAAATTGATTATATAATTGGTAGCAAAAGATGGAGAAGTTCCATACTTTCTGCAAAAACAAGACCAGGAGCAGACTCTGGTACAGATCATGAACTGGTAATATCAAAAATCAGAGTAAAGCTAAAGAAGAACAAAAAAGCACTCATAATGCCAGAATACAATTTAAACAACATCCCAGAAGAATATAAAGATCAAATAAGGAACATGTTTGAGGTTTTAAACTTAGTTGACAGAGAACCAGAAGAACTATGGAGTGAAGCGAGAGACATGATCAGGGAAGAATGCAAAAAGACAATAGCTCTAGTTAAAAAGAGAGAAAGGCCTCAATGGATGACTGAAGAAACTCTTAAAATGGTTACAGAGAGAAGGAAAGCAAAAGCAAAAGGCAATAGAAACACGGTCAGAACCCTAAATGCAACAATACAGCGACTAATATGTAGGGACAAAGAGAACGATTACAATACTATTCTATGAATAGTTATTGTATAGAAATAGAAGAGGATAACAAAAAGGGTAGAACAAGAGCCCTGTTCCAAAGATTAGAGAAATTAAAGGGAAATTTCAACCAAGGGTAGGAACGCTGAATTTATTTATTTTATTTATTTATTATTTGATTTATATCCCCCCCTTCCTCCCAGCAGGAGCCCAGGGCGGCAAACAAAAGCACTAAAAACACATCAAAACATCATAAAAACAGAAAATACATTAAAACAAAACAACTTTTAAAACATTTTTTTTTAAAAGCTTTAAAAACATCTTTAAAAAAGGGTTTAAAACTTATTGTTTAAAATAAAACATATTAAAAGCAATTCCAACACAGACGCAGACCAGGATAAGTCTCAACTTAAAAGGCTTGTTGAAAGAGGAAAGTCTTCAAAAGGCGCCAAAAAGATAACAGAGATAGTGTCTGCCTAATATTTAAGGGGAGGGAATGATCAACAGGGGAACACACTGACTGACCGAGATGAAACTTTATGTAACTTTAAAGTTGAAAACAAGGACATTGAATTTGTCAAGCATCATCAATACCTCGGCACAGTCATTAACCAAAATGGAGACAATAGTCAAGAAATCAGAAGAAGGCTAGGACTGGGAGAGCAGCTGTGAGAGAACTAGAAAAGGTCCTCAAATGCAAAGATGTATCACTGAACACTAAAGTCAGGATCATTCAGACCACAGTGTTCTCGATCTCTGTGTATGGATGTGAAAGCTGGACAGAGAAAAAAGCAGGTATGAGAAAAATAATTTGAAATACACTTTTGGAAGAGAGCTTTGCGCATACCATGGACTGCAAAAAAGACAAATAATTGGGTGTTAGAACAAATTAAACCACAACTGTCACTAGAAGCTAAAATGATGAAACTGAGGTTATCGTACTTTGGACACATCATGAGAAGACATGATTCACTAGAAAAGACAATAATGTGGGGGAAAACAGAAGGGAGCAGAAACAGTGGAAGGCCAAACAAGAGATGAATTGATTCCATAAAGGAAGCCACAGAGCTGAACTTACAAGATCTGAACAGGGTGGTTCATGACAGATGCTATTGGAGGTCACTGATTCATAGGGCAGCCATAAGTCGTAATTGACCTGAAGGCACATAACAAGGAAAATATTAAAATAATAGGGATTTTAAAAAAAAAATTATTTGGAAAGGACGAGGGAGGAGATCTTTCGGAATATGGAATGGTAAGCAAGTGGCTGAAGGGAGTCTAGAATTACAGCTGTTTTTTGTCAGTTGACAGGAGGAAGCCAAAGCAATGAGGAGGATGGGGAGTGGGATGGCAGAGAAGTTTGATATGGTGCAAATGCATTGGAGGGGAGTCAATCCAGCACTCCTGCTGGTGCGTTTGCACTACATCAAATTTCCCACCATCCTCTCCCTCCTGGTAAGCAACAGTGACCCACCTGCTGGGATGCTAGTGTAATGGCTCTGCCCCACTAGTGCTACATTCACACCATACATTTCTTCTATTATAATTCAATTTTAAACAGTCATGGTTTCCCTTGAAGATTCCTGGGAAGGGTAGTTTGCTAAGGCTGCTGAGAGGAGGCCCCTACTCCCTTCACAGAGCTACAACTGCCAGAGTGGTTCAACAGTCAGGCTGCTTTCACACATGGGGCTGATAGCGTTAGTTTAACGGATTAAAAAGGTAGCGCTTCTGTCCTGATTTCTGAAATGCCTTTCACACTGCAGTACCTGTTGCGTTAAGGAACAGCAGCCTTTTCAGCCAATATACAGGCATTTTGCACAACTATCTTTCACACGGCTTGTTTTTGTCCCTCACCCATGCACACTGTTCCCCAATGTGTAGGAGGTCTAAGGTCTCGTCCCATCGCCATGCAAGCCCTCTGCTTTTAGGATCTGACTTTTTAAATTGTCTTAGTTGTATCAAGACATGGGTGTGTCTGGGAAATGCTGCTGCTATCTGTGCTGATCCCGGAACACCGATACAATGTTCTTCAGGCAAAAACAAATCCCTGCGTGACTAAAGGGAGGGAACGCACTGCACGCTGGGATGCCTGTCACGTGAGCAGCTACAGCTAGTGAAAAATTCCTGCGATCTTCTGGGTTCCCAGCCTTGCTAATGGATTATTTCTGGCATAATTTATCACGCAAATTAGTGCTAAACTTCCACTACATTCCACTACAATTCTGGAGCTAGCTTGTGCATCGTGTGAAAGATCAAACATAATGCGCATATTATCAGGTAAGAAATTGTCAGAATAACGGAATAAAGTGCCATGTGAAAGCAGCCTCAGTCCCTCTTCCCAGGGAACTCTGGGAATTGTAGTTCTGTGAGGGTCTTGGTGAGCCATTTCTGGTTAGCTGGGTACGAATGGGTTTTAAAAATTACTGGTTTTCTACCTAACTAGTAAAGCTAACTAACATTATACGAGTGAGAGAAGGAAGACAACTGGATAATGGGTGATGTTCAATGTTAATCCTAGTCAAGGTAGACCCACTGAAGTTAATAGACATGATTAGCTTAGGTTCACTAATTTCAATAGGTCTATGAGTATGACTTAACTGCATACAACCCAATTTGTTTAACATAAGAATGTAAGAAGAGCCTGCTGGATCAGACCAGTGGCCCATCTAGGCCAACATCCTGTTCTCACAGTGGACAACCAGTTGCCTATAGGAAGCCCACAAGCAGGACCTGAGTGCAAGAGCACTCTCCCCTCTTCCGGTTCTTGAAAAGAGGAGCAGCTTTGTGATGTACTCATGTAGTCAGACTCAAGAAAATGTCCAGCCATATGTGCCACTGGAAACACTTTAAAGAGCAATACAGTAGGCCCTCACTTCCCGGCGCTTCGCTTCCCGGCGTTCCGCTAATGCAGCGGCTTTCATTCACCATTTTAAAGCTGCTTTTGCCACTTTTGCGGCATTTTGCTGCATTTTGGCGTCATTTTTGTACGGCGCGCCCCATTATACTCAATGGGGTTCCACTTTACGGCGATTTCCACTTTACGGCGGGGGTCCGGAACAGAACCTGCCATATAAGCGGGGCCCACCTGTACCTGGAACATTTATAATTAAATCTATATTTATTTTTACTTATGTTTTGTTACATTTTCCTGCTTTGAAATTAGTTTTTATGTTATTTCTTTGTTTATTACGGATCTTTCTTTTCCATGTGAAGAAATTTTCAGAAAGGGATGGAGAAAATTACTAGTTCCAGTTGTGTTCATCCCAAACTTTGTTTTTCATTTTAATGTGAATTTGTTCGCAGTGTGAAGCCCATTCTTAAAGACCATTCAAACTCCAACCAAAATGCCTACACTTAGACAGCGGTGTTATTACAGGGGTAAGATTGGGACAGATTTTATAAAGAAGCTTGGAACTACCACAAGGTTAGGGCCAGGTGTCTCTCCTCCCCAGAGATGGCACCATCACTAACCAATCATTGCCTGTGACGTTTATACATTCTACATCACATTCTACACAGGGTTGGGCAGAAACAAGTGGTTGTACTCCATATTTTTTTAGTGGAGCTTGAAGTGTTTCTACAAAACACGCCAGGCATGTACAAATGCCCAAAGGTCAACCAAGGTCATATAAACATGAGAACATAAGGAGAGCCCTGATGGGTCAGAAGAAAGGCCTTATCTAGTCTAGAGTCCTGTTTCCCATGGTGACCAACCAGATGCCAATCAGAAGCCCACAAGCAGAAATGCAGACAATGGAGAATTTCCACAATTGTTCCCCAGCAACAGTATTCAGAGGAATGCTGCTTGTGTTCCTGGAGGAAGCCTGTAGCCATCCTGATTACTAGCCATCAACAGCCTTACCCCCTGTGAATTTATCTAATCTCCTTTTAAAGCTGTGTAAGCTGGTGTCCATCACCACATCTTCTTAGGGATGTAAGAAGGCATCGATTTCCATTCTGATCTGTGTTCATCACATGCAATGCTGTTTCTGTTCTGCTACAGTTCAGCTTTCAACCAAAATGATGTTATTTGTCTCACGGTCTGCTGTGGTGGAATTTTAAAAAATTAATTATGCAATTAATTACTGGGAGGGTGGGATATAAATTAAACAAACAAATAAATAAAATTAATTATGTAATTAATATCCTTATTATTATGTTGTTATACACTATTCATTTCAATGTAAAGGAAATCCAGTGCAAATGTGGGAGGGGGAGTCACCAATTACAAATCATTTGTGGACTGAAAATACCAACAAAAGTGAATACCGATAGTATTTGCTGGATTGGTTTCCATTCCAGACATGAGGCAAATAAGCAAACATCAGCAATTTGTGCTCCTTTTTCTATTTTCATCAGAATTCAACACCCCTACATCTTGTGGGACCAAGGAATTTCAGAAGCAAATGACCCTGTGCTTTATAGAGTACAACAAAAGCCATTGACTGTGTAGATCATTGGAATGCTTTAAAAGAAATGGGGGTGCCACAGCATCTGATTGTCCTGATGCGCAACCTACACTCCGGACAAGAGGCTACTGTAAGGACAGAATATGGATAAACCGATTGGTTCCCCATTGGAAAGGGTGTGAGACAGGGGTGCATTTTATTACCCCATTTGTTATTCTATACGTAGAACATATCATACGGAAAGCGGGATTGGACCAAGATGAAGGAGGTGTGAAAATTGGAGGGAGAATTATCAATAATTTAAGATATGCAGACAATACCATACTGCTAGCAGAAATCAGTAATGATTTGGAACAAATGCTGATGAAAGTCAAAGAGGAAAACACAAAAGCAGGACTACAGCTGAACATCAAGAAGACTAAAGTAATGACAACAGAAGATTTATGTAACTTTAAAGTTGACAATGAGGACATTGAACTTGTCAAGGATCAATACCTCGGCACAGTCATTAACCAAACTGGAGACAATCATCAAGAAATCAGAAGAAGGCCAGGACTGGGGAGGGCAGCTATGAGAGAACTAGAAAAGGTCCTTAGATGCAAAGATGTATCACTGAACACTAAAGTCAGGATAATTCAGACCATGGTATTCCCGATCTCTATGTATGGATGTGAAAGTTGAACAGTGAAAAAAGCAGGTAAGAGAAAAATCAACTTATCTGAAATGTGGTTTTGGAGGAATGCTTTGCGGATACCATGGACTGAGAAAAAGACAAATAATTGGGTGTTAGAACAAATTAAGATAGCTGGTATAGCACAGTGGAGAGGAGAGCCTGGCTGGGAGTCCAGAGTCTGAGTTCAAGTCCCTGCTCGTGTCTCCTGTGTGTCAAGGGCCAGCTAAAGATCACCCCACAGGGAGTGGCTCAGGGGTTACGTGCTCTGCACCTGTGCAGCTGTGGGCAAGCTGCATAGTCCCAAGGAGCCCAGTTGCCCCCCAGCTGGCAGTTGTGGACAAGGAAGGGGGCTGGCTTGTGCAGCTGTGGCAGACTGAGCAGGCCCTAACCAGCTGGGAACGACTAGCCTCAGAGGGAGACAATGGTAAACCCCCTCTGAATACCACTTACCATGAAAACCCTATTCATTGGGAAGCCATAAGCTGGGATCAACTTGAAGGCAGTCCGTTTCCATTTTTTTCCAGAACAAATTAAACCAGAACTATCACTTTTGCTGCCCTGGGCTCCTGCTGGGAGGAAGGGCGGGATATAAATCAAATAATAAATAAATAGATAAATAAACTATAACTAGAAACTAAAATGATGAAACTGAGGTTACCATACTTTGGACACATCATGAGAAGATATGATTCACTAGAAAAGACAATAATGCTGGGAAAAACAGAAGGGAGTAGAAAAATTGGAAGGCCAAACAAGAGATGGATTGAGTCCTTTAAAGAAGCCACAGATCCAAATTTACAAGATCTGAACAGGGTGGTTTATAACAGATGCTATTGGAGGTCACTGACTCATAGGGTCACCACAAGTCATAATCGATTTGAAGGTATATAACAACAGAAACATCTTGTGGAAGTAAATACTGTAGTTTAACTGTTTACTTCACTGTGTGAAGAAGTGCTTTCATCTGTTCTGAATCCTCCAATATTCACCTTCACTGAATGATGCTGGGTTCTAGGATTACGGGAAAGGAATAATCTTCCTATCCAATCTCACATCATGCATAATTTTATACACCTCTACTATCCCCTCTCCCCAAAGTTAACTTGCCCTGTTTATAAACTAAAAAGCAACATGTGACCTCGGTTCCAGAAACATGTTACATAACTACATCATGCACATAAAAATATTGTCATCCGATTCAAGCACACATCCACACAAAACACACAATAACAAAAATGCTGAAAGTCACAAAGTTCAAAACAGGCAGCTGTAGACGCTGTGCGCCTCTGATCCTCATTTCCCATTGTAGTGACTTCCTTATTTAGTACTGGAAAGCTTGCTCACTGTCTTGGGACATTGTGTTTGGCCTAATTAAATGTATTATTGTCCCAGTATGTATTTTGGAATTTTCCTTATTTAGGTGACAAGCAATTGGAAATGCAAGGAAGGCTGAGAACTCTCTACACATTTTCCTGTGGTGGGGCTCTGCTCCACTCCGGATGGAACTGTGTCTGTGTCTGTAGATCATTATCAGTCTCCCATGGAGGAGGTAGAAGACGTTAATCCCTTCCTTTGTTAGCAGATATCTACCCACCCAAGCTACTCAAGTGCCAGACAGTTCCATGCAGCCAAGGGGCTTTTTGTCAGATGGAAGGTGACATTTCCAGTATTGAAAGACATTCTTTGTTGAAATGTCTGCCTCTGACTCTGCTAAGAGAGCTAGCCACAATAGTCCTAGGTGTTGCACATGCCCACATGCAAACTATGCTTAACCAAGAGCATTCAGTTCCAGATTATGGAGTCCCGGAGACATGATTTTCTCTGTATAGAAGAGGAGGCCCACTTGTTTCATCATGAAGGCTGCATTAATGGCCACCCCCCAAGGGTCACATGCCAATGTATGTGCATACCCTTATTCACACACATACTCACTACACATACCGCACACACATTCTGCACACACACACACCACACATGCACATTCAGCACACGTATAGTACATGCACTCACCAGACAAGCAGTCACATTACACTCTCCATACCCCCTCACTCACACATGCAATCAACATACACTTACACGCAACAGACTAGGAATGGGGGAGAAATTCGATTCAGTTTGCATTTAAAGCCAAATCTATCAAATTCGCACTTTCTGAAACAACATGAGAACCAAAACACAACCATCCTTCAAAATTCTCACTTAATCAAATTTTGCAATGCTGTTCACTAACCAAACGTTTACAAGAATGCATATGTTAGGGTAAAGAATGCATAAAAATGAATATATTAGTGAAAACTACATACAAAATGCCTTATATTAGGCGAAACTGCTTGCAAAAATGTGTGTATTAGTCAAAACTGCCTACAAAAATGTTTATTAAGAGATTCTCACTAAAATGCTGAAGATTTTTCATGACGATTTCATTTCTAAAAATTCACAAATAGCTGCTGAAATCTGGAGAATTGAATGTAAGCATGGAAAACTGAGAAACTGAGAACTGAAACTGACAGATCCTTCCATCCCTAATACACACTCATACTCAGCATTTTCATCCATTTCCATCTTATGTATGCTGATTAGTGATTTATTTCTTATTTAAAAGTGGAATTGTTGTTACTAGCAATATTAGTATTTGGTTTGTTGGGATTTGATACCATATTACTAGCAGAAACCAGTAATGATTTGAAACGAATGCTGATGAAAGTTCAAGAGGAAAGCACAAAAGCGGGACTACAGCTCAATGTCAAAAAGACTACAGTAATGACAACAGAAAATTTATGTAACTTTAAAGCTGACAATGAGGACATTAACCTTTTATTATTGTTGTTGTTGTTGTTGTTGTTATCTTTATTTTTATCCTGCTCTTTTTCCAAGGACTGGAACTCAAGGCGGCTTCCAAATATAAAAGTACATATAATTACAAGCAAACAAAAAATCTACATTAAAATACAGTTAAACTATGTGCAATAATAAAACCATTTAAATATACAATTGGAGTAATTCAAAACTTACTTTAAGATAGTATAGATAAAACAGTAAGACAATACAACACCCTCTTCAACCACATCCTTAGGAACCAAAAGTTCCAAAAGCCTTTCGGAATAAAAAAGTTTTCACCTGCTGATGGAAGGACTGCAGGGAGGGAGCCATTCTTGCCTCCCTAGGAAGGGAATTCCAAAGCCTAGGGGCAGCCATCGAAAATGCCCTATCTCGCGTCTCCACCAATCGTTCTTGTGAGGGTGTTTGGACTGAGAGAAGGACCTCTCCTGTGGATCTCAAAGCCCGGGAAGGTTCATATAGGGAGATACGGTCTAACAGATACTTGTCAAGGATTATCAATACCTTGGCACAATAGTCAATATTTCTTGACAATAGTCAAGAAATCAGAAGAAGGCTAGGGCTGGGGAGGGCAGCTGTGAGAGAACTAGAAAAGGTCCTCAAATGCAAAGATGTATCACTGAACACTAAAGTTGGGTCATTCGGACCATGTGAAAGACAGTTGCACAGTGAAAAAAGTGGATAAGAGAAAAATCGACTCATTTGAAATGTGGTGTTGGAGGAGAGCTTTGCGCATACCATGGACTGCAAAAAAGACAACTAATTGGGTGTTAGAACAAATTAAGAACATAAGAACATAAGAAGAGCCTGCTGGATCAGGCCAGTGGCCCATCTAGTCCAGCATCCTGTTCTCACAGTGGCCAACCAGGTGCCTGGGGGAAGCCCACAAGCAGGACCCGAGTGCAAGAACACTCTCCCCTCCTGAGGCTTCCGGCAACTGGTTTTCAGAAGCATGCTGCCTCTGACTAGGGTGGCAGAGCACAGCCATCACGGCTAGTAGCCATTGATAGCCCTGTCCTCCATGAATTTGTCTAATCTTCTTTTAAAGCCATCCAAGCTGGTGGTCATTACTGCATCTTGTGGGAGCAAATTCCATAGTTTAACTATGCGCTGAGTAAAGAAGTACTTCCTTTTGTCTGTCCTGAATCTTCCAACATTCAGCTTCTTTGAATGTCCACGAGTTCTAGTATTATGAGAGAGAGAGAAGAACTTTTCTCTATCCACTTTCTCAATGCCATGCATAATTTTATACACTTCTATCATGTCTCCTCTGACCCGCCTTTTCTCTAAACTAAAAAGCCCCAAATGCTGCAACCTTTCCTCGTAAGGGAGTCGCTCCATCCCCTTGATCATTCTGGTTGCCCTCTTCTGAACCTTTTCCAACTCTATAATATCCTTTTTCAGATGAGGCGACCAGAACTGTACACAGTATTCCAAATGCGGCCGCACCATAGATTTATACAACGGCATTATGATATCGGCTGTTTTATTTTCAATACCTTTCCTAATTATTGCTAGCATGGAATTTGCCTTTTTCACAGCTGCCGCACACTGGGTCAACATTTTCATCGTGCTGTCCACTACAACCCCGAGGTCTCTCTCCTGGTCGGTCACCGCCAGTTCAGACCCCATGAGCGTATATATGAAATTCAGATTTTTTGCTCCAATATGCATAATTTTACACTTGTTTATAGTGAATTGCATTTGCCATTTTTCCGCCCATTCACTCAGTTTGGAGAGGTCTTTTTGGAGCTCTTTGCAATCCCTTTTTGTTTTAACAACCCTGAACAATTTAGTGTCGTCAGCAAACTTGTCCACTTCACTGCTTACTCCTAATTCTAGGTCATTAATGAACAAGTTGAAAAGTACAGGTCCCAATACCGATCCTTGAGGGACTCCACTTTCTACAGCCCTCCATTGGGAGAACTATCCGTTTATTCCTACTCTCTGTTTTCTGCTTCTTAACCAATTCCTTAAACCATCATGGCGGCAGGAGTAACAGCTACGGGCGAGGGAGCTCCGCAACAAACAGCTTTTATGCGGTAATTTCTCCCTTGTTGGAGGTTACGATGCATTGGAAAATACGGGGTAGCCTCCCCCCCCTTATGTCACCACCCTCGGACCCGACCTGGATGCCAGCTATCAGAAATACGATGTAAGACTTTCACCTATGCTGGGCTGCTGCCGCAGCCGTTTCCTGGTTGCCGGATCGGAGCTGGGGATGAGCTGTGGCCCTTCGGTGAGCCTGGGGCTGCGGCTTCTATTCGGGAGACAGCGTTGTTCGCCTTGGTAGTTTTTCGGTTGGCTGCTGGGGTTGGGGCGCGCCCCTGCGGCCTCCGTTGTCCTGCCGTGCTGGCCTTGCTCGTTTCGCCTTGTGTCGGCCGCGTTGTGCCGCCTCTCGCTGTTTGCTACGCTGGATGCTAAGAGTGAGAGGAGATGCCGCTTTCGGTTTCGCAAATGACGCACCTTGTGGACTATACGGGCCAGAAGCTTTATTGAATTTTACTGTAGTAACCTTTACCTGTTGTTTTAGTTTTATTGCTGTTTTGATGTTGTGATACTTATATATTATGACTTTGTACATCGCTCAGAGTGGCTAGGTTTCCAGCCAGATGGGCGATAAATAAATCGCAGAAATAAATCGCAGAAATAAATTCCTTATCCACAAGAGGACCTCTCCTCTTATTCCATGACTGCTAAGCTTCCTCAGAAGGCTTTGGTGAGGTACCTTGTCAAACGCTTTTTGAAAGTCTAAGTACACTATGTCCACTGGATCACCTCTATCTATATGCTTGTTGACACTCTCAAAGAATTCTAATAGGTTACTGAGACAGGACTTTCCCTTGCAGAAGCCATGCTGGCTCTGCTTCAGCAAGGCTTGTTCTTCTATGTGCTTAGTTAATCTAGCTTTAATAATACTTTCTACCAGTTTTCCAGGGACAGAAGTTAAGCTAACTGGCCTGTAATTTCCGGGATCCCCTCTGGATCCCTTTTTGAAGATTGGCGTTACATTTGCCACTTTCCAGTCCTCAGGCACGGAGGAGGACCCAAGGGACAAGTTACATATTTTAGTTAGCAGATCAGCAATTTCACCTTTGAGTTCTTTGAGAACTCTCGGGTGGATGCCATCCGGGCCCGGTGATTTGTCAGTTTTTATATTGTCCATTAAGCTTAGAACTTCCTCTCTCGTTACCACTATTTGTCTCAGTTCCTCAGAATCCCTTCCTGCAAATGTTAGTTCAGGTTCAGGGATCTGCCCTATATCTTCCACTGTGAAGACAGATGCAAAGAATTCATTTAGCTTCTCTGCAATCTCCTTATCGTTCTTTAGTACACCTTGGACTCCCTTATCATCCAAGGGTCCAATTGTCTCCCTAGATGGTCTCCTGCTTTGAATGTATTTATAGAATTTTTTGTTGTTGGTTTTTATGTTCTTAGCAATGTGCTCCTCAAATTCTTTTTTAGCATCCCTTATTGTCTTCTTGCATTTCTTTTGCCAGAGTTTGTGTTCTTTTTTATTTTCTTCATTCGGACAAGACTTCCATTTTCTAAAGGAAGACTTTTTGCCTCTAAGAGCTTCCTTGACTTTGCTCGTTAACCATGCTGGCATCTTCTTGGCCCTGGCGGTACCTTTTCTGATCTGCGGTATGCACTCCAGTTGAGCTTCTAATATAGTGTTTTTAAACAACTTCCAAGCATTTTCGAGTGATGTGACCCTCTGGACTTTGTTTTTCAGCTTTCTTTTTACCAATCCCCTCATTTTTGTGAAGTTTCCTCTTTTGAAGTCAAATGTGACCGTGTTGGATTTTCTTGGCAATTGGCCAGTTACATGTATGTTTAATTTAATAGCACTGTGGTCACTGTTCCCAATCGGTTCAACAACACTTACATCTCGCACCAGGTCCCGGTCTCCACTGAGGATTAAGTCCAGGGTTGCCGTCCCTCTGGTCGGTTCCATGACCAACCAAATTAAACCAGAACTATCACTAGAAGCTAAAATGATGAAACTGAGGTTATCATACTTTGGACACATCATGAGAAGACATGATTCACTAGAAAAGACAATAATGCTGGGAAAAACAGAAGGGAGTAGAAAAAGAGAAAGACCAAACAAGAGATGGAGTGATTCCATAAAGGAAGCCACAGACCTGAACTTGCAAGATCTGAACAGGGTGGTTCATGACAGATGCTATTGGAGGTTGCTGATTCGTAGGGTTGCCGTAAGTTGTAATCGACTTGAAGACACATCACACACACAGACACAACTTCCATGATCCCTGACCTTTGACCATGCTGGCCTGGGCTGATGGGAGTTGAAGTCCAACAGTACCTGGAAGACCACAGGAACCTCGTCCCTGTCTTACAGTTTATATAAACCAACTGAACACATTGTTGGCAACATTCCTCTTGAGTTGATAATAATGTTCAAAAATAGTTGTAAATTTTCTTTTTTCCCCCATAGGAGATAAAATGTAAGGCTGCAATCCTTGACCCATGTACATGGGACTAAGCTCATGGGGCTGGCAAAGCACTTCTTTCTCCCCTCCTCAGGTATGGGGGGGTAGATGCCTGCATTCCCAGAGTTGCCAAGGAAGAGGGACATTGATTGTTAAACCTCTCCAGAAATTGTAGCTCTGTGAGGGGAATACCAGGTCTCCTAACAACTCTCAACCCCTTTAACAAACTACAGTTCCCAAGATTCTTTAGGGGAAGCCATGACTATTTAAAGTGGTATCATGGTGCTTTAAATGTGCATTGTGAATGTGGCTGTAGTCAGAGGCATCATAGCAATAATGGATTGGCTTGATGGATCAGATGGAAGAGCCAGCTTTTCTAGCAGCTGGTCCTGATCAGCTCAGTATACCTGGAAATGTCACTAAGGGCATTGTTATTGACTACTGTTGCCCTCAGCAGCTACGAATCAAAGATCTAGTACCTCTGATCATGGCAATAATAATTATTAAGAGGAATTTCTCTTTGAAGACATTTAGATGTGTGGCCCTTTATAATATCCAGCAGGTATACATTCCATAATTTAATATCTTATCATATGAAGCAGGTTCTTTGTATTGCCTTGAAATTTTAATCAATGAGCCTGAACTGTTGAAAAATAATAGCTTCTCTTTATTGACTATTAATAATTGTTAATATCATTTCTCTTGCCTCATTTCTCCACACTCCAAAACACAGTTGTTTTCGGGAATGAAGAAGTCCCAGTTTCTAAAGCCTTTCTTCCAGAGGAAGTTGCTCCGTTCTGTTGATTGTTTTGGGTGTCTTTTTGTATACCTTCTTAAGCTCTAGGAATATCCCTTTTAGAGATGGGCAATGATGAGAAGCCCAGAGCCACACACAACATTCCAAATCTGGGTATGTCATAGATTTATAGAATGGCATTCGGATACTTGTGTTTTCATGCCCTTTCGTAATCAATCCTGTTATGTTGGTGCCCTTTTCACCAAATTGATGCTTTCAATAAGCTGCCTATTATCTATCTGTCTATTAGAACGATTTGGGACCGGGGACCCGGGCCTTCAGCCAAAGACTTCTAACGTAGGTAGCTCACAAAGAAATACTGAAACAATGTAAACAGATTAGGTAAACAAGACCAAAGATACTAAAAGAGCACTTTAAAAGCAATAAAAAAATAATAAAAGCAGGCATTTCAACAGCAGTAAAAACATCAAACAATTAAACCAGCTATACTCTTCTATATAGCATACTAGCACCCTATTATCCCTGCACAGGAGAAAGATATCAGCAAACCCAGGGTAACCCTGAATTACGCACAAGTACAACAGATCCATAGGAGGGGAACCTAAGGGGATCCCCCCCCCAAAATCCAGCCACATCATTTAAAAAATTGTGTTAATTAAATTATTTTTTATTTCATACATATATATCCTGCCTTCTCTCGAAGGAGCTCAAGGCGGTATACATGGTGACACCTCTCTCATTTAACCAGCACAACAACTCTGCGAGGCAGGAGGTCGTGACTGGCCCACGACGTTCAAAGAGTTTCATGGCTTGAACGCGGGTCTCCTCTGTGGCATCCCATGCAATATAGGGATTGAGCCTTTATGGGGAAGGGCTGTATCTTGGTGTGGGAGCATCTGCTTTGCACGCAGAAGGCCTCCGGTTCAGTCCCTCCCTGGCATCTCCAGGCAGGGCTCAGAGAAACACTCTGGCTGAAACTCGAGACAGCCGCTGCCAGTCAGTGCAGACAACACTGAGCTTGATGGACCAAACGTCTGACTGGCATGAGGGAGCTTCCTCTGTTCCTTTAGTGTGGCGGCACCTACCCTTTGGAACTCCTGCCTGTTTCTCTGGTCTCAGTGCCTCTTGAAGACCTTCCTTTTTCAATTAGCCATTTAAGTGGAGACTTTTAGCCCAGTCTGGAGATGTATTGGACTAGAAATTGTGTTTACGTTTGAAATTGTTTTAATGGTTTTTCTAGATCAAAATAGTCTTCTATATGCTTTTATCGTTGATGTTTCTTAATGTTAAATGGCTTTGAGATGTTTTGTAAGAAGCAATTCATCAACGGCAATAGACAGACAGACAGACAGACAGACAGACAGACAGACAGACAGACAGACAGACAGACAGACAGACAGATAGATAGATAGATAGATAGATAGATAGATAGATAGATAGATAGATAGATAGATAGATAGATAGATAGATAGATAGATACAGGGGCGTCACCAGCGGGGTGCGGGGGGTGCGGGTCGCACCCGGGTGACACCATGGAGGGGGGTGACACCCAGAGCCGCCCCGCCCCTAGGCACCAGGAAGAAGCAGGGCAGGTGGACGCCATGGAGGCCGGCAAGAATAGCCACCCCTGTGCGTGGGGGTTGTGGTCTCTCTTCCCAAGGCATCTCCCCCGTTTTGCTTTGCAGCAGGAGGCATCGGTGACGGGGAGGTGCAGGTGAGAGCTTTGCTGAAGCACCGCCTCTTCTTTGCCTGGCCCCCTCGTGGGCAGCCTCGCTTTCAGGGACGGAGGAAGAGGCCCTGCCGGCCCCCTTGCAGAAGCCGCTGCTGCCAAGGAGTGCCTTTTGACAAAGGGGGTCTATGCAGCATGCCATTCCCCGTTGCTCAGCTGCGGTAGTCCGGGTGGGCTTCCATCTGCCTCCCCCCACCCGAGGACCCACGTGGGGGGGGGGCTTAGGCAATTTCCTGAGTGAGGGCGCCTCCTTTTTCTCCCCTCCCTGGGCAAAATCTGACCGGTTCTCCCGTCCAGAGCCGAAAGAATGAGGCTGGAGTGTGTGTGCAAGTAAATCTCGTTTTATTAGAGTAATGGATACATCAAAGGCATTGCGCTTCATAGGAAACCCTACGCTAACTCACGAGAGTCCCTAACTATACTCTAGACATGCTCTGCAGTGTGTGAAGGAAGTTGACTCAACGACCCCCCACTGGGAGCGGCAGGCTTATATAGGAAATGTTTTCGAACGTAATCTCTGACTCCTTCGTAATTCCTGTCTTTGCCCTGTCCGTTTCTCGCGGCGACGGGAACGAGGAGACAGGGGACACGCATCCAACAGCTCATCTGAAAACACCTGCTCCTGAACAACGGGCTCGAGGTCAGGGGGCGGTGCCACACTGGAATCCTCCTGGGAACTGCTTGGCAAGGGAGGAGCTGGCACTGACTCTGAAGCTTCCCCCTACAAGTCCTCTGCATCAACTGGGGGCGGTGCGCTCGGCTCCTCGGAAAGGGCATTACTCATGGGAACTGGCTGGAGAGCAGGCTGCCCCCCCTCCCGCACGATCGTGCTCAGACACAACAATCCCCAACTCTGCTTCTTCTGGCTGCGGAGGCGCCTGAAACTCATGCCTCCCCCCTTCCTGTCCCTTCTGAGTTGGCTGCAGTGCAACATCATCCCCCCCTCCATGCTTTAACCCTTCCCACCCCTGAGGTCTAGGTTTCTCTGGATAAGCCTCATGGAATTCTCTCACCAAAGTCGGAGCGTGCACATTCTCCTCTGTTTCCCAGGAACGTTCAGTTGGATCGTACCCCTTCCAATGAATCAGGTACTGAAGACGCCCTCAGTGTTTTCGCGAGTCCAAAATCTGTTCTACTTCGTATTCCTCCTCCCCCTCTGCCAACAACGACAGTGCGGGCTCCACTCGCAGACGGTGAGGGTCGGGGGCAGCGTCCTTGGTCAACAATGCCCTGTGGAAGACTGGGTGCATCTTGAAGGTGGGCGGTAATTTTAGTCTGTAAGCCACAGGGTTAATCTGTGCCTCCACCTCAAAGGGCCCTACACACCGATCCTGCAGTTTACGACACCGGCCAGGCATAGCTAGGAAATGTGTAGAGATCCAGACCTGGTCTCCCACTCGTATGAGGTCCCCCTCTCTCCGATGCTGGTCAGCTGCGCGTTTGTAATCCACTTTGGCCTGTTCTAGTTGCTCTTGGAGTAGCTGTTGCATAGCATGAAGTTCCTGCAAGTAATCCTCAGCGGCTGGGACTGAGAGACTGTCTTTTGGGGCAGGGAAGGCTCGGGAGTGGTAGCCAAAATTGGCGAAGAAAGGAGTCTGTTGTGTGTGCGAATGCACAGCATTATTATAGGCAAATTCTGCTAAATGCAGGTAGGACATCCAGTTGTCCTGCTGATACCCCACAAAACAACGTAAATATTGTTGCAACACTGCGTTGACCCTCTCGGACTGCCCATCCATTTGGGGATGATGGGCAGACGACAGTCTCAGCTCACTTTGCAGCAACTTCCACAACGCTTGCAAAAAACGTGAGGTGAATTATGTGCCCCGATTGGAAACCAGGCTGTCTGGCAGACCGTGCAGCCGATACACATTTTGCACGTACAACTTGGCAGTGTCTTGAGTGCTTGGGAGCCCTGCGCAGGGAATGAAGTGAGCCATTTTCGAGAAGGCATCAATGACCACCAAAACTGTGGTTTTCCCCTGCGAAGGTGGAAGGTCTGTTATAAAATCTATAGTAATCATTCGCCAAGGTCCTCCTGGAGTAGGAAGGGGTTCCAGTAGCCCCGGTGGCTTCCCAGTGGCATGTTTAGCCCTCATGCAAGTGGGGCAAGAGCGAACGTAATGCTCTACGTCCTTCTTCACCTTGGGCCACCAGAACTCCCGAGCGACAGTTTGAATGGTCTTAAAAACCCCAAAGTGGCCTGCCGTGGGGGCGTCATGGCACTGACGTAGTACCCTCACTCGCAGTTCTCCGGGGGGCACATAAACAGCTTCCTGATGGTGCAGTATGCCATCCTTCCATATAAGGTCCTTCTGTTCTGCCTGGGGTGACGCGCCCTCTTCGACCTGTTGCTCCTGCACGAAAGGGTCCTGTTGTTGCGCTTCACGCACTTCAGCTTCCCAAGAATCTTGGCAGGCCCCTACTACTCGCCGCTCGGGAGGGATTATGTACTGTAATGGTCTTGGGGTGGGATCCCTCAGAAATTCTGTCTTCCTTGAGAGGGCATCAGCCCGCTTATTCTGTGCTTGGGAGATATAATGAACTTTGAAATGGAACCGTGCGTAGAACTGAGCCCAGCGCACTTGCCTCTGATTGAGTTTACGGGCAGTATGAAGACTCTCTAGTTTACGATGGTCCGTGCGCACCTCAATTTCATGCTGTGCCCCTTCCAAATGGTGTCTCCAGGCTTCAAAGGCATCTCTAATGGCTAATAGCTCCTTTTCCCACACAGTGTAGTTTTGTTCAGAGTCGGTTAACTTTCTGGAAAAGTAGGCACAAGGCATCAGTTCTCCCCCTTTCTGGGCCGGTTGCAAAAGAACCCCTCCGATCGCGATGTCCGACGCATCCGTCTCTACCACAAAAGGGAGCGCTGGGTCGGCATGCTGTAGTATGGGTTCGGTAGCAAACCTTCGCTTCAGGCTCTCGAAAGCCTCTTGTGCAGCTTCTGTCCATTGGAAAGGTCCTGAGCCCTTCAGGCAATCCGTGAGCGGTGCGGTCTGATGGGAGTAGTTGGCTATGAAACGATGGTAGTAATTCGCAAAGCCCAAGAAGCGTTGCAAATCCTTCTTGGTCTTGGGGGGTTGCCACATGAGTACACAACAAACTTTTTCTGGGTCCATTTCTACTCCTGCTGGAGAGATCTGATACCCCAGAAAGTCTAACGTGGTTAGGTCAAACCCACACTTTTCCAGCTTCACGTAAAGACGGTGTTTCCGTAACTTCTGCAGCACTGCACGCACATGCGAGTCATGTTCCTCGGGAGTATTCGAATAAATCAGGATATCATCCAAATACACGATCATAAAGCGGTCCACAAAGTCCCGAAAGATGTCATTCATAAAATTTTGGAAGACTCCAGGTGCTCCCGACAACCCGTATGGCATCACCAAATACTCAAACTGACCGTAACGGGTCTTAAACGCAGTCTTCCATTCATGACCTGCCTTAATCCTCACCAAGTTGTAAGCTCCTCTCAAGTCCAGTTTCGTGAAAATTTTGGCGGAACGCAACCTCTCCAACATTTCCCTAATGAGCGGCAGCGGGTAACTATTGGGGATAGTGAGCTGGTTTAGGGCTCGATAATCATTACAGGGACGGAGCTCCCCCCCTTTTTTCTTCACAAACAGCAGGGGTGAAGGGTGAATGAAGCCTTTCTTCAAATTGGCATCCAGAAACTCCCTTAATGCTGCCAACTCTGGTTCAGATAGAGTAGATCCACCCGGTGGGAATGCGTGCCCCAGGCACCAAATCAATGGCACAATCATAGGGCCGGTGAGGAGGGAGTTGCTCCGCTTCCTTTTTATCTAAGGTGTCCCGAAAACTCCCATACTTGGTGGGCAAAGTTATCTCCCTTGGGAGAGGCGCCCCTGCCAACACCTGTGGCTCCTCTTCAGGCTGGCAATGTTGATGGCAGTACTTGGAGGTAAAAACCAACACAGCTTCATCCCAAAAGATTGTGGGGTTGTGCCTAACCAGCCAAGGCATACCCAACACCACCGGGAAACGCAGCAAGGACGCCACATAGAACGACAGGTCTTCCTGATGCCCAGGGACCTTCACTTCCATGGACTCAGTCACCCGAGTCACCCCCCCAGACTTCAGAGGCCAGCCATCTATAGTTTCCACTGCCAACGGCTGACTCAGTTCTCTTGTGGGAATAGCGTGGTGTAGTGCCAACTCTCGGTCTATGAAACAAGAGGATGCTCCGCTGTCGATCATAGCCTTGGCTGAGAAGCTCTCGCCTGAGGATAGGGTGATGTGAATGGGCAACAGAAGGGCCCCTTGGGAGGGAAGGGGTCGTAACGGAGGCTCAGTGTCTGTAGCACCCCCCAACTCTCTAGCCTCTACGAGAGCTGGGATGTGAAGTTTTCCGGCGACTGGGATCTTCCGGTTTTGGCTGCACAATTTCTTGCGAGGTGTCCAGACTTTCCGCAATAGAGACACAGTCCTTCCCTCTGGCGTCTTTCCCTCTCATCCTCTGTCAATTGTGGTCTAGCCCCCCCCAATCTGCATGGGCTCCTCTCCCGAGACAGTAGGGATGCCAGGATTGGGCACGGGGTGCGCACGGGGCAGCGGAGCAGCAACCTGACTCCGTGAAGGCTCCATTCTTTGCTCCAACTTTCTTCCTTCTAAGCGGCTGTCTATCTGCAAACTCAGTTGAATCAAACCCCTCAGTGAGTCGGGGTGTGTGGAGCACGCCAGTTCATCCAACACTTCAGGACTCAGTCCATTTCTGTAGAAGTACATCAAGGCTGGGTCATTGTACTCCGTGTCCTGAGACAAAACACGAAAAGCATTCGTGTATTGCTCTACAGACCCCCTTCCCTGTCTCAGGGTCCCTAACTGGCGGGCAACCGTCTCCTTCCTCTGGGGGTCTCGGAACATGTCCCCCATCGCATTCTTGAAGGCGTCAAACTGGCACAATATCTGGTTGTTGCGAATCAAATACAGGGTGGCCCATTTTGCCGCTTCCCTTTCCAATAAACTGATGATGAACGCCACCTTCGCATCATCAGTTGGGAACTCTGCTCTGCGCACTTGAATGTACAACTCTCATTGGGCTAGAAACGTGGCAAACTGTTCACTCTGGGCCCCATATCGCACGGGGAGCCCCACTGGAGACTTCACAGGAGCTGCCGCCCCGGGGGGCGCAGCCTGGACTTGGGCGACCAAGGCATGGAGATTCTGGTTATCCACTTGCAAGGCTTGCGTTGCAGCTCTGAGGTTTTGGTTCTCGGCTTGTAGGGCTTGCGTAGTCACTCAGAGGTTCTGGATCTCGGCATACAAACCTTCCATGGTGATAGGTACTCCCCCTCTTGCTCTGTTGTGGTCCATGTCATCCGCCATGGGAACAGGTTCGAGTAGGGATGGTGGTTGAGTCAATCTGTCCCATCCAGAGCAGAAAGAATGAGGCTGGAGTATGTGTGCAAGTAAATCTCATTTTATTAGAGTAATCAGAGCTTGGAAAAGTTACTTTTTTGAACTACAACTCCCATCAGCCCCAGCCAGCATGGGCACTGGATTGGGCTGATGGGAGTTGTAGTTTAAAAAAGTAACTTTTCCAAGCTCTGAGAGTAATAGATAATAGTAATATTATATAATATATTACTATATAATACTAGTAATAGAGGCTGGAGTGTGTGTGCAAGTAAATCTCGTTTTATTAGAGTAATGGATACATCAAAGGCATTGCGCTTCATAGGAAACCCTACGCTAACTCACTAGAGTCCCTAACTATACTCTAGACATGCTCTGCAGCGTGTGAAGGAAGTTGACTCAACGACCCCCCACTGGGAGCGGCAGGCTTATATAGGAAATGTTTTCTAACGTAATCTCTGACTCCTTCGTAATTCCTGTCTTTGCCCTGCCCGTTTCTTGCGGCGACGGGAACAAGGAGACAGGGGACGCGCATCCAACGGCTCATCTGAAGACACCTGCTCCTGAGCAACGGGCTCGAGGTCAGGGGGCAGTGCCAAACTGGAATCCTCCTGGGAACTGCTTGGCAAGGGAGGAGCTGGCACTGTCTCTGAAGCTTCCCCCCACAAGTCCTCTGCATCAACTGGGGGCAGTGCGCTCGGCTCCTCGGAAAGGGCGTTACTCGTGGGAACTGGCTGGAGAGCAGGCTGCCCCCCTCCCGCACGATCGTGCTCAGACACAACAATCCCCAACTCTGCTTCTTCTGGCTGCAGAGGCACCTGAAACTCATGCCTCCCCCCTTCCTGTCCCTTTTGAGTTGGCTGCAGCGCAACACCGGTGGTGAGTAAGAGCTCCACCCCGCATCGCCTCAAGGTCATTGAAGGGTAGTGGGGGGGCTTTCACCAGGGCTTTCTTTCTTTAAACCCAGGAGAAATGACTAATGGGTAGAGTGCCTAGGGTTAGTAAAGAAGGTAATGTTGTCAAGTGGATTTCCAAGTTTACTTGTTTTCTTTGAAGTACAACTGACAGTGCATCTCAGTGCACGTCTACTCAGAAGTAAGCCCCATTGAGTTCAGTGGGACTTACTCCCAGGTAAATGCATGCAGGACTGCAGCCAGGTAAGAAGGCTAATCCCACCCCAAATATGTAGCCTGTTGGAACTACAATTGTGTGTGTGTGTTGCAGAGCAGAACTGTTGTGTTGTTCTGAAAAAAGGCATTCTTAAATATTTTGCTCTGGCTCATGCATTAAATCTTGTCTATTTAAAAAGACTTTTCATATTCCTTAGGAATATGAGAACGTCCATAGCTCTTTTCCTCTCCTCTCTAATCCTTCATTTCCCATTGCTGACATTTTTAGGGTACCTAAGCATTGAAAATAAGCCCCTGTTATTTTTTTCTTTAATTGCATCTTTCCTAAAGCTGCTTGCATACTTTTGCATTATAATTTTTTTAAAGGCGAAAGGTCTCTTCCCCCCCTTTTGCTGCACATTTTGACTTCACTTCCCCCCTCCTCAATTTTTCCCCACAGAAGCTAGTCTCCCCCCCGCCGAACTGCAAGTTGCTTTATAAAGTATTATGCATCCTTTTTAATTGAAATGCACAGCACGCGACCAGCAACTCCATTAGTAGAATTCATTTGAATAGATGGCACTATACACGCAAGATGGGGGGTGGGGAGGTTGAGAGAGCAAGACAGCTGGTAGGTAAGGTTTGACTGGCATGTGTGCACATGCACACACACACACCAGCATAAGAAATTGGCCCACAAAATATTTGGGGGGTTGAATGAAACGCTGACATACATTAAAATATAATATAAATTTGACATGCATAAAAATGTAAAATGTATCTGCAGTTACAGTGTGGAGGGATGGGGGAAAATAATGTTCCACCCAAAGAAAATGTAAAGGGCCATGGAAGTAAAGTGTTACCGGAACAGCTTTGAGAAGACAACTGTTGCCAAGGTAGGAAAGGAAAGGGAGAGACAGAAAGAAGAGAGAGGAGTGGTGACATTCAGGGTATTTTAAAACACCCTTGGATTAACTGGAATGACATGCTAATCCCAGCTGGACTTCAGTAAAGCTGCAGTCTTGGTGGGTTATGAAATGATATTTTTCTCCATATGGTCTCTGTTGCAGCCTCCTGGATTGACAAAGTGCCCCTCTCCACCCCACCCCTTTGTTGTTGTTGTTATATGCCTCCAAGTCGACTACGATTTATGGCGACCCTATGAATCAGCAACCTCCAAGAGCATCTGTTGTAAACCACCTTCTTCAGTTCTTGTAAGTTCAGGTCTGTGACTTCCTTTATGGAATCAATCCATCTCTTGTTTGGTCTTTTTCTACTCCTTTCTGTTTTTCCCAGCATTATTGTCTTCTCTAGTGAATCATGTCTTCTCATTATGTGTCCAAAGTATGATAAACTCAGTTTCATCATTTTAGCTTCTAGTGACAGTTCTGGTGTAATTTGTTCTAACACCCAATTATTTGTCTTTTTCGCAGTCCATGGTATGCGGAACACTCTCCTCCAACACCACATTTCAAATGAGTTGATTTTTCTCTTATCCGCCTTTTTCACTGTCCAACTTTCATATCTGTACAGAGATTGGAAATACCATGGTCTGAATGATCCTGACTTTAGTGTTCAGTGATACATCTTTGCATTTGAGGACCTTTTCTAATTCTCTCACAGCTGCCCTCCCCAGTCCTAGCCTTCTTCTGACTTCTTGACTATTGTCTCCATTTTTGTTAATGACTGTGCCAAGGTATTGATAATCCTTGACAAGTTCAATGTCCTCATTGTCAACTGTAAAGTTACATAAATCTTCTGTTGTCATTACTTTAGTCTTTTTGACTTTCAGCTGTAGTCCTGCTTTTGTGCTTTCCTCTTTAACTTTCATCAGCATTCGTTTCAAATCATGAATGAATCTGTCATCCTGGCATCTCTTTTATAGAATTCTTCAGCGTATTCCTTCCATCTTTCTTTTATTTTATCTCGGTCAGTCAGTGTGTTCCCCTGTGGATTATTCAACATAAGTTACCGCACCGGGTGACACCAACGCTAGTGGCGCCACTGGATAGACAGACAGACAGACAGACAGACAGACAGATAGTCCATACTGGCTATAACCAGTGGAGGGTGGTCCATTAGAGTGAATGGGGCGCTGCCCCACCCACCTGTCTCCCTTCAGCCAACCCCCACCTGCCGGCCTTCCTACTTAACAACCAGCCTAGCCGCCATTGGCTATAACTATGTTGCAAATGAGACTGGGGGTTGTTGTCAAGAAACCTAGTGTGAAGAGGGAATAGAAGGGAGCAGCTGGAACAGGAGGACAGAGACGCAAATCTAGAAAGAACCATTGACTGTATAGGTCGCTTCCTGGTTCACACTGAGAAGCAATGTTTAAATGAACTGAGAGGTGCCCATGGAAATCAGTGGGATTGTGTGCCAACAATGTACACCTCATCCTCTCCTTCCAAACATCCCAAAGGGTATAGCAAAGAGAACAGCCCCTGCTATTTCTAACTCAGATCTTTTTCAGTAGAAATAATTGTCAATGTGTGACAGGGTGGTGTAGTGGTTAGAGGGTTGACCTGGGAGACCAGGGTTCAAATCTCCACTCAGCTATAAAGCTCACTGGGTGACCTTGGGCCAGTCACCGTCTCTCGAGCTAACCTACCTCACAGGGTTGCTGTGAGGGAAAAATGGAGAGGGAGGAACCATGTGCACTAACTTGAGCTCCTTGGAGGAAAAGGGGGGATATAAATGTAAGAAATAAAAATAAAATGTGTCAACTTAATCCATGTTCAGCTATGTCTTTTCCTTTTTTCAGAAACTGCACAATTGGCATCAGTGACGCTTTTTTAAAAGGGTGGGGGAGGCAGCTAAGCCTCAGACCATTGCTCCATCTAGCTCAGTACAGTTCATTTACACCGACTGGCAGCCACTCTCCAAGGTTTCAGACAGGAGTCTTTCCCAGCCCTATCTTGAGATGCCAGAGATTGAACTCAGGACCTTTTGCAAATTGTATGCAAAGCATGTGTTCTACCACTGAACAACGGCCCTTCCCTGTTTGCAGTTGGTCTGACACCCTCGCCCTGAAATTTGTGCCGAAGGCAGGGTTCCTGTCTGTGGGTTAATTGCATGCTCCTCTGCCATGAGTATTTGTGAAATGCATAGAAGTGGTATTTGTGGGCAATGTGCTACAAATAGACAGTTACAGCAGTTGTAGGCAGAACAATGTCTCTTACACCATGTTTCAGGGACCACCATAAATAGTAAAAGTGTGGTTTTTATTCAGACTGGTTGCAGAGGTATAGTCTTGCCCAGGAAGATCTGGGTTACTTTAAGAAACACACACTTTTTTGTTTGTTTGTTTGTTTTTTGCTACTGACAACTATAACATTTGTTTAGAAGTGTACCTTCCACTGTGAGAATCGCATGGATAATATAAATATTTGCATTTTTTTAAAAGCCTGTATTTGTGCATTATTATTATTATTTTGTACACATATAAATGTAGCACATTCAATTGTATTTAATGCCTTATATAGCATAAATGACCAACCTTACTCTATTGCTGAGGTAGGAATTAATATTGTTGCTGAACTCATCATCATCATCATCATTTCAGGCAGAATCTGTCTGAAAATCTGACTACGAATTGCCTTCCCCCCACTCTCCAATGAGAAATTAGAGACCAGCACCTAGATACACGGGGTGCTTCCAGATTAGGGATGGAAAGATCTATCAATTTCGGGTCTAATGACAACAGAAGATTTATGTAACTTGAAAGATGACAATGAGGACATTGAACTTGTCAAGGATTATATCAATACCATGGCACAGTCAGTAACCAAAATGGAGACAATCGTCAAGAAATTAGAAGAAGGCTAGGATTGGGGAGGACAGCTGTGAGAGAACTAGAAAAGGTCCTCAAATGCAAAGATGTATCACTGAACAAAGACAGGATCATTCAGACCATGGTATTCCCGATCTCTATGTATGGATGTGAAAGTTGGACAGTGAAAAAAGCGGGTAAGAAACAAAATATGGTGTTGGAGGAGAGCTTTGCGCATACCAAGGACTGCGAAAAAGACAAATAATTGGGTGTTAGAACAAATTAAACCAGAACTATCATTAGAAGCTAAGATGATGAAACTGAGGTTATCATACTTGGACACATAATGAGAAGACATGATTCACTAAAAAAGACAATAATGCTGGGGAAAACAGAATGGAGTAGAAAAAGAGGAAGACCAAACAAGAGATGGATTGATTCCATAAAGGAAGCCACAGACCTGAACTTACAAGATCTGAACAGGGTAGTTTAAAACAGATGCTCTTGGAGGTTGCTGATTCATAGGGTCGCCATGTCATTATTGATTTGAAGGCATATAACAACAACAACTGTTTCTCATGCTTCTAATCATAAATTCAGTTCTCCACATTTCTGCAGTGATTTGTGATTAAAAAAAATGAAAATTCTCCAGCATTTTAGGGCAAATTTCACCTAACAAACACACTTTTGTATAGTTTCAAGTAATATATACATTTTTGCAAGCAATTTCTTGTTATATAATGCAATTTCATATGTTATTTTCACATATATATTCATTTTCATGCACACTTCCCCCTAACATATGCATTTTTGTGAACATTGTTTGGCTGGTGAACAGCATTGCAAAATTCGAATAAGTGTGAATTTCAAAGGATGACTGTTTCGGTTCTCGTATTGTTTCAGAAAGTGCAAATTGGATAAATTGGGCTTGAAAAATGACCTGAATCAAAATTCCCACCCATTTCTATTCCAGATGGGAGTTTACTGTGAAATTGGAGCAGCTCATGCGGGCTAGTCTTTATGTAGCATCTACAACAAATGCCATGTCATCAGCCTGCCAGCCCAAACATTTTTTCTCTTTTTACATTTAATCCAGTTTTTCAGTTGCTGTGGAAAATCTAATAGGTAAAATAACCCAGTATACATCTGCACTCCATGGGTGGCCTCTCATGTTCTTCTTTTCTGATGTTTTGATTATAAGCCACTTTGACACACGTGAAAAGCAGGGTATAAATTCTAGGCAACGTCCAAGGCCAGCATTCCATGAGTACAAGAATTTACAGTTGCACAATGGAATTCTCCCCTTTCTACCCTGCATGCTCCCAAGATTTGCTATGGAGGGTTGAGGAAAATGCCAGAATAGATTCAGACGGCACACAGGGGAGGAGGGGGCACAGGTATAAATCTTTCTGCTAATGGAACAAGTGACTTAGTGCAACTTTGGATACAAGCCTCTATAAATATAAATATATTTATTTATATAACTATATAAATACATGTCACACTCCTATTTTCACCGGCTACTCACTTGAGCACAACATTTTGTTTCCTGGGACCGAAGTCACATAAGCATGGCTGTTTACACTAAAAGCATGTTCAAATTTCAGCAACCCAGTTAGGAGGAGGTCTTCTCTCAAGATCTCCACATGGTACTCATGGCAAATTAATTTGGAGACTGTAATGGCAGTACATACACATGGATTTAAAAAAAAAAGAAAGAGGTCTTGAACAAGACCTCTCTCAAACTCTTGTGCAGGCCTTAATCAGGTAAAAATCACTCTTGCACAAAACCTCAGCTTTAACAAAAATTAAAAGGCCAAATGAAAATGGCTATTCGCCCCCCAAAAAGTACAATCCTCCATTTTGCCCATTGTGAAGCATAACTAACACTGCAATCCAACCCCAAGCGGGTGCGCAGAAATGATGCCTGCAAGATCCCCAGTAGCGGCAGCCTGTGGGAAGTTCTGAAACAGACCATTCTTGGGGTAAGAAGGGGAAGGGTCTGAACTGGCCTGGTATCAACTGGAACCTGAGACAGCTCCACTGCTGTCCACATGATGACATCAGCCTGATCTGGGCTAGATTGCTGCACCAGCTTCAGGCTTGTGCAACAATCTACCTGTCCCCATTTCCATCCCAAATGCCATGAACAGCAGGGCTGCAGATATAGCAGTGGTTTCATTGCTCTGTTAAGCCCCAGCTGGAGTCTGGATTACACCCTAAGGTGGTAACATTTGCTCCTGAACACTTCAAGACACTGGACCAGTGGAGGCTGGTGGCTCCAATGTCAATGGGGCAGTGAATCTGCTCTGGGTTGTAGTCCAAACTTTCAGGGAGCTGTCCAAGGTTTTGTCACCTTGGATAGCTCTTTGAAAGTTTGGAAGAAAACCCAGAGCGGATTCACTACCCCACTGACATCCGCCTCAGCTGGCTAGAAAAAAATGGGAATGGTCGGGAGACAAATAAGCACACAGAAAAGAAAAAAAAAGGATGACCTTGTTATAAACAAGGCCCCATCTGGAAGTACGCTTGACAAATGTGTAATTCAGCCCTAAGAAGGAAAGTGTTGGTGGATCACAAGAAAGGATCATCTAGTCCAGCATTCTGTTCCCACAGTGATTGTAGATCCACATGACAACCGGAATCCCAAAAGCAGGACATGAGGACAATAGCCTTCCAACCTGTTTTGAGCTTTTGCCTCCCTGCATAAATGGTATTTCCCACGTCCTCTTTCAAATATTGTTCCTTCACTTCTCCATATTCACAGGAATCAACAGTTCTAAAAATGCATCTATGGTTTAAGCAAAATTGAAACTTTTTCCTCATACTTATGGAAAACCCCAGATGGAAAAGAGTGAACTTTCTTTGGAATGTTGTCAGCTAAGCTAGCCTTAAGAACACAACACATTAAATCCAGTGAATGAACAAGCACTATGAATGAATAACTTAAAAGAAAGCCCTTCGGAATTTTATAAGTAATCTGATGAAGTGCCCTTTGTTTTTTGTTGTTTTTTTTAAAAAAGAGAAGTTTAACTTCTTAGTAAGTGGAACTACTTACCATGCCCTGTAATAATCAATCCTGTATTACTGAAAATGTGCTTTTGCCAAACCTGTAACTGGAATTTTTTAAAGGACAATAGTAAAAATGCTAGAGAAAGTATGCTTGTTTCAATGGCGATTTTGTCTTCTATTTACAAAGTAGAACTAACTGCAGTTCTGGAATATTAAAATGGGTTTCTATTTCCTCCATCATTGTCCATCTAGTATAGCATCCTGATCTCCACAGAAGCCAACCAAAGGCCTCTGGGCATCCCACAAGCAAGACAGGAAGGCAACTGGGACCCACCCCTCCTACCCTGCTATTTCTCACACACAAACAAACAAACAATTGTTGAAATACTGCTTCTAAAGCTGAGGGGTGCATATAGCTAGAGAATGATAGAGTTGGAAGTGACCTCTAAGGTCATCCAGTCAACGCCCCCTGCCAATGCAAGAATTCATCATCATCATCATCATCATTATCATTATTTAGAATTAGAACTAGAATTATTAGAATTAGAATTAGAATTATTATTAGAATTAGAATTTATATCCCGTCCTTCCTCTTGAAGGGGCCCAGGGTGGCAAACACATCAACAAAACAGTTTAACAACAAGAAGAAAATCATTCTAAAAACAGTGGAAAACATTCTTTCATCCAGTGATCCCTGGGTTACCAGGAGCTGTCTCCTTCAGCCATCAAATGCCTGGGTAAACAAGACTTTTTCAAATTCCTCCTAAAGTCAATAGTGATGGAGACAGCCATATGTCACTGGGGCATTCCACAAACGGTGAGCCACCACTGAAAAGGCCATGTTGCAGGTCAACACCAACTAGGCAGCCCCCAGTGGCAGCACTACCAACAAGGCCTCAGCTGCCGACTGTAGGTTTCAAGATGGTTGACACCATTACAACATTCTTAATATGTGACCATCCAACCTCTACAGACCTGCCCTCTATTAATTTGCCTGGACCTAGTACAGGTGGGGGAATCTGTTTTATTGGGTCTGTTTATAACTTATTGTATGGTTTTTATTGCAGTGTATTGTTCTTTCTTCTGATTTTATGTTATGGTTTATGTATTTAAAATTTGGTGAGTCCCTTGGACACTCAGTATGTGTCAAGTGACTAATAAATTGAATTTCTATACCAACCTTTCTCCCATATGCATCCGGGATATTTCACAGCACAGTAAAATGTAACCATCACAAAACAATAATGAAAACATCTAAGGCTACATTTTTAAAAACTATACTGCAGCAGACAATGATACTAAAACTGTTGGGTTCCAGATTCGATTTATGTCCCTGAAGCCAAAAGCTCAAACAGCAGGGGTGTGGGGGCTTTCCAGTGTTTTGCACCGCCTGCAGCATGTACGACTATCTGCCTGTTGGACAGAAGTCATGGGTGTGCTCTCGGTGCAATGAGCTCCTGGCTCTCCGGGAACGACTTCATTTCCTTGAGGCCAAGGTGGCGGACCTGGAAAAGCTGAGAGAGGCAGAGAGGTGTGTGGAGGAGGCCTTCAGGGACGTTATAGCTGTGTCCCACTCCAACGATGATAGCTCTCCTGCTATCATGGAGAACGATGGTCTCGGGGAAGGAGAGCATCCAGCTGAGGAAGAGGGAAACGATCCCTTAGAAGGGACCCATTCCTTGGGGGATGAGCAGCTATCCTCTCGTGCCGAGGATATATCTCCAGGGGGTGGAGGGATCCTTGTAGTGGGTGATTCGATCATTAGGAACATAGACAGTGGGGTGTGTGATGGGCGTGTAGACCGCAAGGTGTTTTGCCTGCCTGGTGCGAAGGTTGCGGATATCGCCCGTCGTTTAGATAGTTTGGTAGACAGTGCTGGGAAGGAGTCAGTGGTCGTGGTGCACGTTGGCACTAACGACATGGGGAAATGCAGCCGTGAGGTCCTGGAAGCAAAATTTAGGTTGCTAGGTAGGATGCTGAAAGCCAGGACCTCCAAGGTGGCTTTCTCTGAAATGCTACCGGTTCCACGCGCAGGACCAGCCAGACAGGCCCAGCTTCGCAGTCTCAATGCGTGGATGAGATGATGGTGTCGGGTGGAAGGGTTCGGATTTGTTAGGCACTGGGGAACATTTTGGGACAAGCCGGGCCTGTACAAAAGGGACGGGCTCCACTTGAACCAGAATGGAACCAGACTGCTGGCACTTAAAATTAAAAAGGTAGCAGAGCAGCTTTTAAACTGTCTGAGGGGGGAAACCCGACAGGAGCTGAGAAAGGTCCGGTTCGGAATAAACCTCCCCCCTGGGATAAAAACCAAAGAAATGATGAAATTTTAAAAGGGGTAGGCCTAGAAGTAGCCATTGTGAGAGCAGGGGCACAGGATATAAATTCAGAAGAGCAAAATTACCACAGGCCTAACCACAAGTGCCAAAGACACTTGAAGAGAGACACTGCTTACAAGTGCCTGTACGCTAATGCTAGGAGCCTCCGAACCAAGATGGGAGAACTGGAGTGCTTGGTCTTAGAGAAGAGCATTGATATAGTGAGCATAACCGAGACCTGGTGGAATGGAGAAAACCAGTGGGATATGGTTATTCCTGGATATAAACTATATCGGAAGGACAGGGAAGGACGTATTGGTGGCGGAGTCGCTCTATACGTGAAAGAAGGCATTGAATCCAGCAAGCTCGAAACCCCAAAAGAGGCAGACTCCTCCACAGAATCGTTGTGGGTGGTGATACCGTGCCCCAGGAGGGACTTAATACTGGGAACGATCTATCGTCCCCCTGATCAAAATGCTCAGGGAGACCTTGAGATGAGATATGAAATTGAGGAAGCATCCAAACTAGGAAATGTGGGTACTACCCAGACATAGACTGGCTGCATATGTGTTCCAGTCATGACAAAGAAGCAAAGTTTCTAGATATTCTAAATGACTATTCCCTAGATCAGTTGGTCATGGAACCGACCAGAGGGACGGCAACCCTGGACTTAATCCTCAGTGGGGACCGGGACCTGGTGCAAGATGTAAGTGTTGTTGAACCGATTGGGAGCAGTGACCACAGTGCTATTAAATTAAACATACATGTAACTGGCCAATTGCCAAGAAAATCCAACACGGTCACATTTGACTTCAAAAGAGGAAACTTCACAAAAATGAGGGGATTGGTAAAAAGAAAGCTGAAAAACAAAGTCCAGAGGGTCACATCACTCCAAAATGCTTGGAAGTTGTTTAAAAACACTATATTAGAAGCTCAACTGGAGTGCATACCGCAGATCAGAAAAGGTACCGCCAGGGCCAAGAAGATGCCAGCATGGTTAACGAGCAAAGTCAAGGAAGCTCTTAGAGGCAAAAAGTCTTCCTTCAGAAAATGGAAGTCTTGTCCAAATGAAGAAAATAAAAAAGAACACAAACTCTGGCAAAAGAAATGCAAGAAGACAATAAGGGATGCTAAAAAAGAATTTGAGGAGCACATTGCTAAGAACATAAAAACCAACAACAAAAAATTCTATAAATACATTCAAAGCAGGAGACCATCTAGGGAGACAATTGGACCCTTGGATGATAAGGGAGTCAAAGGTGTACTAAAGAACGATAAGGAGATTGCAGAGAAGCTAAATGAATTCTTTGCATCTGTCTTCACAGTGGAAGATATAGGGCAGATCCCTGAACCTGAACTAACATTTGCATTCTGAGGAACTAAGACAAATAATGGTAACGAGAGAGGAAGTTCTAAGCTTAATGGACAATATAAAAACTGACAAATCACCGGGCCCGGATGGCATCCACCCGAGAGTTCTCAAAGAACTCAAAGGTGAAATTGCTGATCTGCTAACTAAAATATGTAACTTGTCCCTCGGGTCCTCCTCCGTGCCTGAGGACTGGAAAGTGGCAAATGTAACGCCAATCTTCAAAAAGGGATCCAGAGGGGAACCCGGAAATTACAGGCCAGTTAGCTTAACTTCGGTCCCTGGAAAACTGGTAGAAAGTATTATTAAAGCTAGATTAACTAAGCACATAGAAGAACAAGCCTTGCTGAAGCAGAGCCAGCATGGCTTCTGCAAGGGAAAGTCCTGTCTCAGTAACCTATTAGAATTCTTTGAGAGTGTCAACAAGCATATAGATAGAGGTGATCTAGTGGACATAGTGTACTTAGACTTTCAAAAAGCGTTTGACAAGGTACCTCACCAAAGGCTTCTGAGGAAGCTTAGCAGTCATGGAATAAGAGGAGAGGTCCTCTTGTGGATAAGGAATTGCTTAAGAAGCAGAAAGCAGAGAGTAGGAATAAACGGACAGTTCTCCCAATGGAGGGCTGTAGAAAGTGGAGTCCCTCAAGGATCGGTATTGGGACCTGTACTTTTCAACTTGTTCATTAATGACCTAGAATTAGGAGTGAGCAGTGAAGTGGCCAAGTTTGCTGACGACACTAAATTGTTCAGGGTTGTTAAAACAAAAAGGGATTGCGAATAGCTCCAAAAAGATCTCTCCAAACTGAGTGAATGGGCGGAAAAATGGCAAATGCAATTCAATATAAACAAGTGTAAAATTATGCATATTGGAGCAAAAAATCTGAATTTCACATATACGCTCATGGGGTCTGAACTGGCAGTGACCGACCAGGAGAGAGACCTCGGGGTTGTGGTGGACAGCACGATGAATATGTCGACCCAGTGTGCGGCAGCTGTGAAAAAGGCAAATTCCATGCTAGCAATAATTAGGAAAGGTATTGAAAATAAAACAGCCGATATCATAATGCCGTTGTATAAATCTATGGTGCGGCTGCATTTGGAATACTGTGTACAGTTCTGGTCGCCTCATCTCAGAAAGGATATTATAGAGTTGGAAAAGGTTCAGAAGAGGGCAACCAGAATGATCAAGGGGATGGAGCGACTCCCTTACGAGGAAAGGTTGCAGCATTTGGGGCTTTTTAGTTTAGAGAAAAGGCGGGTCAGAGGAGACATGATAGAAGTGTATAAAATTATGCATGGCATTGAGAAAGTGGATAGAGAAAAGTTCTTCTCCCTCTCTCATAATACTAGAACTTGTGGACATTCAAAGAAGCTGAATGTTGGAAGATTCAGGACAGACAAAAGGAAGTACTTCTTTACTCAGCGCATAGTTAAACTATGGAATTTGCTCCCACAAGATGCAGTAATGGCCACCAGCTTGGATGGCTTTAAAAGAAGATTAGACAACTTCATGGAGGACAGGGCTATCAATGGCTACTAGCCAAGATGGCTGTGCTCTGCCACCCTAGTCAGAGGCAGCATGCTTCTGAAAACCAGTTGCCGGAAGCCTCAGGAGGGGAGAGTGTTCTTGCACTCGGGTCCTGCTTGTGGGCTTCCCCCAGGCACCTGGTAGGCCACTGTGAGAACAGGATGCTGGACTAGATGGGCCACTGGCCTGATCCAGCAGGCTCTTCTTATGTTCTTATGTTCTTAGATGCATCTTCAGTTGACATCTAGCATCATGTAGCTCTCAAGAGGCACCTGATTTGAAGACCTGTCTCCTTCTCTCCCTCTTCAAAATCCAATCTCCTGGCTTTGCTGCTGTTTCAGTCAGCTTCACTTTTGACTTCTTTGGCATTTCCTTATGAATTTGACAGGGAATGGAGAATCAGCTACCCCAATACATGGACTTGCTAATAGGGTGGCCTGGCCTCCTACTTTACAGAGAACAGTCCTCTATTTGAAGGGCTGTCTGGTTCAACTCCAGTTAAAAGATCAAG
Source organism: Rhineura floridana (assembly GCF_030035675.1). Classification (NCBI taxonomy): domain Eukaryota; kingdom Metazoa; phylum Chordata; class Lepidosauria; order Squamata; family Rhineuridae; genus Rhineura; species Rhineura floridana. The sequence continues at coordinate 218,384,460 of NC_084481.1, forward strand.
AACCGTAAGGAAGGAAAGCAAGTGGGCCTTGACGTTGTCCATCAATACTTAGCGCCTAGAGAACAGACTGCACAGGCGTACCAGTCACCTGGTCACAGCCTTTCCCACTATGGCAAAATGCATTCCATTTCGACTTAAACTACAGTCGTTATTTCTCAGTTTGTATTTATAACATAATCTAGCTTATGCTGTGTCCTCTCTTTCATTAATGCATTTCCCTTCATTTTTGGCATTGCCTGCACGGCCATCATAGTTCAGAGCAAATTTCTTATCAAGCTAGCTTAATTCCTTTCCAATTTTTTTTACAGCAAAGCCTTGCAGAACATAAGCTGTGAGAGTGCTCAGGTCAGAGACACAACACCTCATTAGTTAAGAAACTTTCCCTAGCCATGCATCACCTTACATATTTTTCATCACCAGTAACTCCGATTAGATAGTAAGGGTTCTGCTTTAATTCTACCCAGTTAATTTCTGAAATGAAGGGCTCAAAATCAGCATGGAACACACCCTTCCTAACCTTAGTCTAAGCCCTTCTCCCAATCCTAAATATACAGAGGCAAGCAGCAGTTACATGCTAGTAAAGTAATAGAGAAAGGGAAAGATTAAAGATGGGGATTGCTTTATCTTACCTATTTTTCAGTATCTTTAAAAAGTCTGAATAGTCTTCAATAGTGTTGAATAGTCTTCAATAACGTTGAAGAGGTGTGTGTGTATAGGTCAGCGTTTCCCAACTAGTGGGCCACCAGATGTTGTTGGACTACAATTCCCATCTTTCCTGACCATTGGCAATGCTGGCTGAGGCTGATGGGAGTTGTGGTCCTACAACACCTGGTGGCCCACTAGTTGGGAAAGGCTCGTATAGGTACACGCAGTAGTTCAATTAGGTAATTTTAGACTCTAGACACAATGTTCTTATGGGGGGACAAGGAGGTCTCTTTAGATGGTAATCTCTATTATTTCAAAATGTGGCAAGTCTGCACTGCTATGTTTGAGTGCCCTTCTGCTCTTTCTGCTCAGTGGGGCTCCAGACATCTGCCACAGAGTCCTGCCCTGATGGTGCCAGGGCATACAAGCACAGGAATCACAGGATCATAGAATAAAAGGCATGAACTGTGCTGCTAAGAAAAAAATATATGCCAGTGCATAGGCTGAGGTCCAAAGAAGAACTAGAGAACTTAAGAACACCTGGTGGATAAAGAAAGCTCAAGAAATCCAGCATTTTGCAGATGCTCATGATGCACGGGGCTTTTTTAATGCCACAAAGGCCATCTACAGATCAACAAATTATGGTACAAATCCCTTACGTTCAATAGATGGTACCAAACTTCTAAAGGACAAAGAGTCTATTGCACTGCGCTGGAAAGAGCATTACCACAACCTCCTTAATCATAACTCTATTGTGGCTGATGAGGTCTTCTCGCAAATCCCGCAACAACAAATTAGAGACGAGCTTGCAGTATCCCCTAGTTTGGATGAAGTCAGTAAAGCCATTAATCAAATGAAGAATAACAAAGCTAGTGGACCTGATGGGATCCTGCTGAAGTCTTTAAAGAAGGCGGGCCTGGATTTACACAACAACTTCATAAGCTCATCGAAAAAATCTGGATGAGGGAGGAGATCCCAGAAGACTTTAGGGATGCCATAATTATCACTCTTTTCAAGAAGGGTGATAGAACAGATTGTGGGAACTACCGAGGCATCCCTCTTCTAGCTACCGCAGGTAAAATCTTTGCAAGGGTCCTCGCAAATCCTACCTATCTCAGAAGACATCCTCCCTGAATCCCAAAATGGTCTCTGACCTTCCAGGGAGACAGTGGACATGATCCTCACTGCACAACAGCTTCAAGAAAAATGCTGGGAGCAAAACCAACCTCTGTATATGGCATTTATTGATCTGACTAAGGCCTTTGATAGTGTAAATCGAACTGCTCTCTGGACCATCCTTCTGAAAATTGGATGTCCTGATACATTTGTGAATATTTTGCGACTCCTCCATGATAACATGACGGCGACAATTTTGGATAACAATGGCTCTCAAAGTGATCCATTCAAAGTGGGATCAGGCATCAAACAGGGATGCGTCATTGCTCCGACCTTATTTGCTATTTTCATCACCATAATTCTACACCTTGTTGAGGGGAAACTTCCCATTGGCGTGGAAATCACATATCGAACAGATGGAAAGCTTTTTAATCTCAGTAGGCTGAAAGCAAAAAGTAGGGCAATTACAACCTCTGTCGTAGAACTTCAGTATGCCTATGATAATGTAGTCTCCACACATTCAGAGGAAGATCTTCAAACAATCCTAAATGTCTTTGCAGAAGCATATGAAAAGCTTGACCTCTCGCTTAACATCAAAAAAACCAAAGTGCTTTATCAGCAAGTGTGAACCAATCCCTCTGTAGCGCCATCAATCCAGCTTAATGGTGTGACGCTGGAGAATGTCGATCACTTTTCTTATCTTGGCAGCCATCTCTCTGTAAAAGCTGATGTCAACGCTGAAATTCAACATTGTCTGAGCTCTGCAAGTGCCACATTCTCCCAAATGAAGTATAGAGTGTTTGAGGATTGGGATATTCGCAGGGAGACCAAAATGCTTATTTACAACACCATTGTACTACCGACCTTACTGTACGCCTGTGAAACATGGACCATCTATAAACGCCACTCCCAACTTCTTGAAAGATTCCACCAATGCTGCCTCCGGAAAATTCTGCAGATTACTTGGGAAGATAGGCGGACTAATGTTAGCATATTGGAAGAAGCAAAGGACACCAGTGTTGAAACAATGATCCTCCAACATCAACTTCGCTGGAGCAGCCATGTTGTTCGAATGCCTGATCTTCCAAAGCAGCTACTTTACTCCCAACTTAAGGATGGAAAACAGAATATCGGTGGACAGCAAAAGAGTTTTAAAGATGTTCTCAAAGCTAATCTAAAAAAATGTAACATGAGCATCGAGACCTGGGAAGCCTTGGCCCATGAGCGTCCCAATTGGAGGTTGGCTATTATCAAAGGTGCTATGGACTTTGAAGAAGCACGAGTACAGGGCGAAAGGGACAAAGGAGCTAAGCGGAAGGCACGTCAAGCAAATCCTCATCATGACCATCTTCCATCTGGAAACCTATGTCCTCACTGTGGGAGGCTGTGCGGATCCAGAATTGGCCTCCACAGTCACTTACGGACCCACTGTTAAAGACCTTACCCTGGAAGACAATCTTACTCAGTCACAAGTGATCACCAATGATATGGCATAGAGTCCAACTGCCTGCTCAGTCCAGGAATCCAACTGAAGGCATAAGATAGTTTGCAATTTCAAGTCAGTTGACAGCAAAGAGACTCCTGCTTGACACCCTGGAAAGCTGCTGCCAGCCGAAGTAAATAAATACTGGGTTGCATGGCCCAAGACAGTTTCATATGTTCACGCACAGACACTTAGCGGAATATGTGGAGTTTGGGACTGTATTATCTATTTATTTATTTGTTACATTTATATACCGCCCCATACCCAAAGCGCTCTGGGCGGTTTACAGCAATTAAAAACAATAAAAACAAATATACAAATTTTAAAACACAAAACAATTTAAAAACACAATTAAAAAAATTAAAAACAATTTAAAAACACATGCTAAAATGCCTGGGAGGAAAGTCTTGACCTGGTGCCAGAAAGATAACAGTACTGGCGCCAGGCACAACACTGCACACTCTTGTATACACACTCTTGCTTCCCACCCACCCTATCTGCGTGCATCATAATATCTGACTCAGGGCTAACGCAAAGGGTGGCTAACCTGTGTCCCCCAGATATTGTTGGACTCTACTTCCCATCATTTCTGACCACTGGCCTTGCTGGCTGGGGCTGATGGGAAGGCCCACAGGTTCCCTATCCCTGGGCTAAGGGATAGTCCTCCACACATCCAGGAATTAGTCACTCAACTGACGCACTCTTAGAGGGATGCTCAAATGAACATCTTCCACATGAAGGGCCACGGAGAAGGGGATCTGCCTGCTGCTGACCCTCACCCATGATGACATCCGCAGGGCTGACGGCCATACATCACAACAACATCTGGAAAGAAGAAGATGCCTGGTGAACAGCTATATGTGTATAGGCTGTCTCCACCCAGTCAGAAACCTGCATGATCAGGTTTCCCAGAAGAGCTTGCACAGTGATAGGTTCCCCTTTTCAGATGTCGCAGTGAACACCTGGATGCCAGGTGTGGTTGATGGTTGAGGGCAGGGCTGGCAGGTGAGGTCTCACTGTCCACTATGTACCATGGTGTGGGGGGATAGATGAAGGGAGGGTTTTTAACCCCACCCTTTATGCTGTGTAGAACTGCATCTTTTTCGGGGGGGGGATTAATGTAAATTATTTTTCATTTAAATGTAATTTTTTAAAATTTTGGTTGTTACCGCTGTGTCATTCTGAATGACCCGGGCTCTACCAACCAATCAGCTTTCAAAAACCTTCCGTGGCGTCACACCCATAGACCAATCATTTGGGACGGACCTCCAGTGGTGACTTTCCCGGGTCGTTGCCGCCACTGAGGGGGACTGGGGCGCTTAGAGCTCCTCTGGCCCACCTCGTAGCATCACCCGCCCCCCGCGGCTATCTCCCATCCCGGAGCTCTTCCTCTGCCTTGACACTGGGAAATTCCGCCTTCCGGAATTTCCCTGCGCGTCTCTTCGCTCAACTGTCTCCTGCTGAGGCGTCGATTCCACACGTGGTCACGTGGGGGCAGGAGGGTGGGCGCGTCTCTTCCCCTCCTCCTTGCTATATAGTCCTGAGCGCGTCTTCTCCAGAAATTAGAAACCGCGCTTCGGAGGAGACGAGAAGCGAGCGAGTGAGCGGGGGAAGAGCCAGCCCGTCAGCCCCGATCCAAAGGCAACCAGCCCCTGTAATTTCTGCCTGCCTTTTCAGGCTCACCAACCCCAGCGCCGCGTCCTTCGCTCCATCCGTGTCCCTGATCTGCTTGAGCTCGCGTCTGCCCGATCCGCCCCCTCTGCTCTCCGCTTGGAGCCCCTTCTGCTGGGAGCCCGGAAGCCTTCGGCCAACAGAGCGCTCCAGGTGGGCTTGTGCAACCGCAAAACTCTCCGAGCGAGAGAAGCGAGTTCGGGTGGCCGCCCAGAACTCGCGCGTTCCCTCCGGCTGAATCCATACACTCCCAATGGGAGGCTTTAACCTCCGTGAATCAACTTTAGGATGCAACCAGAGCAGTCGGTTGTGCGTGTCAGTTTAGTCCCGGGACTTCTTCCTCTACAGGCGCATCCAAAATGTGTCTCGGGTGCTCTTGGAAGAGGAAAGGTGGGATGGCTGGTGTTCAGATGTTGTGTCTGTGTGTGTATTGCTTGAGAGTTGGAACAGTGTGCAAAATAACTAACCTGGGCAGCGTTGGGTTTGGGAAGTTCTGTCTGGGATGCTTTACAGGACAATCCTAACCATGTCTACTCAGCAGTAAGTCCTATTAAATTCAGTAGGACTTGGGCTGCCTTCAAGTCGATCCCGACTTATGGCGTCCTTGTGAATAGGGGTTTCTTGGTAAGCGGTATTCAGAGGTGGTTTACCATTGCCTCCCTCTGGGGCTGAGAGGCAGTAGGTCACCCATTGAGCTTCATGGCTGTATGGAGATTCGAACCCTGGTTTCCCAGGTCGTAGTCCAACACTAACCACTAATCCCAGGTAAATGTGGTTAGGGTTGCAGCCTTAGGCAGCGATGGCTCATTCATACATGCAGGTCAGCAGTGCACTTGATGCTGTTTTGCATGCATGAATCAGCCAACAGTCTTATTCAGGGATAGAGAACCTGTGTCCTCCAGGTGTTTTTGGATTCCAACTCCGATTAGCTCCAACCAGCATGGCCAATGGTCAGGAATAATGGGAGATGTAGTCCAGCAACGGGGGTGGGGGGCACAGATTTCATCCTTGATCTAATTACTTCACTGAAAAACCCAAATGATGTTGCATCTCATGAAACATACAGTGTGGCATCCAGGGTTGTGTTCAACTAACTTCTACTCAGAGTAGAACCATTGAAATTAAGAACCATAACCAACATAGGCCCTTTGATTTCAGTGGGTCTCCTCTAAGTAAAAGTTAATTGAATGCAACCCGCAGTGAATCGTGTGTCAGGGTTAGACCTGGGAGATCTAAATTGGAATTCCTGCTCAACTCAAAATTGCATAGTATAGGCAAGGTCATATTGATGTTTTCATGGGTGAAACTTAGGGTTGTATTCAACTAAGGCCTGCTTTTAGTAGATTCATTGAAATTAATGAACCTGAGTTAGTCACGCCTATTAACTTCAGTGGGTCTCGAGAATAGGGATAACACTGAATACCACCCTTAGAGTCGTTGACTATATATACACACCATACATTTAAAGCACATGGCGCCCCCCCAAAAAAGAATCCTGGGAACTGTAGTTTACTAAGGGTAAACAGTTGTAATGCTGGGACTTGTAACTCTGTAAGGGGTAAACTACAGTTCCCAGGATTCTTAATAATGTGTTTTAAATGTGCTTTACTTTTAACACTGTTTTCCTTTAATATCCGACACCTTTTCCCACATGATGCTAACAAGCACATTTGCGGCTCTTGTATGTTTTTTGTGTGTGTGTGCCATGTGTGGATGATATGACTGCAACGCTGAATGCAGAAGAGAAATTATTAGGTTCTTAAACTGAATGTGAATTTAATAGTCTCAATGATCCCATGCATGTTGACACACAAGTAAGTCTCACTGAGTTCATTGTAGCTTCTTCCCAAGACTGCAGTGTTCTGTGTTTGCGTTTATTTAATGTAAGCAAGAAGCTATTTAAGCCTCACATGAGTTGGTCAATGTAGCGATGCTAGTGGGCATTCTGGCCAATGCAGATTTGGCATTTGTGTTGAGAGGGCTGCGTCAAGTCCCATGCCAGTCTGTTGCAAAGCAACATGTATGCCAATATGTGGAGTAGGAATTATTAGTAAGAATGCCAAGTGCTGTTACTGGACCAAAATCTTAATGAGACCTTTGAACAAATGTTGTGGAAAATGAAAACCAGTGGTTGTGTTTTTGGATCTTAGCCTTTGTACTTGGAAGCATTTGTATTTGGAACCACTTAACTGTTCTAAATCCTGGAACTGTGAATAGGAAGCTTGTCGGGAAAGTGACTCAACAGTTAGGGGGTTTCTGCTGTTCCACGGGCTTTAAAACTATAATCTGTCTTTGCACTCCCAAACAAACCCAGGAGGCAACATCCATTGATTAAAAGCCTTGGAGCAGTTGTTATGCAATTGCTGAGAAGGAAAAAATCATCTTAGAAAGAACAAGTTGCACAAATGGACACTTTTTGCCCAGTTAGCCTTCAGGAGAAGAGAGTGGAATGCCCAATTTCTCCCAGATCTCAGGAGCCTCTGATGCCTTGTAGATATATATTGTCAAAATAAATGCAAAGCATTCAAAAAAAGAGACTGTTCATAGGATTTACTGGTCTAACAATATCATCCAAGATTCAGACATAACAGAGTGCCTTGTCTGGTCCTAAAAGGCAAAACCTAGTTGTTATGCATTTATTTCAAGACTAAATTGCTCTGAGAATCATGAGTGGAGAGAGTGCTGTTGCCCTCAGGTCTTGCTTGCGGTTGACCACTGTGAGAACAGAAAGAATACTGGACTATGTAGGTCTTTGGTCTAATCCAGCAGGACACTTCTTATGTTCTTAACAGGACAATCTATGAATGTTTATTCAGACGTAACAACCATTGTGCATAGGAGTGCAGCCTGGTAGAGATCTGTGTGACATGTGCATCTAGGAGCAATTCCTGTAGATTAGAGGTGGGCACGAAGCAGATTAGGCTCTGCTGCTAGATCTCGGGGTGATTTGCAGGAAATCAGCAAGGGTTTCTGACTCACAGTTGTCTAACCATTGCTACAACTAAAAAGCTCCCACTCCCACCCCAAAAACTGGATTGCTGAAAAAGAACAGAAAAGGATTTCCATGTAGATGGCTTTGCAGACTTGGTTCTGGTACTGATCACAAATTCCTGGGCTGAACATGTGCCCAGAGGCACTTCGTTCTTTAGTTCTTAGCATATGCCCCCACCCCACCAGAGCCGCTATTTTGCACCTGGGTCCAATTGGTAGACCTTGGAGTTCCAGTAAAAATGAAGAAGATCCCTCAAGATCTGCCCACCCCTGCTGTAGACATTCGACATCCACTAAAAGGGCAGTTTTCATAGAATTATAAAACTAGGAAAAGATCCACATGTCATCAAGTCCTATCTATCCCCAAGAAGCATTCTTCTACATCCGTAACAACCTGCAAAAATCAGAGCAGCAAGAGCTACATGAGAGTAGGATGGAGAAAAGTGCGCTGTGCTTCAGCAAGTATGATAAATCACAGAACACACACAGTTTAAGGCTTCTTGAGAGGATTGTGAACTTTTTAGGTGTTTACAAAACCTTGAAGCAGCTGTTTTGTTTTTCTGACTTCTTAATATAATTAGTACCTTTTTGCTTTATTTGTAAATCATAAAAGGACATTTTGTTTTACGTATAATGGATGATTTCCCTTAAGGGGGGGATCAATGTAACATTACTTTCTGTCCACTGTTACATCATAATCACAGGTGTGATGTACATTTCACAGCTTCTCTGCTTTAGACACCATCTTCCTTAGCCACGGATATTTCAAATCCCATTTATCTGGCTTTATTGAAAACATCACAGGAACACAGTCCGATTTAATTGCAATTGGAGAGATATATAAAAGTGCTTAAGGTTAAGGCCAGGATGTTAGGATCATAGAAACTTGCCTTAGACTAAGTCAGATCATTGGTCCATCTAAGTCAGTATTGTCTGCTACACTAACTGGCAGCAGCATTCCAGAGCTAGCCTTAATTGTGCCCTTGTAATACTTTTGGTTTGGTGTTGTGTGTTTTTAAATTTTCTTGAAGGTGTTTTTTTCATTTTTGCATGGTGTATGATAGAAGCAGTGAACTTTTTAAACTTCAAAACTCAATAGATAAAAATGGATCTTTAAAAAATCTCAGATTTTTTACATTTTAAGTTGGCTTTTTAATTTTAAATTAGATCTTTAAATTTTAATTTGTTGAAATGGCTTAAAATCATCATTTCCCCCCTTTTTTTCAAAATAGCCTGGTTAAAATTAAATCTCTAAACACTGAATCATTTGCCTTCTATCAAACACATTGAGTTAAAGGCTGCTTTTCTACATAATCAAATGGAAAAATATTTTTGAGGTAAAGCAGAGGCTGGATGACCATTCTGTAGTTGCAAGATTCCTTTATTGAGCAGGAAGTTAGAGTACATGCCCTCCTGTGATTCATGGTATCCAACTGGGTGATTTGTATATTGCTGTTTTTATGCTCTGTACAGTGCAGTTGTAGACATATTACATACTCAGAAGCAAGACTCGTTGAGTTCAACAGATCTTATTGTCAAGATCCTGTGGACAGGATTGCAGCCTTCATTATCTTACATCTGCAATCTGTAAATAAAACTGAAGGCATTTCCTTTCCAACTTATGAAAATAAATGGCACCAGCTAACTGTAAGCCTTTGCTTTTGAAAAGTTCAATATAATCAGGTACGTTGTCTCTTATCCAGATTGGATTGCAAGAGCATCATTTTTGGAATGGGAGTGATGGTAGGATTGAAGTAGGTAAGCTGCAGGAAAAGGAAAAAGAAATGAATCGGAAAGGAGCAGCATTGGAAAGAGTATGAAAGATACACTATATTGAGTTGTATATGAACATGCTTAGCATATACCATTAGTTAGGAAATATATGAAATCTCATTGGGAAACTTTATTTTAATCCGCTTCCCCCTCCCCTTTTTCAAAATTTATTTTTTTTAAAAAAATGATTTGAATTACGAACATAGGAAGAGCTTGTTGGATCAGGCCAATGGCCCACCTATTCAGTTCTCACAGTGCCCAACCAGATGCCTATGGGGAGCCCACAAGCAGGACCTGAGCGCAAGAGCGCACTCCCCTCCTATGGTTTCCAGCAACTGATATTCAGAAGCATGCTACCTCCAGCCACAGAAGCAGAGCATAGCCATCATAGCTAGAAGCCACTGATAACCTTATCCTCCATATATTTGTCTAAGCCTCTTTTAAAGCTATCCAATATGGTGGTCATCACTACCTCCTGTGGGAGCAAATTTCATAAGTACTTTCTTTTGTCTGTTGTGAATCTTCCAATGTTCATCTTCACTGGATGTCCAGAAGTTCTAATGTTATTAGAGAGGGAGGAAAAAATTTCTGTATCCACTTTCTCCACACCATGCATAAATTTATACGCTTCTATCATGTCACCTCTTACTTGCCCTTTATCTCAATTAAAAAGCCCCAAATGCTGTAGCCTTTCCTCATAGGGGAATGATTGCCTTGATTTAAAGTTTTTAAACTGACTCACCCTGGTTTAAAAGGATCTGTGCACAATCCTCAGATGCTGTCTTTAGTTGCACATAAACATGGCTAGCATGCATAATTATTTAGGACACAGAAGATGTGCCTTTGGGAAACTTGATTTTAATCATGATTCAAATCAGCTTCCCCCCCCCTTTTTTTTTAAACTAAATTGCTGGTTTAAGTTTCCTTGATCTAAAGTTTTGAAACCAAGTCAGCCTGCTTTAAAAGGACCTGTGCATAATCCTTTCATATAAACATCAAGTTAAACTAAATAGCACATTAACCTTTTTTAAAATGGGAATTCTGGAAAGCAGTTTGACAAAGAAATCACTACATCCTTTTCCCCATCCTTCTTTGGCAACATAAACTTGGAAAATTATAGAGCCATTGTTCTTGAGATGTGATTAGTGCCACATTAAAAATGTATCCCTCCCTTGAGAGCCTGTCAAGCTTCCCTGTCACCACTAAAATAAACAAAAGTGTTTTTTTAAAGTGTTATTACATAAACTGTACCATATGACAGTTCCGATGTCACTCACATGTCCCTGAATCATTCTTTCGCTTCATGCAGCTGAACACTTTCTCCACCTTACTGGAAAAGCTCAAAAGAGTAAACATTATCTCTGGTCAATGACCAATTGGGACTGGTGAAATCAGCTTGTGCTCACTGTGATTTTTCTGTGGAATGGGCAGAAAAATTATGGGCAACATCCAATATTGCACAAGTAGACTTCTCCTTGTGCAATGGGACTTTCCCTTCTTCTCCTCCCCCCCCCGGCAGCTTCCCACACCCCTCTGTTTGCTCCAGTTGGTCCCCCAAACCCCAGAGTAGATTTTTGGATGGCATGGGACACAGGGAAGGAGAAATTCACTCCATTTCACCCATTATTGGGTGAAATCCATGTCCATTCAACTGGCAGACTGATGCCGTTGCATTTCACCCAATAATATTTTGCACAGAAAACTCAGAAGAGAGGAGAGGGCAGCGTTAGGAATTACTCTACCATCCTCAGTTTGAAAGAGTCCTCTGCCTGAAGGGCTGTGTGGTCCAAGTCCAGTTTAAAGATAAAGAATCTTAAACAGGGAGAGCCTTGAAGTTACTCATCCGTACCTGGGCAGCAAATTGAACAGGCACCCAGGTCACCTGGTCACCTTGTTCCCCTCAACGGGGAGATGAATTTCTATTTACATTATACCAATTATTTCTAAATCTACACTGGCACATATAAATTAGCACATGCATTTATTTATTTTTGCAGATCTCAGTCCTTTTTTGTACTCTTCCTTGGCGATGTGTTTCCTAGGAGTAAGTGGCCATCCTAGGTGAGGAGAGAGAAAAAACCACAAACATACACTTTCTACTGTGTATCTGTTGTGGGCTAGAGGCAAGCAGTTAAATTTATATTCACCGTAGGGATCCCGGTGACAGCCTCTAGCAACACAACACATTTTCTGTGAAGGTTACCTTAATAATAATAATAACAAAATTTTATTTTTAGGCCACCTATCTGGCCGAATGAACGGCCACTCTAGGCAGCGTACATAAAATTAAATACACATATAAATACAGTTATAACATCAATCTTTAATTATCCACCCACCCACATCTGTACACTATAAAACTAAAATTACCCAGGAGTTCTATATGCCCGCTGAAACAGCCAAGTTTTCAATCTTTGGCAGAAACCTACCAGGGAGGGGGTATGCCGAAGATCATATGGCAGAGAGTTCCAGAGGGTGGGAGCCACAATCGAGAATGCCCTCTCTCTGGTCTGCACCAGCCTAGCTGTTCTAACTGGTGGGACCGAGAGAAGGTCTTGTGAGGCTGATCTCGTCAGGCGGCCTATTTGGTGATGCTGGAGGCGTTCCAGTAGATAAAGTGGACCGAAACCGTGTAGGGCTTTAAAGGTTATGCTTTCCACGAATTTATTTACACTGTTATTGTTTGAGAAGCACCATCCATGTCCATGGGAAAGGACCATAGCTCAGTGGTGGATCTTGCATGCAGAAGATCCCAGGTTCAATCCCTTCGTTTGAAGAAACACGAGCAATGGTCAACCAAATCAGCCTGTTGAATGCCTTCTCACACCGTTGCTCAGATAAATGAAGTGCACAGACTTTGTAAATGACACTGTGTCCACTCATCCCTTTACTGTGCTACAAATTGTTTAAACTAGGGTAGAGATGCACTCACTGTTCTGCCGGTTCCAGTGTGTCTCCACCTCTCTTTTTGGAAAATAGGGGCACATGACACTAGTCAAACGTCGCTCCTTTTTACTGTAAAACCTGGTGGGATCAGCTCAGGTGTGTGTTGTTTTTTTTAAAAAAAATTCAGCTTCACAGAGATTTTGCAGCAGACGGGCAGATCAACCCATTCCCCCTCCAGATGTGGCCAAAGGAAACACTTTGCTGTAGGCGGCTAGTGTGCTGACAGCTCTAATGTCAATTAAGAACATAAGAACATAAGAAGAGCCTGCTGGATCAGGCCAGTGGCCCATCTAGTCCAGCATCCTGTTCTCACAGTGGCCAACCAGGTGCCTGGGGGAAGCCCGCAAGCAGGACCCGAGTGCAAGAACACTCTCCCCTCCTGAGGCTTCCGGCAACTGGTTTTCAGAAGCATGCTGCCTCTGACTAGGGTGGCAGAGCACAGCCATCATGGCTAGTAGCCATTGATAGCCCTGTCCTCCATGAATTTGTCTAATCTTCTTTTAAAGCCATCCAAGCTGGTGGCCATTACTGCATCTTGTGGGAGCAAATTCCATAGTTTAACTATGCGCTGAGTAAAGAAGTACTTCCTTTTGTCTGTCCTGAATCTTCCAACATTCAGCTTCTTTGAATGTCCACGAGTTCTAGTATTATGAGAGAGGGAGAAGAACTTTTGTCTATCCACTTTCTCAATGCCATGCATAATTTTATACACTTGTATCATGTCTCCTCTGACCCGCCTTTTCTCTAAACTAAAAAGCCCCAAATGCTGCAACCTTTCCTCGTAAGAGAGTCGCTCCATCCCCTTGATCATTCTGGTTGCCCTCTTCTGAACCTTTTCCAACTCTATAATATCCTTTTTGAGATGAGGCGACCAGAACTGTACACAGTATTCCAAATGCGGCCGCACCATAGATTTATACAATGGCATTATGATATCGGCTGTTTTATTTTCAATACCTTTCCTAATTATTGCTAGCATGGAATTTGCCTTTTTCACAGCTGCCGCACACTGGGTCGACATTTTCATCGTGCTGTCCACTACAACCCCGAGGTCTCTCTCCTGGTCGGTCACCGCCAGTTCAGACCCCATGAGCGTATATGTGAAATTCAGATTTTTTGCTCCAATATGCATAATTTTACACTTGTTTATATTGAATTGCATTTGCCATTTTTCCGCCCATTCACTCAGTTTGGAGAGGTCTTTTTGGAGCTCTTCGCAATCCCTTTTTGTTTTAACAACCCTGAACAATTTAGTGTCATCAGCAAACTTGGCCACTTCACTGCTCACTCCTAATTCTAGGTCATTAATGAACAAGTTGAAAAGTACAGGTCCCAGTACCGATCCTTGAGGGACTCCACTTTCTACAGCCGTCCATTCGGAGAACTGTCCGTTTATTCCTACTCTCTGCTTTCTGCTTCTTAACCAATTCCTTATCCACAAGAGGACCTCTCCTCTTATTCCATGACTGCTAAGCTTCCCCAGAAGCCTTTGGTGAGGTACCTTGTCAAACGCTTTTTGAAAGTCTAAGTACACTATGTCCACTGGATCACCTCTATCTATATGCTTGCTGACAATCTCAAAGAATTCTAATAGGTTACTGAGACAGGACTTTCCCTTGCAGAAGCCATGCTGGCTCTGCTTCAGCAAGGCTTGTTCTTCTATGTGCTTAGTTAATCTAGCTTTAATAATACTTTCTACCAGTTTTCCAGGGACAGAAGTTAAGCTAACTGGCCTGTAATTTCCGGGATCCCCTCTGGATCCTTTTTTGAATATTGGCGTTACATTTGCCACTTTCCAGTCCTCAGGCATGGAGGAGGACCCAAGGGACAAGTTACATATTTTAGTTAGCAGATCAGCAATTTCACCTTTGAGTTCTTTGAGAACTCTCGGGTGGATGCCATCCGGGCCCGGTGATTTGTCAGTTTTTATATTGTCCATTAAGCTTAGAACTTCCTCTCTCGTTACTTGTTATTTGTCTCAGTTCCTCAGAATCCCTTCCTGCAAATGTTAGTTAAGGTTCAGGGATCTGCCCTATATCTTCCACTGTGAAGACAGATGCAAAGAATTCATTTAGCTTCTCTGCAACCTCCTTATCGTTCTTTAGTACACCTTGGACTCCCTTATCAACCAAGGGTCCAATTGTCTCCCTAGATGGTCTCCTGCTTTGAATGTATTTATAGAATTTTTTGTTGTTGGTTTTTATGTTCTTAGCAATGTGCTCCTCAAATTCTTTTTTAGCATCCCTTATTGTCTTCATGCATTTCTTTTGCCAGAGTTTGTGTTCTTTTTTATTTTCTTCATTCGGACAAGACTTCCATTTTTTGAAGGAAGACTTTTTGCCTCTAAGAGCTTCCTTGACTTTGCTGGTTAACCATGCTGGCATCTTCTTGGCCCCGGCGGTACCTTTTCTGATCTGCGGTATGCACTCCAGTTGAGCTTCTAATATAGTGTTTTTAAACAACTTCCAAGCATTTTGGAGTGATGTGACCCTCTGGACTTTGTTTTTCAGCTTTCTTTTTACCAATCCCCTCATTTTTGTGAAGTTTCCTCTTTTGAAGTCAAATGTGACCGTGTTGGATTTTCTTGGCAATTGGCCATTTACATGTATGTTTAATTTAATAGCACTGTGGTCACTGCTCCCAATCGGTTCAACAACACTTACATCTCGCACCAGGTCCCGGTCCCCACTGAGGATTAAGTCCAGGGTTGCCGTCCCTCTGGTCGGTTCCATGACCAACTGGTCTAGGGCATAGTCATTTAGAATATCTAGAAACTTTGCTTCTTTGTCATGATTGGAACACATATGCAGCCAGTCTATGTCCGGGTAGTTGAAGTCACCCATTACTACCACATTTCCTAGTTTGGATGCTTCCTCAATTTCATATCTCATCTCAAGGTCTCCCTGAGCATTTTGATCAGGGGGACGATAGATCGTTCCCAGTATTAAGTCCCTCCTGGGGCACGGTATCACCACCCACAACGATTCTGTGGAGGAGTCTGCCTCTTTTGGGGTTTCGAGCTTGCTGGATTCAATGCCTTCTTTCACGTATAGAGCGACTCCGCCACCAATACGTCCTTCCCTGTCCTTCCGATATAGTTTATATCCAGGGATAACTGTATCCCACTGGTTTTCTCCATTCCACCAGGTCTCCATTATGCTCACTATATCAATGCTCTCCTCTAAGACCAAGCACTCCAGTTCTCCCATCTTGGTTCGGAGGCTCCTAGCATTGGCGTACAGGCACTTGTAAGCAGTGTCTCTCTTCAAGTGTCTTTGGCACTTGTGGTTTGGCCTGTGGTAATTTTGCTCTTCTGAATTTATATCCTGTGCCCCTGCTCTCACAATGCCTACTTCTAGGCCTACCCCTTTTAAAGTTTCATCATTTCTTTGGTTTTTATCCCAGGGGGGAGGTTTATTCCGAACCGGACCTTTCTCAGCTCCTGTCGGGTTTCCCCCCCTCAGTCAGTTTAAAAGCTGCTCTGCTACCTTTTTAATTTTAAGTGCCAGCAGTCTGGTTCCATTCTGGTTCAAGTGGAGCCCGTCCCTTTTGTACAGGCCCGGCTTGTCCCAAAATGTTCCCCAGTGCCTAACAAATCCAAACCCTTCCACCCGACACCTGACACAGCGGGGCTGTTTAAGCTTTTGGCTGCTTTTAATCTAAGCAAGGGGCTGCGACTTCCAGGCAAGTCTTTTTTGTTTGTTGTTTTCCCACCTAGAACAGCCTGACCTTTCTTTAACCTAGGGAAACAGAGCTTGTGGTTGTGTTTCAGGAAGGCTGAAGCTGCCCTTTTTAGCAAGGACTGAGCTGACTCTCTCCCTGTATGTATCGGTGGAGTTTCCTTTTCCCCCTTCTCTCCGACTGGAATTTAGCCTTGTTTACAGTGTCCCCCGAAGCTTTCCTGCTAGAGTGGTGTTGAAAACTAGCTTTCTATAGGCTTCCTTCTACTAGGATCTGTCTCCTAAGATATAGGTTCTTTCAGGATTTGGCTCCTAGCTCAGGGTGACCTTGGGCTGCCCTTATTACTTATTGCTCTGAGCTGTTTTACTTCAATTAAATGATGGAATAAATGGGAGCTACTTACCCTCTTTTCGCTCTGCTGCTTAACTCGCCTTGACGCTTTGTCAGCTGGGGCCTTGACGCTTCGTCAGCTGTGTTAGGTGTTTTGTTAAACACAGGAATTGGCTGGAAAGCTAACAAGCCAGTACATGCTATAGGTATAAATACTTCATTTATTTTTTATACTGCTTCATGGCAAATCAGTTCATGGTAGACATTTCAGTTCAATAGTAACAAAAAGCAACTAAGCAATGTCAACATCAGTAAAAATAGCTTGCATCGAAACGGAGCAAAAATGTTTAAGAACTGGTAACAGTTTTTAGTCTGCAAAAGACAACCCTTTTTACCTGCCTTCTCCAGCTGTCTTTGCAATAGTCCTTGGGTTGGTTCTAAATCATCTGCTTTGACATTTCCCTTCCACTGAATTAATTAATTACGTATGCTTTGGCCATAGCGGATAGCAAGGCAAATAGTGTAGGTTTTAGTAGAAACTGAACTGTAGTGGAAGGGAAACAAATTGTGACAAATCACTGCATCCTTGCACCCATAGTTTTAGGTGATGCACACTTGTGTTGTGACAGCCATCATTCTAGAAGAGACTCTTGTTCTCTCATACAGGAGGAAATACCTCCTGTAAAATAGTTGTTTACACTTGCAGTTTGTGTAAGTGCTTGGGTTCAAGAACTGGCATTTTAATATAAATCATCAATAATTGGGGCACCTTTTAGAGCAAACAAAATGTTTTTCCTTTGAATCGTCTAGCTCAGCCTTTCCCAACCAGTATGCCTCCAGATGTTGTTGGACCACAACTCCCATCTTCCTGACCATTCGCAATGCTGGCTGAGGCTGATGAGAGTTGTGGTCCAACAACATCTGGAGGCACGCTGGTTGGGAAAGGCTGGTCTAGCTAATTAATCCATTTAGGCTGCAGTCCTATGCTCACTTAGGCCCCATCTGCACTATGCTTTTAAAGCAGTATCATACCACTTTAAACAGTCATAGCTTCCCCCAAAGAATCCTGGGAACTGTAGTTTCTCAGAATGCATTAACAATCAATCCCTCTTCCCTGGGACCTCTGGGAATTGGAGCTCTGTGAGGGGAATAGGAGTCTTCTAACATCTCCCAGCACCCTTAACAAACCACAGTTCCTAGAATTCTTTAGGAGAAGGCATGACTGTTTAAAGGGTTATGATACTGCTTTAAATGCATAGTGCAGATTGGGCCTTACTGGGGAATAAGACCTATTGAACTCAGTGGGACTTACTTCTGAGTAAACATGCTTGGGAACTGCAGTGTTAATGTTGCAGCTGTGCTGGAAAAGGTATTCTATACATCAATCTTTTTTTTCTGCTGAGGCTTTCATTCCTGTGGGGTAATCTGTTGGGGGCAGATCCAGGCAATGGGCAGAGCCGTAGCCACTGATGGGGGCACTTAGAGACAAAAAGTGTTCTGGATTAACTAATTTTCAATTTTCACCATGGCTACCTTAGATTGAGTTACCAGTTTTACACAGTCTACTCAGAAGTAAGCATTACTGCTTTGATAGGGGTTACTCTCAAATAAGTATACAGAGGATTCTGTTTAGTACAACAGACCAGTGCCACCACTCTTTTGGAGAGCAAGGTGAAATTAAGTTTACTTCCATATGATACACTTAATAAGGCACATGGTTTCCCCTAAAGAATCCTAGGAAGTGTAGTTTGCCCTTCACAGGGCTACAACTCCCAGCATTTTTAACAGTTCCCAGGATTCTTTGGTAGAAGCCATGTGCTTTTAATGTAAGACTATAGGCCTTTCTGACCTTAGTGTCTTATAAATGTGCATATATGGCATTTGTTCCCAGACAGCTGGAGGAATATTTTCCCCAAGCCATACAACCTGGAAAAAGTTTTATAAAAATACATTTATTTTGTAAAAAAAAGAGAAAAAAACACTGTCCCTTCCAGTTGTCCTGAAACTACTATTCATTGAACACACATTTAAAGCACATGACTTCCCCAAAGAATCCTGGGGACAGTAATTTATCCCTCCCAGAGCTACAATACCTAGCACCCTTAGCAAACTACAGTATGTTACGGATGTGTTCTGAGATACCAGCATTTTGTAGGAGCAGTGGGCTTGCTGTAGGTCTGTTGGAATGTTTCAGTTGTGTGTTTCCACCCACGTTCAACCTGTATACTTGTAAATAAATGCCAATAAGCCTCCAGAGACTACCTTCCAAAAAAAAAATTCAGGTTTGTGTTGTATCCCTGGAAACTCCCTCCGCTCAGAAAAGTGGCGTGCACAACTGCTTGGGGAGGCGAATAACAGTATTATGATTTGAGTCTTAAATGAAAACTTCCTTGCTTTCACAGCTGATCATGGCACCTGTTCACATTGTCTTCTTCAGAAATTAACTTTTCTTCTGTCTAACCCTTTTGCCATTGGACTGTTTGTCTTATTGATTACAAAATGCGAGTCCTGCAATCTGACAACATTGTAATTGTGATTTGCAGGCTTAGAAGATGATGAAACCTCTGACCTTTTTCTATACCAGTTCTCCAAAACCTGATAAAGAATGTGAGGCTAAAAGCAAGGCAGCCAATCCTTCAACATCATCTGAGTCGGAACTTGACTCCATGTCGCTTGAATCATCAACAGAAGAAGCTCATCCAAAGGACAACATGAAAACTGAAAACCACAGGCAGGATTCGGCCCTTGGGTACCCTCCTGGATCGCCTTCAGAAACCAATGGGACATGCCCTTGTACTCCAGAGCAGAAGAAGAAGAAGAAGAAAAAGAAAGGAATACGGGGGAAAATTATTGGTGCCCTGTACGACATTACTGTTGGGAAAAGCAAAGTAAGGCCCTTAAGAATAGAAAAGGACCCTCCAAAGGAAGAAAGCCAGCCAATTACAGGTACGGTAAGACCATACAGAGGGGCCATCTGTTCCCATGTGAACTTGTCCATCAATTGAGATTTTTGTCCTGATTAAAGCCATTGGTCCATTAGAGCAAGGGTCACCACCATGGTGCCCGTAGGCACAATGGTACCCTTCAGGTCTTCCCCTGGTTCCCACAAAGCCTCTGAGCCCCCCCCATAACTGCCTCTCTTGGACATCAGGTGGGGAGTGACAAGTTGGAAGAGGCAAATCAGGTGGGGAATCTCCAGCCTCCAGGCCAGTCATGGCCCTTCAGGGGGTCCCATTTGGCCCCCGAGGCCATTTTCTACAAACCACAACTTGCTGACATCACTAGTGATGTCAGCTTATGGGCTGGAATACAGGTTTGAATCCTGCTTTGGCTGTGTGATCCTGTTCTCAGTAGAAAACAGGATTATGCTACCAAGAGAGCAGGATTTAATCCCTACATCAGCTGAGTTTTGACTAATATACACATTTTTGCAATTTTACCTAATAAAATGCATTTTTGTATGTTAATTTCATGAATGTATGCATTGTTATGCAAGCCTTCCACTAACAGATGCATTTTTGCATACATCGCAAAATTCAGTGGTGTGCATTTCAGAGGATAATTGTTTCAGTTTACATATTGGTTTGAAATGTGCAAATTAGGTCGTCACTCATTAAAATGCAAACAAAATCAAATTTCTCCTCCATCCCTAATCTCATGATTATTGGGTACCAAGATGTTCTTGTTTTGTTTTGCCAGTTGATCAAATCAGAGAGCTGATTAAGGATCAAAAATTCTTTGATGCCAGCCAGCATCTCCTGGTCATGGAGAAGGAATGCAACGGTGACTCTGACAGCAACAGCAAAGAGGAAAATATGGACAATCAGAATGAAATTGAAGATCTGTTTGGACTTTTGAAGCAAGAGGTCCTCAGGATCATACGTTCATCTGTTAACATAGGACAGGCTGAGCCAGAACTGCTACAGGATGCAGTGAGAACTGTAGCAGAACAGGTGGAGGAGGATGACAGATGTGCGTTGGAAGAAAAGGCATCTGGGAAACCTGTGCGTTCCCGGCCCAGAAAATGGAAGGAGGATTGGAGGAATACAGTCCAGGCGTCTGTAACCGAGCGAATGAAAGAGCCTCCATTTGATGTTAACGAGGGTCTCTCAACAACCGCTTACAGCTTCCGACACCTGGGGAAGACTATGAAACAGGACCTGATCACAGTGGTGCAGTATGTTAAACCTCATTACCCTGAGCATTTTCAAGTGTGCAGCACCTATGCAGAGGTTTACCACCATTGCTTCTCTTCTCAACTAGAGACAATTGTTCAGTTTGAACTGGGCATCAAGGACACTTATCTTCTCCTCACTTGGGTGTGGAATATTTATCCAAAGTAAGTCATTTATTTATTTATTACATTTGTATTCTGCCCCATAGCCGAAGCTCTCTGGGCGGTTTACAACAATGACTTACTTCTGTGTATTGCAAAGAGTGTGGATGTCCACTGTCCAGTCAGTATGAATTATATTCAGTTAAGTTCTACTTAGAGCAGACCCACTGAAATTAACAAACAGAAATTAGTCATTCTATTAACTTTGATGAGTCTGCTGCGAGTAGGACTAGCATTAAATGCCCTCCTATGCCTCTCTGTTCTCTCTCTGGACTGTTTCCCCCATCTCAACAGCTACCCCTCAAATTCTACATCAAACAAACACATAGGAAGCTGCTTTATAAAGGGTCAGGCTATTGGTGCATCAAACTGACAATTGCTTTTAGGGTTATAGAGGGGCATCTTTCTCAGTTCTACTTTGAGATGCCAGAGAGTGAACCTTTTGCATGCAAAGAGTGTGCTGTACTACTGAGCTGCTATGACCCCTTCCCCTTTACACAAACTGCACTCAAAATAAGTTGTGAGGGCTATAGCTCAGTGGAAGAGCAATCTGCTTTGCCTACAAAGGTCCCTGGTTCAATTCCCGCATCTCCGGGTAGGTCTGTGAATGTCCTTTGTCTGAAATCCTGGAAAACTGCTGCCAGTCAGTATAGACAAAGCTGGGCTAGATGGACCCATGGTCTGGCTCAGTATAACACGTACAACCAACGATAAGACCCACAAATGTACAAACATTTTCTTGTAATGTACATCAGTGAACAAACACACAAAAACAGCAATAAACAACAAGCTAAAGAACAACCAGCAATATGACTGTTTTGAAGGATCAGTTGGCTCCATTTTCCAACGGCATGCAGTGAAATGTAGACTTGTGCAAGGGTGTTTGTTCAGTGCAAGAGAGGCTGAGGCAGTGCAAACAGGAACTGAGCAGGAAGAACAAACCTTTGAATAGGGTTTTCATGCTAAGTGGTATTCAGAGGGGGTTTACCATTGCCTCCCTCTGAGGCTAGTCCTCCCCAGCTGGCTAGAGCTTGCTCAGCTTGCCACAGCTGCACAAGCCAGTCCCTTCCTTGTCCGCAACTGCCCACTGGGGAGCAACTGGGCTCCTTGGGACTGTGCAGCTTGCCCACGGCTGCACAGGTGGCAGGGCACATAACCCCTGAGCCACTTTCTGTGGGGGTGATCTTTAGCTGGCTCTTGACACCCAGGAGACACGAGCAGGGATTTGAACTCCCAGACTCTGGACTCCCAGCCAGGCTCCCCCACTGTGCTATACCTGCTGTCTGAAGACATATAACAACAAATTAGTGAGACCTTTCAAAGGTACCATAGGAGGTGGGCATGCTGGTGCCCGGGGCAGGGTATTTGATGGGCAAATAGTCTGATCTTGTATATAAGGCAGCGTCCTTTGTTCCATTGATCAGAATGGGGAGGATGCACCCCAGTGATTGCTGTGTGTATGCTGCGGCACATTTGAATCCTTTTGATTTTGAAAAAAAAAGTTGCACCCATTTTGATTCTAATGGGAATTGCTAAGCAGAGATTGGCAGGCAACATGAAGGTATGGCAAGTTTGAAAATGTCTCAACCAGGTGAGGGCAACCTTTCACCCTCCAAATGTTGTACCCCGACTCCCATCAGCACTGCTAGCATGGCCTGTGGTCAGGGATGATGGAAGTTGACATCCAGCAGCATCTGGAACAGCACAGGTTCCCCACCCTCCATTGGAACCAAACTTGCCATACTTCAGTGAGTGTGATTTAGCAAGCAGAACAATAGCAGGATATGGGTATTCAAAAGCAAACATTTTTTTCATTGACTTTAAAAGAAAGATTATCCTCAGTGCCCACTTTAGTTGAACTCCAGCACCCTATCAGATTTCTTGCCTTTTGAAAAGCAGTTTCATCTGGCTGTCTTAAAAACTCCTTTTAACACCTTTTCCTACTGCTGTTTCAGCGGTTAAGGCAAAATACTCCTCTTGGCTTCCCACTGAAGAATTTGCCGGCATCAGCTATTTAGTCAAAGCTGTGAACAAGTCAGATATGTAAAAGCATTGGCTATATAAGATGGGTGGTTTTCACAATGGATCCAAGAATCCTGTGGCTTTACAAGCTAAACTTGCTTTCACATCTGCTTTTCACTGGAAATATTTGGAAACCAGAATAAGAATTTGGGGTAATAAGCAGTCACTTTGAGCCGAATTGACTGCAAGCGATCTGAATGTGATCTTCTCTTTTGGGGTCATTTCAGTGAAATCAGAAATCACCCGGTCTTAGTGAAAGAGTTGGACAAAGCCAGTCTTGGGAGCCTTTTGCCACTCAAAGAGATCAGAGAGCTTGAAGCGACATACCTGGCTAATGAAGCGGTAAGAGGCCTGTTTTTTCTTTATTCACAATTTGTTCAGGTGCTGTTGCCAAAGAGATTATATAGTCCATCAAATTTACGTCTGAGCAAATGAGAGCACCTTTCCACCACTGTGTTTGCCATAGCCCCACCACTATCACTAAAAATAGGAGATCCACGAGTTAAAGGATGTGTCATGCACGACGGGGCTCAACCAGGCACCTCCCAAGGCAGGCACAACTTTCACGGTTTTTGCACAAAGTCAAATTTCAAGCCAGTTTGCAATGTGGAATGTAGACTTAACAGTGTTCTTGCTGCTTGTCGCCCTTGGTTTCCATTCATAGGGTAAAGATGGAGAACCTTTTTTCTGTCAAGGACCAAATTCCCTTGGGAGTAATCTGCTGGGGGCCATATGATAGTGGTGGGTGGGGACAGAGCCCAAAGTAGGCAGGGCCAGAGCCAAAAGTGGGTGGCACCCTTTCTCTCTCACCGCATCTGCACTATACATCTAAAGCAGTATCATATCACTTTAAAAAGTCATGGCGTCTCCCAAAGAATCCTGGGAACTGTAGTTCATTAAGGGTGCTAAGAAGACCCCCTATTCCCCTCACAGAGCTACAGTTCCCAAGTTCCCTTGGAAAGAGGGATGGACGATTAAACTATTCTGAGAACTGTAGCTCTGTGAAGGGAATTGGGGGTCTCCTAACAGCTCTCAGCACCCTTAACAAA
Organism: Rhineura floridana; assembly: GCF_030035675.1. Classification (NCBI taxonomy): domain Eukaryota; kingdom Metazoa; phylum Chordata; class Lepidosauria; order Squamata; family Rhineuridae; genus Rhineura; species Rhineura floridana. The sequence goes on from NC_084481.1 coordinate 218,408,503, forward strand.
CTACAGTTCCCAGGATTCTTTGGGGGAAGGCATAACTGTTTATCTGCTTTAAATGTATAGTGCATATGGGGCCTTGCTTCTGAATAACCGTTTCTCATTTCTTCAGTTGCTGTTTTTTGTTCAATGTTTGTCCCTCTAAAACAGGGATTTAGCCCTCCAGATATTGCTGGACTACAACTCCCATCATCCCTGATGGTTTGCCATGTTGGTTGGGGCTGATGGGAGCTGGAGTCCAATATCATCTGGTGGTGTGTTGGTTCCTCATCCCTCCCCAAACTTAATGTGATTGCTTCATTTTTGTGTTGTATACTAAACAAAAGTATGTGTTGTGGGAGCAGGGAGGGAGGGATATGGGATGAGACTGGGAAGTAGTTGCGGTTGAGCAAGGTCACAACTTCTCCAGCTCTAGGCAGATTTCTAAATTCTTCTGCGAAAGAGGGAGACGTGATTTGCAGATGATTATACTATTTACTTTCTGAAAAAGCATTGCAAGCATTCTCCCAAACACACAGGAGCTAAGGGCACCTTGGAATAATTTTAATTTGAAGCATTCTCTCTGTGTGTCTTTCCAACCATGTTCTATTTCTGCTAGTAGCAGGGAAAGTGGGTATTCTTGACTGGGATCTTAAACATTCCTATGCCACCTTCCTATTTGAGAGTGCCAAAGACAAAAAAATCTTATTATTATGGGAAGAATTGTTTATTCGTTCATTCATTTGATTTATAATCTGCCCTTCACAATATGGTTCCAGGTTAGGGATATGCATATATACACATTAAAACAATAAATAACAACACTCTATAATCAGCACTCAGAATATTAAACAATAATTTTACAATCATCAACAGCATTCCATGAGAACAGGCAAATAAAAATACAGATGAAACCGCTCTTAGCAGCAAATCTCATTCCCTCCCAAAAGAATAGCTGAACAGGGGACCTGAATAGGGTGGCCAGGTGAAAAACTTGACAGGGTTCCTGCCCCTGTTATAATTGTGTAGAAGCTACCTGTGCTGAAATGTCCTCTTCTGTACAACTAAATGTGTAGGAGCCCTGCCCTCTTTTGCATCTGGGGCCACCCTCGACTTGAACACTGGGCCTGCAAGACCCTTCAGACACCTTTGATTGCCCCAATGATTGGTGACAGAGTAATTGTAATGTAAAACCCATTTGCTAATCTATTTTTTTTGTATTTTCTCCTTATCCTATAAAGGATTCTGTTAAACGCTGGCTGACCAAGTGTCTGGAAATGGAAGTCACAAAGTGGACACAAGGGAAGGAACCAGAGAAACTAGATGGTCATTTTCACAGTGAACTACAAATAGATGCCATCCGGGTAATCAAATATGTGCATGCTTGTATGTGTATATATACAGTTTATATTATTATCATCACCACCACTACCACCACCATCATTTGTTTATTTCTGTGCTGCTTTTGGCTAAGGCCACCAAAGCAGTGAACAAATTAGTACAAAAGAAAATACAAACCACAGTAATAACAAATACAAAAGTACAGTCAGCTGTTTAAAATGTATTTATTTATTATTAAATTTATATCCTGCCCTTCCTCCCAGAAGGAGCCCAATCAGTGTTTTCCTTCTGCATGGGGAACTTATCCTACTTTGATACTTGCCCTTGGTGCTCGGTCCAAACACAGGTAGGGTTGTAGGAAGAGGAAAGTAGTAGTCACAGGCCAGGTTCTTGGAACTGGAGGGCCTGAATTCAGATCTTGATTTAAGCTGAAGATTATTTTAATCAATTCAAACAGATCCTAGAAGTCTAAAGTCAAGAAAACATGTTCCCCAAGACAGGGAAGGAAAAAAAAGTCTCATCTTGGAAGACCAAATTCTGCAGGTTCTCTGCAAATGGAATAAATGCTATGTGACTGTTATCATATGCAGCACCTCCAGTTTAATTTATAAATCTCTGTTGTATTTGCAAGAGATTAGTTGAGCACAGAAGTTGGGTGGTCAGGCAGCTGAGGTGACATATCTAGTACCAAGTGAAAAAAGCCCCACCTCTGCTGAGAAATAGCAATACATCAGAGGAAGGGAGTTTCCTTTCTTGTCTTTTTTGCCCCACCTTCCTCCCCATCACAATTATCTGCATGTTCCTACATGTTTATTATATTGCATAGGCCCAGTCCCCAATTCAGTGCACAGCTAGATACACTTAAGGAGTGCTGGAGTTGTGGGTTTCCTGCATCTGCAGGGGCCTGGACCAGATGACTTTTGAAGTACTTTCAAACTGTATTATTCTAAGTCCCATTAAAATGAGTCCTCTTTTGCCCTATATATTTAAAGCAGTATTGTGCCACTTTAACAGTCATGGCTTCCCCCAGAGATTCCAGGGAACTGTAGTTTCTTGAGGGTGCTGAGAGTTGTTAGGAGACCCCTTCCCCTCACACAGCCACAATTCCCAATGTGGTTTAAGAATCAATCCCTCTTCCCAGGGAACGCTGGCAATTTCTTTTGTGGACCTGGTGAGCATCCTTGGTATATAGAAACCACTACTTTGTGTTAAATGTAAATGTACTGCTTTCAAGTCGATTCCGACTTATGGCGACCCTATGAATAGGGTTTTCATGAGGCTGAGAGGCAGTGACTGGCCCAAGGTCACCCAGTGAGCTTCATGGCTATGTGGGGATTCGAACCCTGGTCTCCTTGGTCATAGTCCAATACCTTAACCACTACACCACGCTGGCACCACACTTTGTGTTAAGGTGGTCCCATTTTCACTTCCCAACTGAGTGGCACTCAGCCACCTGAGTTCGCTGTTAGAGGGAATTATAATGGTCAGATACTAAATTTGGAGCTACAGTGATGATTCTTTGGTTGGATTTTTTGTTATTAGACTATCTACGGAGGACAAAAACGTGCTGAAGGCATTAGGGCAGACCTGGGCAAGCAAATATCAGCATTGCTTTTGGAAGAGCTCTTGGCCTTTTTACAAAGGTGGGATATCAAGATCATGAAGAAATGTTTTTCTTGTCATAACGAGCTCTGATTCTGATGCCAATTTTCTAATCCTTGTTTCTCTCCTACACTCTAGCTATAAGAAGGAACTGGACATTTTCATTAAAGAGAACAAGCAGCACCGACACTTTGAAGCAACAATAATTGCAAACATTAACAATTGCTTGAGTTTTCGGTAAGAAATGAGTGACAATACGATGATTTTGCAATACGTACTGGGAGGATCAAGTATATGAGAGTTGTTTTGATTGGGGCTGATGGGAGTTGTCATCCAAAATGTCTGGAGGGCATTAGATTGGTGAAGGTTGTCAAAGTGTGTCAGTCAGTGTTCATCTAGGCTAGAAACCTGTGTCTTCCAGTGGCCAATACTGGATGCTTTGCAGACATATAAATGACTGAAAATGTAGAGAATGGTACATATTTTGGTGGTCAAACCCAGTTCAAGTAGGTAGAAGCTCATGGGTGGTATTCAGTGACTGTGTCCCATCAGCGCAAGGATTTCTCCCCTCCCCCATGTACCCTACATCCTCCCCAAATCTACTCCAGAGGTTGGGGGGGAACCCCTACAACAGATTTTGAGAATATGGGGGGAGAAGAGGGGGAGAACATTCCATTGCACAAACAGAAATCCTTGCACTGATGGACGAGAGACTTTGTGCAACCTTCAATTCCACCCTAAATTTATGCAGTCTTTTAAACAGTAGCCTTAAAAAACCATAGCCAAATAGATCAAAATTAAATCACCAATGATACAGTGCCAGAGTGCATCCCTTCAAGGAGGACTGCAATGTGAATTTGGTAACAGATTCTTTTTTTGAAAAAAATATTATGTTGAATACAAGTCAAAACTGCAGCTGGCAAGCACCATCTCAAAAAAAAAAAGGCACCCCCTTATTTCCAAAAAGGTAGGGATTCCTTTCCTACAGTGATGCTTCCTATGACACATTATGTGAGCATTATCTTTTTAAGGTAAGTAACATTGTTACTAAATACTAGAAATATTACATAACATACTTATATACAGAAGTATTCGTATTTAAATTCTAAGGCTGTTGCTGTACATAAAATCCTAACACTCCCATTTGAAACATATATATCTGTCATCTAAGATTAAAAAAAGAACACCCACTACCATTTTACTTTCAAAATGGTCCTACACACCTTGTCTGATAAACTCATGTCTATTTTCAAATTTATATTAAAAGAAACAGATTGCCATTAAGTAAAAAATTGTTTGGCATTCTAATAATTGCAGAAATATTCCTGTTCTTGCTCAGATCTATTTCTTCTGCTGCCTTGTTCAAACACACCATGCTAGTTCACTTACAGTTACTAACAGAGCAATCCTATACTCGCATTACGCTGGGACCAAAGATATGCTTTTGCTATACCAGTGGAACAACTACCTTATTGATTGATTTATTACATTTGTACCCCTCCTTCCTTTCATCATAGTAACCCAAGGCAGCATACCTGTGGTTTCCAAGAGGTCTCCCATCCAGGCACTGGCCAGACCCAGACCTGCTTAGCTTTAGCAAGGTGGTGGCCTCATGTGCCTTCAGACCATAGCCTGATATCTATTGCATGTTCAGCCTGGGATAGGGATAACACACAATTAGAAAATACGGAGCTGATGGGGGAAATGGCAGGCATGCCCCCAACAATGTGGGCAACTCTACCAATGCCCACCAATCAGGGACTATGCTGGCAACTATGACCACATGCTACCTGTACGCAGAGGCAGCCAATGAATTCATGACTACAGGGATACACCCCAGCACCACCATGCACACAATTATGGAAGAGTCCCCCCACTCTATCGACACCACTTGCTCAGGCAGCAGTGACCCAGCTATTGAAAGTCTCCAGCAGGAGTGGGGAACTTTAGGCCTGGTGGGGGTGAATGCAGCCCTCCAGGCTTCTCTATCTGGCCCTCAGCACTCTCCATGCCACACTGCCACATCCCTCATTGGCCCTGCTTTGTGTCTTCCTTGAGTGATAGTTTTGCCTGGCGAGAATGTGTCCTTGAGCTCCAAATAAAGCCACTTCTTTCCACTAACATTCTTTCCTCCGTGGCGCAGAGTGGTAAGCGGCAGTAACGCAGCCGAAGCTCTGCTCATAGCCGGAGTTTGATTCCAATGGAAGGAGGAAGTCGAATCTCCGGTAAAAGGGGTCGAGGTCCACTCGGCCTTCCATCCATCTGTGGTCAGTAAAATGAGTACCCGGCATATGCTGGGGGGTAAAGAAAGGCCGGGGAAGGAACTGGCAATCCCACCCCATATAAATGGTCTGCCTAGTAAACGTCACAAGACGTCACCCTAAGAGTCGGAAACGACTCGCACTATAAGTGCGGGGACACCTTTACCTTTTTTTTCCCTTGGATGGAAGATAAAGGCGGGGTCTGTGTGAGTGTCTGTAGAAACTAATTTATTGTACAAAGATAAAATTTGTATGCCTTGCTCTGCCCACTTTTTGCCTCTGACCCTACGCAGACTGACTACACCAAGGAAAGGAAGGTGACGCTTCCTTACCTGCTTATCAGTGATGTGAGATACTGGCTCAGCCAGGAAGCTTCACCTCTGCCATATATTCATTAATTGGTTGCTAGACGTACATTTTCTGCACTGTCCCACAACACAGGTGTCGCCTGCCTGCCTGCAGCAAAAATAAGGAGTCTTGTAGCATTTGAGAAATGAGCAAACATAATTTATTATTGTTGTGGTTATTACCATTTACTGCTTCGTTGCTTAGAAATTTTATGGCACTGAGTTCATTGTAGTTTGTCAGCTGCTGCTGCCAGCATCAAGATAAAAGAGGGGTGCTGATGTTCGTGAACAGTTGTAGAACAAACCATAGCCTTTCCCTTTTGTCCCTTCAGAACCCACACGAAAGAAAGTGCAATACCGGGACAGGATTATCTCAAAGTGAAAATGTTTAACACCCTTAATGAAATTCAGAATGCTGGATTCGATGTGCTCCTTCAAAGCCTGTTTCAGGAACTACAGGTAACCCTCAGCTATGGATATGGTTCAGTAGCTGGTTCCTATCTGTTTGAATTCCGACAGTCTGGCTTTTAGTACCAGTCTGCCATTTTTTTGTTTCCGATTGTTTGCACAATTGCTGATTGGCGGGGAGTTTTCAGTAGGAATCACCACTGAGAAGACCCTGCTCTGAGCTAGCTAATACAGTTCTTATTGCTACCATTAGTCAGAGTTTTTGCATAGTTCTTTACTGTCTTTATAGTTTTAATCCTCACCCTATGAGGCTGGTCACTAATATTCCTCTAGTATGTAGAGGGACAGTAGCTCAGCAGTAGAGCCCAAGCTTCATAGGAAGAAGGTCATAGGCTCATCCCCTGGTATCTGCAGTTAAAAGGGTCAGGTATAGGAATGGGATTTGGTAGCTTCACATCCTTCTGAATTCCGACGGTCTGACTTTTAGTACTGATCCACCATTGTTTTGTTTCCAATTGTTTGCACAATTGCTGATTGGCGGGGGGTTTTCAGCAAAAAAATAGCGTAATCTCTAACGAAAATGCTAATGATAATGCTTATGCTGTAAGCACTTGTTCCACTGAGTTAAGAACGCATCAGCTTAGAGGAAAGCTTATTACAAAGATAATAATTAAAATTTGGAGCGGATTTTTTTATTTTAAAAAAACCCATGCTAATGGCAGCCACGCCCCGTTGCAAGAAATCAATGCTGATCTGAAAACAATGCAGATTGCCGGATTATGTTAAAATCTGGTAACAATAAATCCAACTAAGCAAATACTCTCCCCCATCCCTACCTACAGCAGAGATGATGGACCTGGGGTCCTCTAGATGCCACTGAAGTACAACCCCCATCATCCCTGATGTTTGGCCATGCTGGCCAGGGTTGATAAGAGTCGCACGTTCCTCAACCCTCCCCTTCAGCAATGCTATATACCTCTGTGTTCAGTGAATATCAGAGGCGGCAAAACTGTAGCTCCCAGGACAATGCTGTGCCCAAACATTTAAAAGACTTGGATAAAATAGAGGATTAAAAGAAATATCTAGCCACCTTATTGCTGGCCTTGGGCAGAATTAAATAAATTCATTCATTCTAGCCACCTTGGGAACAGATGTGAAGAGCAGTATAAAAATATATTTGATTATAAAATAATGATGCATACAAAAGGTGCAACAGGAACTTGGTTTTTTTCTCCTCCCCTCTGTCATCCAGGTGACAGGACTGGCATCAAGAGGTGGCATGGTCGGGTACCTACCAAGGGCCCACAGCTCAGCCTCCTGAACTTGCTCTTCCTTTTCACCATTGCAACCTGCTTGTTCTGCTGCTGCTTTCTCTGGCCCAGAGGGAATGAGCAAGCAAATAACTACGGCAGTGGGAAGCGAGGAGTGGCTGCCACTGCCTGCTTACTCAATGTCTCTGTATGGCAAGCAAGCGGGTGGTTGCAAGATGAGGCAAAGGAAGAGAGGCAGCAGCTGGCAACACTGGCAGTGAGGAGGTAGACTCGCTGAGGGAGGGGGCTGTTGTCCAAGGCTCTCCACCCAAATCTGGAGCCGGCACTGCCAGGTGAAAAATAGGATGGGACTCCTGCACCTTTAATAGCACCTTCTACACAACTATTAAAGGTGCAGGAGCCCTGTCCTCTTTTGCATCTGGGCTCACCCTAGCTATGATGGACCCAGCCTGGAAGAAGGATTGGTGGGAATGGTCTGAGGTTGCTAGTCTACACGCTCTCACTTTCGCTCTCACCCTCTTCCCCCCCCCCGGCTAATGTTAGTAATGCATTAGATCATACTTTAAAAGACTTTCAGCTCCATTCTTATTAATATACAAAAGCAATAATGTTCACCAGAAAGGAGCAAATTTGCTTTCCAGGAGATTGAACAGTTCCTGCTGTGTTTCTTTCCCCAGACTCTTTTTAAAAAGTTTACCCAGAAGAAATGGGTCTCCTGCACTAATGTCATGGATGAAATCATAGCAACCACCAGCCACTATGTGTCTACGTTCAAGACTCTCAAAGACCCTCTTCACCAGGTAAGCTGATGAAAAGGAGGAAGTTTATGCTTTGTGAAGCCTGGCGGTAGGATTGATCAGTCTCTGTAACCTAAGGCTGGCCAAGGATAGTTGTTCATAAAATGGTTTGAGAGAGCCTTTGCTTGTCATGGTGTTGACACACGTTTTCTTTGTGTATGAGTGTACTCACAGTGTGCACGCCTACAGTTCCATGAAATTACTGTTGTCTGTCACTGCCTTTTATCAAGTCAGACCTTTTGTCTATCTGGTTCAGTGTTGTCTATACTGAGGCAGCAGGTCTCTAGGGTTTCAGATGGGGAATCTTCCACAGCCTTACCACGGGATGCTGGGAATTGAATGGGACTTTCTGCATGCAAAGCGTGTGCTCTTTCATTGAGCTATGAGTACGTTGCCAAAGTTCATCTAGTTCTGGCTTCCTTTGCAAGAATCCCAGTAACCAGGAGGCAACTAGTGGTCTATCAGAAGGCTTAAAAGAGCTCCTGTGTAGATAAGACACTCCTGATATATAGAAATGTAAAATCCATTGGTGGGGCATGGGATTATAGTTGGCGAAGTGGGGAGAAGTAGATCATAACAAGGCTGAAGTCAGCCCACCCTTTCTATTGCCACAATGGCGACGTCATGCAGAAGAGGTAAAGCCCTCAAGATCCAAAGACTTGCCAGCATCAGCGCTTCTGTTTGTCTGCGCTGTGTTTTGGTGTATTAGCCCTCTCTCAAGTCGTACGAAGCACCAGGATAACCTAACGAGGGAGCATTGGTAGCGTTCAATGTTAGGCCTACTTGAAGTAGACCCATTGAAGTGAGGTTCATTAATTTCATTGGGTCTACTCTGAGGAGGACTTACTTGACTATAGCCCACTGGGTTTTCCAGGGCCAGGCTAGATGTTTAGCAGAGACCCACGTCTGAGAACATGGGTATTCATCAAAGTTCTAAAAAGTTGGGGAGATGATGGTGTTTGTTGGGGGGTGAGGTGAGTGGAAGGTGGGAGTGGATTGCTTAACCTGTCCGCTGCTTCTGTGCAGCATTCCCTCGCAGCTGCCCCAAACATGATTTGGGAAACTCTAGCAGGGGAAAAGTGGCCATCTGGCAAAGGGTTAAGCACTCCCCTCCCTGTGCCTCTCATTTAAATCACTCGTCCTGCCACCGCTTTTTTGACGTTCAGCAGGGATCCATGATTCCCAGTTCTAGGTCTTCTGCTGGACGTCTAAGTTTGGCTGAAAGAACCAACCTTCTCACTTTGCTTCCTTGGCGTACCAGATCAGCTGAGCACAGTTATCTTTCTCTTTCATCTGTTGTTCTTGTACTTTTGCATTTCAGAAGTCCAAGAGCTGGACTGAGTCTCCGTGAGTCACCCTTCCAATTAAATCACAAGAGTCTTTTTTTTTCCCCTTTGAAAGCTTGGTGTTCGTTCCAAAAAAGCCAATGTAAACTCAGGAGAAGGGTCATTTGTTTAAACGTCCGACTTTTGTATTCTTAAAATACTCTATTGAGTTGATTGAGTTACTTGTGTGAACCAACAGGTGGTCCGCAGGAACTCCTCATGGAGTAAGTTTATTGTTTCCATCTAATATTTCTCCTGCTTCATACATTGCTCACAATCATCATCCTCTTGATGTTTATTATTTCTGAAGTGCTTTTGGAACAAGGCACTACCCAATAAGCGGGCTCATAATCTAACAACTTGTGGAACTTTCCCACGTTTCCCTGATGAGAGGTGTCTTTGCTAGGGCAGAACTCATTTTACAGAAGTGACACTTCAGTTTACAAAAAGGGCAGTGGAAGATAAGGCTATGAATAACTGCTAGCCATGATGGCTATGTTCTACTTCCACTGTCACAGACAGTACGCCTCTGAATACCAGCTGCTGGGACTTGCATGTAGGGAGAGTGCTCTTGTGCTCAAGTCCTGCTTGGGGTGTTCCCACAGGCATCTGGTTGGCCACTGTGAGAACAGGATGTTGCTCTTCTTATGTTCCTATATTCTACATTTATTTATTTATTACATTTATACCCCACCTTTCTTTTCATGATAGAAACCCAACATATGGTTCCCAGGCGGTCTCCCATCCAGGCACTGACCAGACCCGACCCTGCTTAGCTTCAGCAGGGTGCTGGCCTCATGTGCCTTCAGACCATAGCCTGGGACCACATAAGGAACTATACACAAAGGATACACAAAGGATCTAAAGATTTCTAATTTCTCTACTTGTAGAACATGTACTTTGCATGCAGAAGGGTCTTGGGTTCAACCTGCAGGTAGAGGTGGGAAAGACCCTTGCCTGAGACCTTGCAGAGCTGCTGCCAGTCAGCGTTGACAAGACTGAGCTAGATGGGTTGATGATTCAATATAAAGCAAGCTTCCAATGTTGCTAAACCAACTTCTTCTTCTTAATTCTGAAATTGCAACAAATTGCACAGGTCATGCTGGGCCAGGAGAGATGAGAGGTTCAAAGTTTCTTCCCATCCTCGATGAACTTGAACCAAAAAACACTGGAAATGACAGAGAGCTGCCACTGATAACAGATACAAAAGTAGAGGCTAAACAGTGGTGGAGAAGCTGCCCTTAAGTAAATCTCATATTCCTTAACTGAAATGCTCCTTAAGGAATCCCTGATAAGCTTTCGAGGAACCTCAGAATTCCTAGGACCAGTGTTTGAAAACCACTCCTTTCTGGGATGGACAGACTTCATGCTCACGGGACCTACTATGTTTTTACTAGTACCCCAAGATTCACAGAGTGGAGCCAGGTGCAAAAGACAGTAGTATCTGACTAAGTTAGACCTAGACTAGACCCACTGAAATAATTGGGTTGTATCCAGCATATTGCTATGTAAGTATCACATCAGTGCAAGGATTTCCGTTTGTGCAACAGGACTTTCCCCTTATGCGTGCCCCACACCCTCCCCAAATTTGCTCTGGAGGGTTGGGGAGACCCCTAGAACAGATTTAGGGGGCACAGGAAGAGTTCTGTGGCACAAGTGGAAATGCTTGCACTGACAGGATGCTTATTTAGCACTACATTGGATACAACTCTATGGACTTAAGTCAGTCATGACTGACTGAAATCCAGTGATTTCAATGGGTCTACTTGGATATAACCAAACATTTAGAACTATTATTTTTTAAAATGTAAATCCCACCCACAGGAGCCCAGAGTGGCAAATGACAAAGTACATAAAAATACAGTTAAAAATAAAATAAATAAAAGCATTTAAAACCATTAAGAACATCTAAAAGACATTTAAACACAGTCATATATCCTGGCACCTATTAATATCAAGCTTGTCAGGAACACTATCTTTCAGCCATCAAATGTATGAATAAACAGGAAGGTTTTTAATTTCCCCCTGAACGTCAGTAACGAGGGGGACCAGGCACACCTTGCCTTCCACAAACAGAGAATTAAAGAATTCTGAGCCCAGAAATTTGTTCTGAGTAGCAGAACTAAACTAAGGGCACAGCCCTTCCATACACAAATCCACTCCTGGTTATACTTCCCTCCACAAGCTCTCTCTTCTTCAGCTGTATAATTTAGGGAGGAATCATTTAGTTTTTGCTGTTGTTGAGATGTGGGAAATCTCCCTCCTCCAGATACTTGCTGAACTACAACTCCCATCATCCCTGCCCATTGGTTGTGCTTGCTGGGGCTGATGGGATTTGTAGTTCAGCAACATCTGGAAGGCTAGTTGTTCCCCACCCCTGCTATTGTGATACAATTGGGAACTAGAATTCTTTGCAATTACTGCAAATCACTCGAGAGATCTTCCAGTAAACCCCAGTCTGCCTTCTGCCCATTCCTGCTCTAGATAATCTCGCTACAGGCCATAGAAACCATTTGGCTTTAAAAATGTCCAGTTCAGCAAGTTAGGAAAGTGTTTGCCTCTGTATTTTTAAACACAAGCTATATATTTGTTCTTTTTTTCCCTTGGTCTAATTGCAGAGGATTAACTGTTGGCTTCTTTTGCTACAGGCGATTATGGGGAAAATTCACCTCTATCTGGTCCAAGAACATATTGCTAGGGTTATGAGGAAGAAGGTTAGCCTGAGGACCCCAGAACTGCAAAATAACTTGTCTGAGCTCATCCGAAAAAACGCCTCCATTCTGTGCACCTTTTGCACAGAGAATGTAAGTTGCATTGCTTGCCATGGGCTTTCTCACAGCTGGGCCCTCGACCCTCTGCAAAGCACATCTGCATGTAACATTAGGGATGGGTGAGAACTTTGATTCAGTTTGCAGTTAAAAGTAATTAGCACTTTCCAAAGCAATGCACAAACTGAAACACAGTCATCCTTCAAAATTTGCACTTTCTGAATTTTGCAATGCAGTTCTTCAGCCAAGTAACATGAACAAAAATGCATACACTTGAGTAAAGTGTGTATAAACAATGACCATATTATTGACAATGTGAATTATATTATAACATGAAAATAACATACAAAATTAAATTGTATTAGGGAAAATTGCTTTGCAAAAATGTGTATGTTAGGCAAAATTGCATACAAACAAGTGTACATTAGGAGAAATTAGCACTAAAATGCTGATTAATTTTCATGAGGACTTAAAAAAAATTGCAAACCAATGTGGAAATTTGGAGAATGGAACTTAATATTGGGGGGGAAATGAAATCAACAGATTCCCCCGTCTCTAGGTGCTATGAAGCATTTTTGTATGTAATGCTGCAGCCCTTTGCACATTTGGTTGGGAACTCTCATTTGACATCATTACTTTTAAATAAATATGCATAAAATCAGGCTGCAGCAAAAGGAAAGTCAAAATATAGCTGTATTTACAAACTGACTCCTAAGGGTGTGCCAAAGCTAAGCATTTATAAGCTCAATTGATTTCAGTGGGCATAAGGAATGGGCAAGAAATTCTGTTCAGCTGGCATTTAAAGCCAAATTTATCAAATCTGCACTTTCCAAAACAATATGAGAACCGAACCACAGCCATCCTGCAAAATTCGCACTTATTCAGATTTTGAGATACAGCTCGCCAGCCTAACAATGTTTATAAAAATGCATATATTAGGGGAAAGTGTGTATAAAAATGAATCTATTAGTGAAAATAACATTCAAAAATGACTACATTAAGAGAAATTGCTTGCAAAAATGTGTGCATTAGTTAAAACTGCCTACAGAAATGTGTTTAGTATGAGAAATTCTCACTAAAATGTTGGAGAATTTTAATGAGATTTTTTTTTAAAAAATCGCAAATTGCTGCAGAAATGTGGAGAACCAAATTTAAAACTGGAACAAATGAGAAATGGTGAGAATCGAAATTGACAGATCCTTCCATCACTAGTGGACATGGATTTAGGGAGAGACTATAGTAGAGCACTTGATTTGCACGCAGAAGATCTCTAGGTTCAACCCCTAGCATTAACTAAACGGGTCTGGGAAAGACCACTTTTGCAACCCCTTATTCTGACTTTTTCTTGCTAGATCAGATCAAAGGTCCCTCTAGTCCTCTCTTCTGTCTCCAACTGTAGCCACCTAGATGACTCATGAAAAAGTTTACAAGCAGGTCATGAATGCAACAACCCTTCCTGTTTGTCCCCAGAAGTCTACTGCCCCAGACACAGAAATTCAGTTTAGCTAATAATCACTGATGGACCTGTCCTCCACTCCACAGCAAAGACCCAACCCAGTTTATTTTTACACATAGCCACCATAGATGTATCTGCTTATCTGCATCCTGATCCAAGATCCAGAGCATGTACAAGCAACATCAGAAAGCCAGCTGTTTCTATAAGACAGACAGGCTAGCTTATTCTACATAATATGTTTGGGGCAGTGGGTGGGGGACAGGGGATTGTGACCATAGCACTATACACATGATTGCATCATACACATGATTGACTGCATGCATACATCCCGTCACCTGCCGGGAGGAAGGGCGGGACATAAATAAAATAATAAATAAATAAATGGGGCACCTGTGCTCCTCCAGTTGTTGGATTCAGTGGCCATGGATGATGACAGATGTAGTCCAAAAAACATCTGGAGGGCCATATGTTCCAAACTCCTGATTTAAGGAGTGCTGACTTTCAAAATTTGATGCATAGCATTTTCCCAAAGCAAGTTATTTAGGATGCAGAAAGATGCTCCAAGAGAATAGCATTGAAGTATTTTACACTCTTCTGTTGTGTTGGATAACATATTCCCCTTCTCAGTTCCTGGGACATTTGTAAGGATACACTCTCAGTGGATGATGCCTATGTGTTGTGAACACACCAACTCTTGTTTTCCCTGGAAATGTTCCCTTTGTTTCTAGTTAACAAATTCCAGCCAAACATATCTTTGGCAAAATGTGTATTGTGCTATTAAAAAAACTGGAAGAAGTAACATTGTTATAACAGATCCAGATGTCCTTCTTCACATCCACATATTTTTATTGTGAACTATAAACAAGTTTATAATGCCACCATCTCAAATTTCTGTGTGCTTTCATAGAGCAGGAGACAAAAATCTGTCTGCACACTTAAGGGGTGAGGGCATTAGAGACAGGGGGAAATTGAAACGTTCTTAAATGTTCCTTATCAGAATAAATATTGCTAACAAAGTCATTTTCAACTGTTTTACCTTCAGACTTTCCCTCAGTGGTTTCTCTGCCAAGAATCCCCTGAGCTTTGCAAATATTTGTGAAGCATGTGCTAGGTTCAGGCACAGTGCAAAGAGGACACAGTACAAAACTTTTGGCGGTTCACCGTTGCCCTACTTCTAAAGCGCTTTTCTCTCTGTGCTAGAGTTGCTTGGCAGTCGGCCCTTCTGCAGCCCAGCAGGGAAAGCCTTTGAAAAACAGGATCACGCTGGCTGTCACTGGCACCACATCCACTTTCAAAGTGCCTTTGAAAGCCAGGATTGCATTTATTTTCATGAATGAGTGTGTGCCCAGGCCATGCCCAGGAACATGGGTTTTTAAATTGTTTTAAATTTTCTAAATTGTGTTTTACATTGTTTTTAAAAGATGTGTTTTAAATTTGTATATTTGTTTTTAATGTTTTTAGTTACTGTAAACCGCCCAGAAAGCTTCGGCTATGGGGCGGTATATAGATACTATAAATAAATAAACAATAAATAAACAGCTTCATCCAATTTTGGGTCAACAAGGTTGCCCAAATGTCCTACAGCATAGGGACACAGGAACCTGCTTTACGCAGAGTCAAACCATTGGTTCCTCTAGCTTAGTATTGTCTACACTCACTGGCTCTGCCAGGTTTCAGACAGGGGCCTCTCCCAGCCTTACATAGAGATGTTGGGGATTGAACCTGTGACCTCCTGCATGCAGAGCAGCTGCTCCACCGTTGAGCCACAGCCCTTCCCCCAATGTGAATGAAGCACACCCTGAAACATCCAACTCTTTCCTGCAGAGTAATTGGCAAGCTATGTTTAACTGCCATGATTATCTTCCCTAGTTCTGTGGGAAACCTGTGGCCATCCAGACGTTGTTGGACTCAAACTTCCATCAGCGCCAGCCAGCATGGCCAATGGCCAGGGTTAATGGGGCTCCAACAACCTGTGGACAACCACAGATTCCCCATCACTACTGAGGGCCCTCTGAAAAGCTTCCATGAATTCCCAGTATGCCCTGTAACACAGCTTTGAAAACCACAGATTTAAAGATCATTTGCAATTCAGAAAAATGCTGTTATTTTTAATAGATGAACGTTATCTGAGGAGAATAGCCATGTGCAGCTACCCTGTACTGAATCAGACCACTTGGTTCGTCTAATGCAGGGGCAGGGAACCTTTGCTGAACTACAACTCCCATCAGCCCCAGGAAGCCTGGCCAATGGTCAAAGATGATGGGAGTTGTAGGTCAGCAACATGTGGAGAGCCAAAGGTTCCCCATACCTGCTCTATTGTATTGTCTGTACTGGCTGCATGCAAAGCAAGTGTTCTGCCACTGAACTATGGTCTTTTTCCTAAAGAATAACAGATGGTCTAGGGAAATCTGGGCACAAATTACTCTACCCAGCAATGAAGCTAAATTGGGTGGCCTTGGGTATTATAGCATGATCTCTCCGTCTAATATGGAGGGAAGTCTGCCTTGAGGGTCAGAAAGTAGCATTCTAGCCCTTTCCAGCCTTGTGATTCTGTATTTCAAGCATCTTTTGAATATATGGAAGGGATCATTTTTAACTGGGAATCTGCGTGATGGTTGATTCAATGTGGTCTTTTTGACTTGACAGGGATCCAATGCCAAATGGCTGGATTTTGCTCTCCCAAGCCTGGCCGAAATCATCAAGCTCCAAGATACAGCCGCCATCATGGTTGAAGTTGGCGTGCTTGCCAGTAAATATCCTGATGTCAGGTAAGGGGGAAAGAATTCATAATGTAACTTCTGGGTTGCCAACACAGAGCAAGCCTATGACTCAGAGATAATGGGGCTTACTCCAGTGTAAATGTACATAAAATTCCAGCCTTACTTTCAGTTGCTTGGGCAAGTTACTCATCTCCGAGCCTGGCCAGTTTGCCTTCTGTGAGATAGATGTTTCCTTGTGATCTGCAAAGTCAGATATGTGGCTTGATGGGGCCTGGGCCCCAAATGCTTCTGCCTTGTAGTCAGTTTCTTGTTCTTTGTGAACAGCCATGCTTTCTGTGGCTGCCATTTTGTGGTGGTGCAAAAATGTGCCCATGAACCTGAAAAGGTTGGCAGCCCCTGGGTTGCTTTTAAGCTTTAAGCCAATGTGTCAGCAGTGAAATGTTTATATGGGTTAGTTGCTCACTGGACTTGAGCCAATGCATCACTACCAATCCCATGGTGATACACACCACAACTTGTGTGAACTCTGATAGTACAACTCAGCCAGGAACGCGAGGCAGCAGGCTGTTATAATCACGTACCTGTCATCTGTCTAGAGCAGCAACATCATGAGGCTCCTCCCCCACCCAACACTTCCTGTTTCACAATCCCCCATCTTCCTGCACTGGAGGAGCAAAACAGGAAGATGTAGCCTAGCAAGGATTAACAGCTGCATCTAGTTCCACTTCAAGGAAGGAGCACTTCAACATCTGGCATTTTGCAGGTAGATTGGTAAATAACTGTCCACAACCCGTACATTAATAGAATGATTCCCATACTGATTGCTACTATCCTCATGAGTACTACCAGGAATGACAGAGAAGACAGAGTTACCGTCATAAATACTGCAGTGTTAGTTCTAAACTCCCCAAACAGGAAGTACCTGCTGAATGAAGTTCTTCATGATTCAGTCATATCCTGTCTCTGTGCTGCCCTTTACTGCCACTTTTGCTGCTAGGAAAGCCATGTAGAAACACCATTCAATACATATTTCTAATATTACTCCCATCTATAAATTGGAGACAGTAGCAGAGTTCAGGGCTGTGGTTCCCAGATTTGCTTTCTGTCATCTCATCCTTCTCCTCTCTCTATGTTACTGTGTTGTTTCAAATTCTGATGCTCACTGTTTCCTCATTTACAGCAAGAAACATCTATCTGCTATCTTGTACATCAAGGGAAACTTGTCCAGTAGCGAAACAAGAAGCATCCTGAGTGTGCTGGACATTGGAGTAAATGCCACGTTGCCCCCCATGTCACTGTTTTCAACAATCCGGGTGTCGTAAGGATGCCTGTTGGTGCTTGCTTCGCTCAAATAGTTGCCATTCACGGGGAACCTGAATTCAGCACCAGCCTTCCCCCAAAAACCAAACCTGGGGTTGTTTTGCTGATTTTCAACTGGTCCTAGTTTTGGAAAAGTGATTTGTTCTTTATGCCACTATAAGAGCGTCAGGGTGGAATGGAAATTGGGGTGGCTCACTGCCTGAAAAGTCCCACTACGGAAAAGATCCTGTGAGGTCTCCAGTATTTCCTTTGGTGCCTTGGTTTTCCTGATCTAGAAAATGGGGGAATCACCTTCAAGCTACCTCCTTTTGGTGGTAATGGAGTGATTCCAAAAGACTCCTTCATTTCCTGTTGTTGGTAAAAGCACTGAAGAGAAAAGTATAGTAGTGCTTTGGATATGGTTTCTCCTGAAAGGGGAAAAGAAAGAATCCTTTGTTAAATTGATGGAGGAAACAGGAAACGTACTCCATATGTAAATAGCACTCTGAATGTGGTCTTGATAAAAAAAAAAAAAAATTCAAGCAGAAATTCTCAGGAGCTGCTTCTTCTAATGAAAAGTCCTTCTGGACTCTGGATGGAAGGAAGTGTGAAATTATTTTTGCTCAGTTATATGTATGAACAGAGAAACGGTATTTTATTCAGCAACGTGGCAATAGCCCATGTAATATCACAAGAGCTGGTGTGGTGTAGTGGTTATAGTGCTAGGCTTGGATCTGGGTTCAAATTCCCACCACAAAGGGTGATTTTCCTGCCACAAAGTCACTCTGTCTGCTTTTATCTTTTTGTACACCACTTCGATGGCTTCAGGCTGTGAAGCAGTTCATAAATTTGTAAAATAACCAACCTCACAGGATTGTTGTGAAGAGATAAATGGGATAATCTCATGTATGTTCCCTTCAGCTGCTTGGAGCAAGAGCAGAATACAAATGTTGATAATAATAATAATATTGTTAATATTTCTATAAAACAACTGTAAATGTGAATATGCCGCTGGACACACTATGCTACAGTGTTTGCTTCTCAATTATCTGATCCATGGTGATGTAACAGTGTTTTGTTAAGACATTTGATATGTGCCTTCAAGTTGATTACGACTTATGGCGACCTTATGAATCGGTGACCTCCAAGAGCATCTGTCATGAACTGTTAAGACATAGTTCTATAAAATAAATGTGTTATAATATCTGGGAAAAGTGTAATTGATCTGCTGTCACCAGGTAACTCTTTCCTCTCCTCACCTCCCCCCAGCTTTAAGGAGCTTGTTTTGAATTTATTTATTTATTTATTTATTTTATTACATTTCTAGACCGCCCTATAGCAATAAGCTCCCAGGGCGGTGAACAGCATAATAAAACAGATTAAAATACAAGTGGATGCAAGGGTTGGATTTTGTTTGTCCACTAGAACAAATAGAAAGCAGTAGCCACTGGAACTCCCTACCCATTGATATTAGGCAGGTGCTTTCATTGTATTGTTTCAGGTGCCTGCTAAAAACATTTTTGTTTAGGCAAGCCTACTCAGATATGTAAAGCTGACATGGATTTTAATAGGTAATTTTCTTTTGTGATATATTTTATATATTTTAACTACTGATTTTATACATATTCAGAATTGTTTTTAGGTCAACTTGTTTTAGATAATTTTAAAGTATATTTTATGTTGTATGCAAAGCACTTCAAGGTCTTGACAAATAAGTGGCATACACATTTTATTTATTTTATTCATTCATTCATTCGTTAAATTTATACCCTGCCCTTCCTTCCAGTAGGAGCAGAGAACAGATACATTGTTAGTGATTCTGCCCCCATTGACATGGGTGTTCTAGATCAGTGATTCCCAACCTTTATGAGTACGGGACCCCCTTTGTAAGCACAAATTTTTTGACACCCCCCATGCTAATTGCAATTTTAGCCTCTGTTAATTGAAACAATTATAGGAGGCTGGGCCCAATGTCCTGTAGGACCCTGCAGAGTTGCGTAGCGGAACGGAGAGTTTTGAGCGAGCTTATGTGTGTGTGTTTGAACCTTTGCTAAGATTCTACCTTCCCTGCAAATTAGTCAGACAGAGACTTTAAGCTTTAAAATAAGAAATAACTACTTTATTCTGGAAGTACATACTTGATAGGAACGAGTTCTAGATCTAGCTAATAGCTAAGTTGGAGCTGCAAACACTGAGCCCAGTGCTAGCCCTCATGCTGGTTGAGAGGAGAGACAAAGGAAAGATGTCTGCTCCCCTCTCGAGAAAAGAAAACTGGAAGGAGGGAAGGAACTGCATATCAGTCTAGCAGGAAGGAAGAGACAGTAGGAGATCAAAGGACAGGTATAGCCTAGCAACGAAGAGGTCTCCTCTCTAGCTATGCCTTTAGCCCCATGCAGCCTCAACCCACAAGTTGGAGTTGAACCCCATATATTCCAACAAAAATGGTGTGTGGCAAAATCACATCTCCAAGTATCCCTTTCCATAAAAAGCTCTCTGCAGACAGGGAGGTGTTGCTTTCTTTTCTTAATGCAAAGGTCCAACCAATTGGTATACCCCTCCCTCCCCATAGTCTGAAGATGTACAGTCCTGTCTCCCAACACCAGTGGGTTACAGCGTTGGACTAAGATCCAGGTTCAAATCTTCACCCAGCCATGAAGCCCACTGGCTTGTTGTAAGGACAAAATGCAAAGGGGGAGACTATATGCACCACCTTGAGCAACTTGGGAGGAAAGGTGGGATATAAATGCAATAATAAATACATTTCAGCTGCAGTATGTGGACCCCAGCCTCAGCCAACCTGATGACCTTTAAATAAAATAATAATACATGTAGTAGTGGTGGAGATGCTAGATTGTGAAAACAAAAGGCTAGATAGATTGAGGAGGGGGGCTAGTGCTTTTAGGCCTTGGGATGATCATCAGAACTGATGACTTGATTAGAGTGCACTTGGGGAACGAGAGTGGAGCAGCAGACAGATCTGTGCACGCACACACACAAACACACCTGCCCCTCCTGCAAGCATCTGCAGGCATGCATGTATTGGGGCATGTGGGAGGGGAGAAGCCCTCAACTGCGGAGTGTAGGTGCAAGAAAGGGGGGGACACTACCACACACACTTAGTCTCAGAGATGGGGGGCGAGCAAGTCCTCAGCTTCCTCACTGCTCCTTGGCTTTGTCTGGGCCAAAGGTGAGATCTGGGTGGCCTTGGAAATAAAAATAATTTTTAAAAGGTGATGGCAGTGAATCAGGAGTCATGAAAGGCAGGAAGGAAAGAGGAAAGCAACCTTTCCTTGCAGCTTTGCTTCACGAAAAGACCTCTCCTTCTGAGTAACGGCATCAGCAGCAGTGGCAGTGCAAGGAAGCGGGAGTCAGTGATAGCAATCCCCTCTTCTTCCTGGTAGCTCCACCTTCAGCCTCCTTTGGCGTCTGCCACATGTTTTATAGGCACATGCCTGCCTTCGGCATGCCTGAAAGATGCTCTGGTGCTCCCCTCTCGTTTGGAGCAGGAGGGAAGTGTTGTTTGCAGCAGCAGTGGGAAGCAGACAGTGCCCAAGGAGTGAAGACTCTTTTTAAAAACAATTAATTCATTTCTTCACTGTCTGCGGCCCCCTCCAGATTACTTTGCGCCCCCCTTGGGGGTCATGGCCCCCAGGTTGGGAACCACTGCTCTAGATTCAGGAAACAGTGCAGAAGACAAAAAGCTAGGGAGCTAGAATATGAACACAGGGCCAGCCCTACTGTTGGGTAGATTGTGGCAGCAAATTTTGGGATGCCAGCAAAGTTATCATTTAAATTTTTCCACCTTGAGTGTCACATTATTGGATTGCCCATTTTGTACAAGTAGGAAACCACTGCACCATCATTGGTCTGTTTCACTCATTATTGTATACAGCAGGGGTGGGGAACCTATGGCTCCAGGGCTGAATGTGGCCCTCGAGACCTCTCTATCTGGCCCTCAAAATTCACCCCAGGTGTCTCCCCCAGGACATCCTGCACTGGCCCTGCTCCATGCCATCCTTGGGTGCTTTTACTTGCCCAGAAGATGTCCTTGAAACTATGATAATGCCTATTGCTTCCCTGGATGGAACGATGTATCTGTGTGTTTGGAAACCAATGGCTTGTGTGTGCCTGGAATGTTGCCTACTGTACGGAGGTAAAAGTTGCATCTGTTTGATCCACCCACTTTTCTGTGGCCACATCCACGTTTGCCTCTGATCCCACCCACCCCTGGCATGTAGCACCTGAAAGGGTGCCTACCAGGAAAGGCAGACCTCAAGCTGAAAAAGATTCCTCACCCTTACCTACCCCCAAAGAATCCTGGGAAGTGTAGTTTGTGAAGGGTGCTGAGAGTTAAGAGACCCCTGTTCCCCTCACAGAGCTACGATTCCTACAGTTTGCTGGGAAGAGGGATTGACTGTGAAACCACTCTGGGAACTATATCTCTGTAGACATAGAGGTCTTCTGTTTTCTGGTGGGTTTTTTTTATGTTGCTGCCATTGTTGCGATCGAATGAAACCCCTTGTTTGACACATAAAGCTACAGTTCCTAAAGTTCTCTGGGAAGAGGGACTGACTGTTAAACCACTCGGGAAATTGTAGCTCTGTAAGGCAAATAGGGGTGTCCTGACAACTCTCAGCACCCTTCACAAACTACACGTCCCAGGGTTCTTTGGGGGAAGCCATGCCTGTTTAGAGTGGAATGATAGTGGAATAAATGTATGGTGTGAATGTGGTCAGAGTCAGGGTTATCAGGTCCAGGTCTTATGAGGGCTGTTGTACCTTTGAGGGTTCCACAGAAAAGGACATTCCGCCAGCACTATCTTCTCCCATCACATCCCTGTGGAAGCAGTAGTAGTGAATAGCTACATCCAGTGTAAGGATATAAAATGAATGTGTGTGTTGTGTGTATTACAATGTATCTTATAGGCCACCATGCATGGTTAATGTACTCCATGTAGGGATGGATGCATCTGCCCATTTTGGTTTATCTCTGTTTCCCATTTTTCCAATCTTCAGTTCTCCATATTTCCCCATCAATTTGCAACAAAAAGAAGTCCCCATGAAAATCTATCAGCCTTTTTGTGTGAATAACTCCTAATACACAATCTTTTGTATGCAATTTTCCCTAGGAAAATGTATTAGGAAAAAGCCATTTTCTTAATACAGTGCATTTTTAAATGTTAGTTTAACTTCACAAATACATACATTTTTATGCACGACTCCAGCATATGCATTTTTGCACATATTGCTGGACTGGAGAACTATGTTGTAAAATTCAGAGGAGCACAGATTTCAAAGGATGGGTGCATTTCAGTTCATGTATTGTTTCAGGAAGTGTCCATTTAGGTAGGTTTGCCTTGGAATATAAACTGAGATGAATTTCCCCTGTCCCGAGTTGGAGTTCACAGGGCAGTGGGGGACCAGTTTAGCTAGCTCTGCAGGCAATTCCTTCTCACTCTGTGGTTCTTCCTCTAAGTCCATGGCCTGAAAACAAGGAATTGGACCTCATGGTCATGACACAGACACACCATGTGTAAACCACTGAGCTAAAAAAAATGAGAACTGCAAGAAGATCATGTGGATGTTGACAGACAGACATTTGACGAAGAGGAAAGTTGTGTGCCTACAACCAAAAGAAGACTTGACCAGCCCTCAAATGAAGAAGCACAAACTAATTCCATTCCATCACAGTGCCCTTGACTTCAACAGGAACCATATCAAACCTGATGGTAGCAAAACACTGGATGGTAGATCTGGCAATAAGCACAAAGCACTGCTTGGTGTGTGAAGTCTAAGCCAGCATGAAAAAACATAAGAGTTACCCTATAGAAACAGTGCAAAGTTAGGAGATACCGTATCACAGGAAAAGCTGCCTTTGAAGGGTGCCTCTTGTGTTTATTGCAGAATTTAATTCAGCTGCCTGACGGAGGATCATTTATTCATCCACTTAAATTAAAATACCAAAAGGAGCAAATTAATATAGGAGAATCATGTCCCATTTTCCCCCTTCAGAGGCTGATCTTAGATTTTACCCCCTCCACCACCCTTGCAAATTCTCTCTCGCTCTTCCCTCGTGCTCTATGGGTGCTTAGGAGGCAACGAGGGAGGAGGTGGAGAGCGAGATGGGGTAGAATGGAGAAAACAATTGTTTAAAACTGGACGGGAGTGGAGGGAGAAAAGAGCCGGAGGGCAAGCAGACAGCAGAAAAATGGACATGAAGAACTGGCTGCGGAGGTGAGAGATGACGACGTGTGTGTGTGTGTGTGTGTGTGTGTGTGTGTGTGTGTGTGTGTGTGTGTGTGTGTGTGTGTGTGTCGTGCAAAGCTCGAGGTGGCTTCTGCCTCCCTCCCTCCCCACCTCTCCTCTCTTACCAGGGGAGCCAAAAGCCATGGCTTCAGGGTGAGCAAGGGGCAGGCAGAAGTTGCAGCAGCAAGCAGCCAGGGACCTAAAGAGCTGTTGCTTCCAGATTTCTTTCCTCCCCTTCCTTTCCTGTGAGGAAGATATTCCCTGGAAGCTCTTTTGTGCAAATCCTCCTCCCCATGGCAAATGCAAAGAGTTTCAAACAGGCATTTGTTAAAAATGATTGTATAGTTGACTTACAGTACAAGTCTACTCATAAGTAAGTCTCTTTATGTTTAATGGCGCTTACTCCCAGGTAAATCAAATTGGGTATAGGATATAGGCAAGATAAGGACTGACTGAAGCTGTACCAATTTGCAGCAGGGGGGAGACAGAGAAAAATATGAGCCTTTATAGTACAAAGATGCATCAATCTGGTTAAGGCAAGTAAAATTTGATGCATGTAATACAAGGACTAACCTGCAATCCAGTACTTGTCTACTCAGAAGTAAGTCCCATTGGGTTTAATGGGACTTACTCCCAGGCAAGTGTGTATTGTGTACACACTTATCAACAGATGACTTGACCAGCCCTAAACTGAAGAAGCACAAATTACTTCCATTCTATCATGATGCCCTTAAAGAAGAAAGCCAAAGAAGTCCCCTTGCATCATTAGGCCAGTTCAATTTGCCATCGATGCTCCCAAATAAATATTTCATGATTAATTAACTTATGATGGTTATCACTTCAGAATTAAGTAATAACCAACATATATGAAGTCATGATGACGGCCAGGTTGAAAAGAAATCCATATAAATACACTAGCCCATGGATCACCAACATGGCATCTGTGAGCACCAGTGTGCCCACCAGAACTACCTATGTATGGTGCCCATGAAAGGTCTCAGTAAATATTCCCTCAAAATCCACAATGCATAAAAGACTGTTTGCTCTTCATGTTCAGTTTCTGTTTGCACTGGCTCAGCCTTTCCTACATTGAAGCCATTATGCTATGTCCCTGCAGCAGCCATTTTGTGTTCTACCATATCGCCACTGAGGCCATTTTGTGACTGGCACCCATCCTGTCTCAAAATTCCAGATGTGCCCATTGGTCAAAAACACTGGTGACCCCTGACTTAGCCATAGAGAAAACAGTGCAATCCCCACCATGTCTTCTCAGAAGTAAGTGGTAGTGAATCCAGTGAGGCTTATCCTGTATAAATGTGGTTAGGATTGCAGCCTAAGCTATTTTTAAAAGAGGAAAGTCACAGAGGGCATAACATGCAATCTTTTGTGTATGCAACAGGAATGTAAAATCATTTCTCCCTCCTTGGACTCTGAAATCTTTGTTCCTAAAAGAGATCTCCAAAGCTTTTATAGGAAAAAAAAGGTGAGTAAATGGGACAATACAGAGGTGTATGGAATCATGCATAGTGTGCAGAAAGAGGAGAGGGACGACTTTTTTGCCCTCTCTCATAATACTAGAAACTGAGGCTATCCAATGAAGCTGAATGTTGGAAGATTCAGGACAGACAAAATTTATTTATTTATTTATTTAAAACATTTCTAGCCCGCTCTATTTTCCTGGAAACTCAGAGCGGCGAACAATCTGACAATAAAAACATAGAAAAACAAAACACAATGCAATTTACAATCTCTACAAATAATTAGTATACTGTAAGTTACAGTCAATAAAGTTATACTTACTATCAAAAACAAGTTAAAAAATCTTATTCCGTATTCAGTTTAAACGCAACCCGAAATAAAAACGTCTTAACCAGGCGGCGAAATGCAAAAAGCGAAGAGGCAGATCGTATCTCCAAAGATAAAGCGTTCCAGAGTCTAGGGGTGATGACAGAAAACGCCCTATCTCTGGTCCTAGATAAACGAACTTCTGTAGCAGAGGGAATCCCAAGAAGGAAGTCATCAGATGACCTCAAGGGGCGGGGAGGTTCATAAAAGGAAGTTCTTCCGTATACAGTGCACAGTTAAACTATGGAATGGAAACTGAAACATGGGAAGCCGCCTTATACTGAGTCAGACTATGAGTCCATCTATCTCAGTATTGTCTACATTGACTCGCAGTAGTTGTCCAGGATTTCAGACAAGAAGCATTCACAGCTTGGCCTGGAGATTATGGGAATTGAACCAGGGATCTTCTGCATACAAAGCAGATGTTCTACCACTAGGGTTGCCAGGTTCAGGGCCTGAGACTGATCCTGTATCTTTAGGAGAAGAGAAAGTCAGCCAAGTGCAGGTGTTCTTGCAACAGTGTAATGGGAAAATCCACAAGGTGGAATTCTCCCTTTCCCCTGCACAACTTTTAAAGATACAGCAATTACAATAACAAAAGAAGAAATTTAACAGGATATATTGCTTACAGCTAATGGAGTATACTAAATCCTTTTATACTTACTGCTGTCGATAATCTGAGTCCCTTTCTATTTTTCAGATATATTAACAAGAAATTAAACAACTAAACTAATTAACTGACTAACTGAACCCTGCAAAGGAAGCCATAGGGGGTAAGTATTTAAAGAGGTATTAAAGTTGTCAAAAACTGAGTTTGTAAGACTTTTTTTAGGTTGCGTATCATGAAGCACCCAGAAACTGCATTGTGCAAATAAGGAAGCTTTTACAAGCCAAAAGGCTTGATCTACAATGACACATTCTTTTTATAAGCAAAGCCAAAACAACAAACTTGGAGAGCTGTGGAAATTCCAAACTCTATGAAAAAAAGATACTAATTAGGAGTAAAACATTCTGAAGAAGCCAAGCATCTTTGCTCACTCTTGGACAGAGTCAGCTTGTTTTGTTTATGCAGTAAGAATTTTGAACCCTGCTATGTATCCATTTGACTCATCCAATGTAGGGTTGCCAGGTTCTTGGCCTGAGACTGATCCTGTATCTTTAGGAGAAGAGAAATTCAGCACAGTGCAGGTGTTCTTGCAACTCTGTAATGGGAAAAACCACAAGGTGGAATTCTCCCTGCCCTCTCCACAACTTTTAAAGATACAGAAGACCTCTTGGAGGCTGGGCCTGGCAACCAAGAGGTCTTCTGTATCTTTAAAAGTTGTGCAGGGGGAGGGGAGAATTTCACTTTGTGGTTTTTCCCATTACAGAGTTGTAAGAACACCTGCACTTGGCTGACTTTCTCTTCTCCTAAAGATACAGGATCAGTCTCAGGCCATGGACCTGGCAACCCTAATCCAATGTCATCTGGGAACTGGGGTTTTCCCCCACAGGATGGCTGGAGAAGATAGAGTGTAAACTTCCCCAGTGTCATATTAACAGACCTTTTTCTTTCTTTCTTTCTTTCTTTCTTTCTTTCTTTCTTTCTTTCTTTCTTTCTTTCTTTCTTTCTTTCTTTCTTAAGGACTCTTACACTGCTCCCAGAAGGTGTTCAGGCATGGCCCCAAATCCATCAATCGCAAATTACAGCACCTCCAGATGAGGTGACGAGTATTCCTTCTAGAGTTTCCTGAGATCAGTTTCAGTCAATGCAGCCTGTGGACACGGACAAGGTGCTTCCTAGTATGTGTCTGTCCACATGCACTCTCAACCGTTGCTCTTCTTGACTGACTTGCTCCATAAAGAAGCAAGCATGTCGTTTGGGATGACTCCTAGTTCAAGCCTCCTGACTGCGGGCACAGTGGCCAGACGTGCTTTCTTCCAGCTTTGTATGCCAGTCAGGCAGACAGGGATAGCTTGGCCCAGTGATGCAGGCCACAGTGACCGCTAGGCTGGACTGCTGTAATGCATTTGGTAACCTCTAGACTGGACTACTGCCATACATTCTACATGGGGCTACCCTTGAGGTTAGTTCAGAAATTGCAGCTAGTGCAGAATGTTGAGGCCTGGCCTTCAGCTGGAGTAATCACGGGCTGGCAGTACATTAACAAGCTAAGTTCTAGACATTACTGTTAGCATACAAAGCCCCAAATCACATAGAACCCAGTTATCTGAATGGACTGCCTTGCCCCTTCTATGCCTGCCCCTTTTACGCCTGCCACATTGCTGTGATCCTCTGGAGAAGCCCTCCTGACTGTCCCACAGGTCCCTTTAAGGTTGCCAGGTCTCTGGCTTTTGCCCGGAGACTTTGGATTTTTGGGATCCTCTCCAGGTCTCTGGGCGAGTCATCCTAATCTCTGAACTCTCAGCTTTCATTAAAAAAAATTAAATTTTAGATGGTCTGGTTCAAGAGATATACACCAAAATGTCAGCCACCCTCCCACAACTTCTGTTAAATGAGCTCTTTGCTGGCTGCTCTAACCCTGCCCTTTCAGGTTTGTAGCCAATAAGTAAAGTCAGGGTTGTAATTGACCTCCAGGCATTAGCTAGAACCCATTGCAAGGCCAGAAAACTGTTGTCTTTTCCTGCTTGTCTGAAAATCTAATAAACTGAGTAAGTTTATAGCTGTCAGCTATAGTGAAAGACCCTTTTTCTCTGTATACGCGAGATGTAGAACAAAAAATCACAGCAGTGTTTGCATGATGGTTTGTTTTTTGCCCAATAGTAGTAAAAGAAAATTCACATATTGAGAAGTGTGGCTTCAATTCCTGTTCTTCCCAAGCTACTCCCTGAGAAGATAGACCACTCAAGTGTGTTTTCGCTCTGTAAATTATAACTCAATGGAATTGGGTTGGCTGTCAAAGTGAGTTTATAGCTGCCCACAGGGTAGGCAGGAAAGAGTAGAGAATGTTCTTCACTCTTACTCATTTCTCAAACCTCTCTCTGAAGTGAAGGGTCAAGTCTGTAAAGAAGTTTGAAGCAGCCATGTTAAAAGGCAGGCAGGGCATTCCAGGCAGGGAGTTTGCCAACCCTGCTTGGATATCAATATCTTTGCAGAGAATCCCTAGTCAAGCCTTACCAATAGCACAATCCTAACCATATCTACTCAGAAGTAAATCCTGTTGAGTTCTATGGGGCTTAGCTCCTTAGTATGTGTGTTTAGAACTGCAGCTTTCAGGGGCATCCATCTTTACTCCTGAGTGTACCCATCTAACATCTCAACACTAGGCTCCCTTCTTCCTACAATAGCCTTCTGGTGACTGGCCTGGCCTGAAGGCACTTAAATCCTTCTTGCCAGAAGCAAGTGG
The DNA here is from genome assembly GCF_030035675.1 of Rhineura floridana. Classification (NCBI taxonomy): domain Eukaryota; kingdom Metazoa; phylum Chordata; class Lepidosauria; order Squamata; family Rhineuridae; genus Rhineura; species Rhineura floridana. Next base: position 218,437,508 of record NC_084481.1, read on the forward strand.
GCTAGATAAAATATTCCTTACCCAGGCTGCCTAAGCAGGTGAGAATGAATGATCCTGTCACTTCAGCTGGACCTGGGAACACCCTCATTTAGCTAAGATTTCTGTCTTAATTTCCAATCAGAGAAATTTTGTGTGTGGTATGTTGCAAGCAACTGTGGTTGATGCTTAATGTATCATACTTAATGACATCACTTGGACACACCCCATGACACCACTAGGCCATGCCCCCTATGACATCAATAGGGCCCACACCTGAAATCTCAGGATTTGGGATGCTTCTGACCTGGCAGCCCTAGTCTCTTACATGTGCTTAGCTTCTACATAAGCCAAGGCTTTTCATGCAGAGGCACCAGCACTTTGGTACACACTTTCTATTGAAATTTGATGGGCATCTACAATTCCATTGTTTTGTCATCTCCTGATAACGTTTTTGTTCCCTCAAGACTTTTTGAGAGCATTTATTTCATCCATTGTCAGTTGTTTGATTATCTCCTTCATGATTTTATGAGTTTTTAACAAGACAGGTTTTGGGTTTGATTTGGTGTACGCCTCCAAAATATTTTTATCTTCTGCTGGTAGTTTACAAATACCTTTATAAATAAATAAAAATAACATTCTATGTGACTGTAATGTATGCATTATTGCCAAAATATCTGGCATGTGGCCGCTTTAAGAGAAACAGCTATGACCCAGGAGGCCAGCTCCTGGAGAGCTGACTCAGAGGTGTGGCCCAGCTTGAGAAGTGGGTTGCTGTTCTGTGCAGGCTTCTAGACCTCTTCAGAAATAAAGATTGTTTGACCATTCACTCTGCTTGTGGTGATTTTCTACTTAAACAGCAGAAGGCAACACAGTAACTAGTGGGACTCATCAGTGGTGGAGCATCTGCTTTACGTGAACAAAGTCCCAGGTCCAATCCTCGGCATCTCTAGGTAGGGCTCAGAAGGTCCCCTTTGGAAAAGCCTGGAGAGTTGCTGCCAGTCAGTGTAGACTCTACTGAGCTAGATGGACGAATGACACCTGCTTCCTATGTTCCTTTTTTTCCTAACCAGCCCTTATCTTGCTACTCTGAAGGTGTGCATTGGGTGGAAGGGCTTCCTGTACAGATTTTACAATCAAGCATTTGTCTTCAAAAAGATCTGGTGCAGCTAAAGCATTCAGGACTTTGAACAAGTGAAAAAAGTGTCTAATTAGAAAAAGAGAGAAGCAGATGGTGTACAATGAAAGCTGAAGATGTCATTCATCGCGGGAGGAGAGGTTTCAAACTTAAGACAGAAAAAGACTGCTCCTGTTTGATTCCCTTGAAACAGGATTTAATTATAGCCTGACACAAGCCCAGAGATGGGGCTTGTTGAACCAACATGCTGTTGACCACTCAAGTTGTGTTATTCCATAAAGGCAGTAATGATCCAGCTATTATTGGGTTAAGCCAGCAACTGAGACGTGCCAAGGTCAGAGGCAGCAGATGTGCCAGGCAAGAGCACTGTTATGTATATAATGCTGGCAAACCGAAAGCAAAGTGTGGGGGTTGTTGTAGAAGTCTGGAGAAGCTGCAAAGGAATACTTTATGTCAGTAAAGACTCTTAAACTTTCGACTGCCTGAGACTGTTTCTTATCTGGGAAACTGAACTAGTCCTGTAAGCTTTAGCCACTGGGCTACGCTACGTTTCTCATCACAACAGGGGTTATGGGCCCAGCCTACGGCCCAGTCTAAGGCTCAGTGCTGGTCCAGTTCTAGCCAAGGTGGTCCAGAAGCAAGCAAGACGGAAGCTTGGGAACGTGGCCGTGTGTTGGAGAGGTGTGCAGAAGCGTGTTGCTGAAAATGGCTGTATCGTTATCACCCGGTATGCCTCTGGAACGGCTCATGGAAAAGAATTATGCCAGCTGGAGATTTCGTATGCAAGCATTCTTAACGAAAGAAGAGCTTTGGGAGGTGATTGATGCAGCCCCAGCAGCAGCTCCGCAGCCTGCGTGGACACGCAGAGATGAGAAGGCAAGGGCATATATCATTTTGGCATTATCTGACTCTCAGTTGTTGTATGTTCAAAATGAGCCAACAGCGAAGTGCATGTGGACAGTTTTGAACGGGGTTCATGTAAGACAGACAGCGGGAAGTAAAATATTTCTGGCGAGAAAACTTTATCAAATGCGACTGGCTGAGGAAAGCACTATGTCCGAACATTTGATGGAATTTAGATGGCTGTTTGCTGAACTGCAGAAGAGAGGGGTGGAACACTCTCAGCTTCAAAGAGTGTATATCATCCTGTCTTCCCTGGATGACACCTGGAATTCTCTCGTCAAGTCTATGGAAGCGATGCCTGATGCTGGATTAAGTGAGGAATATGTGGCAGGCAAACTTCTTCAGGAATGGGAACGAAGAAGAGAGGCCGAAAGGACGGAGCCAAAGGGAAGTAAGAAGACAAACTTCAAAGACACAGTTAATGGACTTAAAGCCTGTTATTCCTGTGGTGCGACAACACATTTGCAGAGAGACTGTGCAGCCAAGCAGAGAGAAAGAGGCTGGAAGCAGTCAAGCGTGAACTTAGTGAGTGCTGAGACTCATAAATCTGAAATTACTCAGTGGGTGCTGGATTCGGGAGCAACCCATTGTTTGGTGAGAGAAAGAAACTTATTTAACACTTTAAAATCCGTGCAAGAAGTTGTTGTTTTGGTGGATGGATCAAGACGGGACGTCTTGGGTCGAGGAACCATGAAGTTATGTAAGCTGAACACAATCATAACTGATGTATTATATGTGCCACAATTAGAATGTAACATATTGTCTGTTAAGAAATTGAATGACATGGGTTACACTGTTACATTTGCAAATGGGAAGTGTACTGTACAAAAGAGTAATGAGGTCTGTATGCAGGCATGCCTGAAAGACGCTCTATTTGTCATTCAAAGCAAACTAGCAGGGTGTGCTACACTAAATGAAAACAGACAGACACATGAAAGCTGTGTACATGAATGGCACAGAAATCTAGGACATGCAAACTATGACACTATTATGAAAACTCCAAAGCATTGTGAGGATATGAAGCTGAAGGAGTGTGGGCAACATTATGATTGTGATGCATGTAACAAAGCCAAAGCCACGGTAGCATCTATAAACAAAGAAGCAAAATGCACTACAGACGCACCATATCAGTTGATACACATTGACTTGTCAGGACCATTGCAGAGTTCGAAAGGGGGTGCGAAGTACTTTATGGTTGTAGTGGATGATTACACACGGTATTGCACTGTTTATTTGCTTAAGAGAAAAGACGAGGCAGAGAAGAAACTGCGTATGTTTATTGAGAAAGTGAAAGTGCAACATGGTGTCACTGTAAAGCGAATACATTCTGATCAGGGGGGTGAATTCACAGGCAAAGCATTGCAAGAATACCTGGAGAGTAAAGGCATAGAGCAAAACTTTACTGCCCCATTTTCCCCGTTTCAAAATGGGACCGCAGAGAGGAAAAATAGGTCACTTCAAGAGGCTACGAGAGCCATGCTGAGTGATTCAGAACTGACAAACGCGTTTTGGAGAAAATGCATCCTGTATGCTGCATATATTCAAAACAGGTTGTTGCATAGAGCCCTCGGTATGTCACCTTATGAGAAGCTTACAGGAAAGAAGCCAAAGTTGACTCACATTGCAAGGTTTGGGGCAAGGTGCTGGGTGCACGTACCTAAAGGAAAAGGCAAGGGAAGCTAGCCCCAAGGACACAGAGAGGAAATGTGCTTTGTTTTCAGAACACATATTACAGAGTGTGGGTTCCTGATCAAAGGCAAGTTGTGCTTAGCAGAAGCATAAAGGTTTCGAAACAAGAGTGGGAACAAAACAAAAGTGTTGAATTACATGGTTCACAAAATGCACTAACACAGGAGGTGAAAGAAGAAGACGAACTGCCAGGTTCTAGTTCGGATGGTAGTGGCACAGGGGAAGCTGAGCCTCACGTACCCTTAAGACGCTCTGAAAGGGCTAATATAGGGAAGCCTCCTGACTGGTTTAGAGTTGGCCAAGTCAAAGGCCAGAACTCATACACAGACAAAGAAATGGATGCTGATACTTTGTACATGACATGTTTGAAACCTCAAGTGCTGTAAATAAAAGAAACCTGAAAACCTGGAAATGTAAATGTAAATGCTGGAAGTGTAAAGGAAAAATGCACTGTATTAGCAATGGATGAAATGTTGTTGAGTTTGTAAAATAACATGTGACTGTCTTTATGGAAGGTGGGGGCTGTTGACCACTCAAGTTGTGTTATTCCATAAAGGCAGTGATGATCCAGCTATTATTGGGTTAAGCCAGCAACTGAGACGTGCCAAGGTCAGAGGCAGCAGATGTGCCAGGCAAGAGCACTGTTATGTATATAATGCTGGCAAACCGAAAGCAAAGTGTGGGGGTTGTTGTAGAAGTCTGGAGAAGCTGGAAAGGAATACTTTATGTCAGTAAAGACTCTTAAACTTTCGACTGCCTGAGACTGTTTCTTATCCGGGAAACTGAACTAGTCCTGTAAGCTTTAGACACTGGGCTACGCTACGTTTCTCATAACAACACATGCTTCTTACACTCAGAGCTTGTCCATGTTGACATTCAACACATACACAAAAAGGAGTTTTCATAATAGCACCTCTCCTATGGTAAGGGAAGGTCTGTAGCTCAGTGGTAGGTTCAGTCTCTGGCATCTCCAGGTAGGGCTGGGACAAATTCCTGACTGAAACTCTGTGGAGCTGCTGCCAGACAGTGTAGGGAATATTGAGGTATATGGCCTGACTCAGCAGTTGCCTATTGTAATGTTAAGGGAATCCAGTCTACATTTTATGCATTCCAGTTCACTAGAGTCTGGAATACACAAAGTTCGGAAGCTCTAGAGCAATGGTAGGGAACTTCCAGCCCATGGTCCAATTTGGCCCCCAAGGCTATTTTCCCTGGAGCGACCTTTCAACGGGGGGGAGGGGAGATTGCTTCAAAGAGCACTTGCTTTAAGACTGTCTCCATGTACTCATGCTCAGATGGGAGTGTGGAGACTGTCTTAAAGTTTTTTGTAGCACTCTTTGAAGCAGTTTCTCCCCCCCCTTAAAGATTACTGGAGTAATCTTCAGAGTGCTTGCTCTAAGACAGTTCCTTCACTCTCGTCTATATGGCCATTGAGTCCAATCCCCTGCTCAATGCAGGAATCCAACTTAAAGCATACCAGACAGGTGACTGTCCACCTGAATGCCTCCCTAGGTAATGGGTTCCACTGTCGTACTGCTCTAACAGAAAGTCTTTCCTGATGTTCAGTCAAAATCTGTCTTCCTGTAACTTGGCCCATTATTCCGTATCCTGCACTCTGGGATGATTGAGAAGTGATCCTGGCCCTCCTCCGTGTGGCAACCTTTCAAGTACTCGAAGAGTGCGACCATATCTCCCCTCAGTCTTCTCTTCTGAAGGCTAAACATGCCCAGTTCTTCCAGTCTCTCCTCATTGGCCTTGTTTCCAGTCCCCTGAACATCCTCATTGCCTTTCTCTGAATCTGTTCCAGTTTGTCTGCATCTTTCTTAATGTACAATATCCAGAACTGGACACAATACTCAGGATGAGACCTAGCCAGTTCTGAATAGAGGGGAACTACTATTTCACCTGATTTGGAAACTATACTTCTGTTAATGGAGCCTAAAATAGCATTTGCCTTTTTTGCAGGCACATTGCACTATTGGCTCATATGCAGCTTGTGATCAACAACAATCCCAAGATCCTTCTTGCATATAGTATTGCTGAGCTAAGTATCCCCCTTCTTATAACTGTGCCTTTGGCTTCTTTTTCCTAGGTCGAGAACTTTGCATTTATCCCTATTAAATTTCATTCCGTCTTCTGCCCAATGTTCCATCCTATCAAGATCACTTTGAATTTTATTTCTGTTCTCCAGGATATTAGCTATCCTTCCCAATTTTGTATCATCTGCAAATTTGATAAGCATTCCCTGCTCCTCCTCATCCAATAAAAATGTTAAAGAGCACTGGGCCCAGGACCAAGCTCTGTGGTACCCCGCTCATTACCTCCCCCCAGTTTGAGAAGGAAACATTGATAAGCACTCTTTGAGTACAATTCTGTAGCCAACTTGGATCCACTTGATAGTTGTTCCATCCAGTCCACATTTAGCTAGCTTGCTAATCAGAATATAATGGGGCACTTTGTGAAAAGCTTCGCTGAAGTCGAGATATATTATGTCCGCAGCATGCCCACAGTCTACGGGAGGTTACCCGATCAAAAAATGAGATAAGATTAGTTTGGCAGGATTTGTTCTTGATAAATCCATGTTGGCTTCTAGTAATCACTGCATTGTTTTCAAGGTGCTTACAGATTGACGGCTTCATTATCTGCTCCAGAATTTTCCCAGGGATTAATGTCAGGCTGACTGGTCTACAGTTCCCAGGTTCCTCCTTTTTGCCCTTTTTGAAGACAGGGACAACATTTGTACACTTTTTTATTAGACAACTGTGTCGTGAAATTCAGAGAAGTGTGAATTTCTAAGGATAGCTTCCTATCAGTTCCTGTAATGTTTCAGGAAGTGCAAATTAGGTAGGTTCACATTAAAATGCAAAGTGAACCGAATTTCTCCCACACCCCTACCTCTGAACCACATATTTATGCCTGTTTTGGCAACAGCAGGATGGATTACATTGGCCTTTCTCTCCCAGGATACTGCTTTCCCCACGCGGTTGGTATGTGGTTGTGATATTCACACACCACATAGGAAAGCAAAAGCAGCTCTCAGACGTGTGTGTGTGTGTGCATACACATGTGCAGGCCAGTATCCATCCTACCTTTTGCTCAAAAAGAAACATATTTATTTTCTTGTTACTCTAAGGCCATGAGGAAGGGGTTTCCCAAGAGCTGGCATTTCATCGAAACATCTTGTCTTCACAAAGGTCAGATGCTTCTAATACTTTCAGGCCTTTGAAAGAGTGATAAAAATCCTTTCTATCCTGCAGAAAAAGGAGAGAAAAAACCAGGTGGCAGGCAATAAAAGCCAAAGCTGTAATTCATCCAAACCAAAAGAACAATGCAGACTGGACTGAATTATAACCTGACAAGTCCAGGGGGCATGTTCTGTGCAGCCAGCCCACGCGGTTGCTTTATGTAAGCCACCCTGGGGCCATTTGAAGGGCAGACTACAAGTAAAAATAAAGGTGGATATGGGGATTTGCTTTCAGGTTTTTTGCTGTTGCTGTCCCTACAGCAGAAGCGACAGGCTGCTGTTCACTCTCTTCCCTAGATCTTGGGCTTGGACATGATTCCTTCCTTGTGGTAAAGGGAGAATTACTTTGTGGCGAGGGTGATTATCACTGGCATCTCACTTTATTAGGAAGCGGCTGCAATGGTTGCCTGGCCTGGCAGCGGGCTTGAGGAGATGTGGATATTGCACAAGACAGGTGAGGATATGCAAAAGGCAAGACAGGTCTGGCAGGAAGCTTCCCATTCAAATATGGCTTTGGATAGAAACAGCAATCCTTAAGAGACTATGAATCAGGAAGTCCCAGGTTTGAATCTCACTTCTGCCATGAACTCACTTGGGTGGCCACTTTATCTCAACCTCAGTCCCCCCCCCGCAGAATCAGGTATAATTAAAGGGCTGTTGTCAAGGCTATTACTAGATAACATAAGAACAAAAGGAAAGCACTTCTGGATCAGGCCAAAGGCCCAATTGGATGATAAATCCTTGTGCAGACAGAACACATTAGTTGGATACCTTATAGGTATCAATTAGCACACAGGTTTCCAAACTGTGGTCTGCTTCATTCAGGTGGTCCGTGGATTTGTGGTTGAAGGCAGGGGATGTCACATGCTATGGAATTCAAACCATAATACAATAAAGTCAGAGCTTGTAAAAGTTACTTTTTTTGAACTACAACTCCCATCAGCCCAATCCAGTGGCCATGCTGGCTAGGGCTGATGGGAGTTGTAGTTCAAAAAAGTAACTTTTACAAGCTCTGAATAAAATACAAGATATGAAACAGAAAGAAGCAATAAAAGTACAATTAAAATTCATGCAGCACCTAGCACAGCACATTACAATGGCTACAACAAGCAGAAATATCATTAAGTGGTCCGCCAAGACCCTCAGTAATTTTCAAATGGTCCATGGGGAAATATGTTTGGGAATGACTGAATTAGCATATGCAAAACGATCTCTACCCTTTATTTATCCTCTCTCTCTAGTTTTTCCTTTTTTTTGGTGATGCGTAAGTGGCCACCCTATTTCTTTTGCCTTTTAGGTTCTCCTATCAGATGCTCTGTCGCTGACCTTGTCTTGATCTGAACTAAAACAATTAACCCCATAAAGGTAAGGAAAAACCCTACTGAGGTGAGGTGGGAGACTTCAGGTCTATGTTGGGTGGTGCTTCCCATACGATTCAATGAAAAATATCCAGTTGACTGAAACAGATAACTATATATCTATATGCAAAGCCTGAAGAACCTGAGCAACAGCCATAGTAATGCAAATGCTCTTTAGGGAAAATCCCATCTCTGACAAGCGTGTGACTCAGAACGACTCCTTTCCTCTATATTTTTGTCTGGGTGCAGTAATTTGTAGCTTGCCTCACAACTATGAAAGGCAGCAGCTTTCAAGAAATCATGTCTTTGTAAAATGTTTTCTGGAATTTCATGTCTATTCCAAGGAAGGGGCTGGCTTGTGCAGCTGTGGCAAGCTGAGCAGGCCCTAGCCAGCTGGGGAGGACTAGCCCCTGAGGAAGGCAAAGGTAAACCCCCTCTGAATACCACTTACCATGAAGTCCCTATTCGTAGTGTCACCATAAGTCAGGATCAACTTGAAGGCAGTCCATTTCCATTTTCAAACAGTAATTTCCCTCTGCTAACCCCAGACCACAACAAGGGCAACTCTCTCTCAACCTCTGTCTCTCAACCACAGAATATTGTGAAGTTCCCACTATGCAAACTGCTGTTAGGCCATATAGCGATTCCATTTCGAGGCCCCATCTGCACAATATATTGAAAGCAGCATTATAGCACTTTAAACAGCCATGGCTTCCCACAAAGAATCCTGGAAATTGTAGTTTGATAAGGGTGCTGAGAGTTGTTGGGAGACTCCTGTTCCCCTCACAGAACTACAGTTGCCAGAGTCCCCTGGGAAGAAAGACTGATTGTCAAACCATTCTGAGAACTGCACCTCTGTGAGGGGAAATGGAGCCTCCTGACAGTTCTCAGCACCCTTAACAAACAACAGTGCCCAGCATTCTTTGGGGGAAGCCATGACTGTTTAAAGCGGCATAATACTGCTTTAAATGTATAGTGCAGATGAGGCCAGATTCTCAGAAGCACAGTTTGTCCCAAAGGCCACATGAACTGGATCTCTGTGGCAGCTTGAGTGTTAACCCATTGACACCACCTTAAAATACCTAGTTAAGGGGACTTTCAGGATCTCTTGGCAGCATAACTGTGCATTAGCTACTTCATTGGTGCACCTATTTTAGCACCTCATTACTACACCCATATGGGAGACACACTCTGAGTGGCTCAGAGTTCTTATGCTACCCCCTAGTTCTTAACGCTACCAATTATTATTACCAGAGCTTGGAAAAGTTACTTTTTCGAACTACAGCTCCCATCAGCCCCAGCCAGCATGGCCAGTGGATTGGGCTGATGGGAGTTGTAGTTCAAAAAAGTAACTTTTCCAAACTCTGATTATTACCCAGGAGGATTCCAAACTCAGTTAGGAATCTGTGCTATGTTAAGAACACAAGAAGAGCCCTGCTGAATCAGGCCAAAGGTGTATCTAGTCCAGTAGCCTGTTCTCATTGTGCTCAGGCAGATGCCCATGAGGAGCCTGCAAGTAGAACTTGAGCGCAAGAGCATTCTTCCCACCTGGGGTGCCTAGCAAGTGTTACTATCATTACTATAGAAAGATGACTAGGAATTTTGTTGGTATTTTTTAAAAAATTATTAGCTAAAGGTTATCTAATGGTGGTGCGGAAGCAGTATTTATTGATAGAATTTGTAGGCCACCCTATTTGTTTAATCTATACGTAGAACATATCATATGGAAAGTGGGATTGGACCAAGATGAAGGAGGTGTGAAAATTGGAGGGAGAAATATCAATAAGATATGCAGACGATACCATATTACTAGCAGAAACTAGTAATGATTTGAAATTAATGCTGATGAAAGTTAAAGAGGAAAGCACAAAAGCAGGACTACAGCTGAACGTCAAGAAAGACTAAAGTAATGATAACAGAGGATTTATGTAACTTTAAAGTTGACAACAAGGACATTAAACTTGTCAAGGATAATCAATACCTTGGCACAGTCATTAACCAAAATGGAGACAATCGTCAAGAAATCAGAAGAAGGCTAGGACTGGGGAGGGCAGCTATGAGAGAACAAGAAAAGGTCCTCAGATGCAAAGATGTATTACTGAACACTAAAGTCAGGATCATTCAGACCATGGTATTCCCGATCTCTATGTATGGATGTGAAAGTTGGACAGTGAAAAAAGCAGATAAGAGAAAAATCAACTCTTTTGAAATGTGGTGTTAGAGGAGAGCTTTGCACATACCATGGACTGAGAAAAAGACAAATAATTGGGTGTTGGAACAAATTAAACCAGAACTACCACTAGAAGGTAAAATGATGAAACTGATCATACTTTGGACACATCATGAGAAGACATGATTCACTAGAAAAGACAATAATGCTGGGAAAAACAGAGGGAGTAGAAAAAGAAGAAGGCCAAACAAGAGATGGATTGATTCCATAAAGGAAGCCACAGAGCTGAACTTACAAGATCTGAAGAAGGTGGTTTACAACAGATGCTATTGGAGGTCGCTAATTCATAGGGTCACCATAAGTCGTAATCAACTTGAAGGCACATAATAACAACAACCTGTGAGATTTACAGGGATAAATTTCAAACAAACAATTACAATAAAACAGCATTATAAAATCACAGATCACTTTGACACAGAGGGAAAGTACGCATGAGCAGGATAAAAGTTCGCAAGAAGTTCAAGCTGAAAAACGCCTTGTATGCATCCTGGAGCGCCACCTACTGGAATGTTTGCCATTTCATTTTATTACCAACAGAAAGGGAGAAGTGACTGTGGGCCCAAGCAGGCAGGGGGGCCTACTCAAAGTGGCAGGAAAAAGGGGTGTTTTTAACGGTGGAGATAGCAAACCACACAGCTTAAAAATCTTTCCTTCCCTCCCTGGCATGTGCTTCTCAGAGGGGGATGTCAGAGAAAATGGAAATGGGAGTGGAAATTGCTGATGTTTGCTTATTCGTCCCATGCCTGGAACGGAAATCAATCCAGCAATTATGATCGGTATTCACAGCTATTGCTGCTTCCATTTCACAAATGATACATAACTAGGGTTGCCATATTGCCCGGTTAGCCAGGTTTTACGTGGATTCTTTCCATGCTACCCGGCACCCGTTTAGCCCATTAGGTGGCCGGATTCTCAGCTTTAATTTTTTTAAAAAAGTTTCTAGGTGGTCTGGTTCTCGAGATATACATCAAAATGTCAGCCGCCCCCCCTGTTATTTTTTTTTTAACAAATCTGTCCTATATAGCACTTCGTAGCTCACCTCTAACCCCGCCTGTTCAGGATTGCAGCCAATAAGTGAAGCCAGGGTTGTGTTTGGTTGACCTGAGGCAGTGTCTAGAAAACCTCATTGCAATGCCAGAAAATGGTGCCCCCCCCATTTATCTGAAAATCTCATAAATTGGGTAAGTATATACATTTCAGTTTTTTTTTTCCTCTTGTGTGCAGGAGTCAGATCCTGGGCAGTGTTTTGAAAACCTTCCCAATACTTGATTTTGTGGGGGTAAAAGCATGCTAATCCCATATGCCCAGAGTAAATCCCATTGAATTCAATAGGACTTACTTTTGAGTATGAATGAAATGAATGAATGAATGAAACTTTATTTTTACCCCACCCTTTTTCCAAACTGGAACTCAGGGCGACTTACAAATTAAACTACATGTAGTTAAAACCATACAAAAATATATAATTAAGACACAATTAAACTATACGCAACCTTAAAACCATAAAACAGGCACTTAAAATACTAAAAAACAATTTAAAATAATACAAATAACAGCATAAAACAATAAACAAACCTTGTAGAACCCAATCCTAAACACCTTTTATCTCAAAAGCCTGTTGGAATAAAAAAGTCTTTACTTGCCAACGGAAGGATGGCGAGGGGGCCATTCGTGCCTCCCTAGGAAGGGAGTTCCAGAACCTAGGAGCAGCCACCGAGAAGGCCCTATCTCGTGTCCCCACCAATTGCGCTTGTGAAGGTGTTGGGACTGAGAGAAGGGCCTCTCCTGAAGATCTCAGGGCCTGGGCAGGCTCATATAGGGAGATACGGTCTGACAAATAGCCTGGACCTAGGCCATATAGGGCTTTATAGGTCAAAACCAGCACTTTGAATTGTGACCAGAAGCAGACTGGGAGCCAGTGGAGCTGTTGTAACAAGGGAGTTGTATGGTCCCTGTACCCAGCCCCAGTTAACACTCTAGCTACAGCTCTTTGTACCAGTTTAAGTTTCCAAACAGTCTTCAAAGGCAGCCCCATGTAGAGCGTGTTACAGTAATCTAAACAGGATGTAACTAAGGCATGCATCACTATAGTCAAATCAGGCATTTCCAGGAATGGGCGCAGCTGTCGCACCAGTCTTAACTGGGCAAAAGCACTCCTGGCCACCACCGAGACCTGGGCCTCCAAGTTCAGAGCTGAGTCCAGGAGCACACCCAAACTGTGAACCTGTGTCTTCAGGGGGAGTGTAACCCCATCGAGCACAGGCTGAATCCCTATTCCCTGATCTGCCCTTCGACTTACCAGGAGCACCTCTGTCTTGTCTGGGTTTAGCTTCAATTTGTTTGCCCTCATCCAGTCCATCACTGATGCCAGGCACTGGTTCAGGACCAGGACAGCTTCCTTGGCTTTAGGTGGAAAGGAGAGCTAGAGTTGGGTGTTGTCTGCATACGGATGGCACCGAACCCCAAACCCCCGGACAACCTCTCCCAGCGGTTTCATGTAGATGTTAAATAACATGGGGGACAAAACAGAACCCTGAGGGACCCCATAGGTCATAAGAACATAAGAACATAAGAAGAGCCTGCTGGATCAGGCCAGTGGCCCATCTAGTCCAGCATCCTGTTCTCACAGTGGTCAACCAGGTGCCTGGGAGAAGCCCGCAAGCAGGACCCGAGTGCAAGAACACTCTTCCCTCCTGAGGCTTCCGGCAACTGGTTTTCAGAAGCATGCTGCCTCTGACTAGGGTGGCAGAGCACAGCCATCATGGCTAGTAGCCATTGATAGCCCTGTCCTCCATGAATTTGTCTAATCTTCTTTTAAAGCCATCCAAGCTGGTGGCCATTACTGCATCTTGTGGGAGCAAATTCCATAGTTTAACTATGCACTGAGTAAAGAAGTACTTCCTTTTGTCTGTCCTGAATCTTCCAACATTCAACTTCTTTGAATGTCCACGAGTTCTAGTATTATGAGAGAGGGAGAAGAACTTTTCTCTATCCACTTTCTCAATGCCATGCATAATGGCCAAGGAGTCGAACAGGAATCCCCCAGCACCACCTTCTGGCTTCGTCCCTCCAGAAGGGAATGGAGCCATCGTAACACAGTGCCCCCAAGTCCCATCCCAGCAAGGCGGTCCAGAAGGATACCATGGTCAATGGTATCGAAAGCCGCTGAGAGGGCCAGTAGAACCAACAGGGACACACTCCCCCTGTCCGGCTCTCTGCGTAGGTCATCCACCATAGCCAGGCCTGAAACCAGACTGAAATGGATCCAGATAATCTGTTTCATCCAAAATCTCTGGAGCTGGGCAGCCACCACACACTCTATTACCTTGCCCAGAAATGGAATGTTGGAGACTGGTTGATAATTACCCATTATAGAGGGATCCAGGGAGGGCTTTTTCAACAAAGGCCTTACAACTGCCTCTTTTAGGCACATTGGGATTCTGCCTTGTTGTAAAGAGGCATTAAACACTACCCTCACCCACTCGGCCAGTCCCCCTCTGGCACTTTTAATGAGCCAGGAAGGGCAAGGATCTAGCAGACATGTGGTGGCTCTCGCCTCTCCAAGGATCTTGTCCACATCCTCGGGCTGTACAAATTGAAAAGAATCCATTATTATGGATTATTATTATTGGACAAGCAGGAGCCAAAGTTACATCCCCTGAGACTGTACCAATTTTAGCGTCCAAGTCTGAGCAAGTCTGAGCGACTTTATCTGCAAAGTGCCGTGCAAATTCTTGACAGCGGGCTGTTGAGTGGTCTATATTACCCTCCCGGGGGCCAGAGTTTAAAAGACCCCTGACCAATCAAAACAGCTCCGCTGGACGGCTCCCAGCAGATGCAATGATGGCAGAAAAGAAAAGTTTCTTCTTAGCCCGCACTGCCATGGAGTAGGCCTTCAGATAGGCTCTAGCCCGTGTTCGGTCAGACTTGCACCAAGTCTTCCACCAATGTCACTCTAGTCCCCATCTTGTTCATTTCATTGCCGCCAGCTCCCTGGTAAGGGAGCTGGTTTGGCTCCACTCCGTGAGAGGGGATGCTCAGGAGCGATCATGTCCGCCGCCCTGGCCATTTCCCCATTCCAGAGGTCAACCAAGGCTTCGACAGAATCACCTGCTGAGGTGACAGGAAAATCCCCAAGAGCCATCAGGAAACCATCCGGATCCATCAGCCTCCTGGGGTGGACCATCCTAATCGGTCCCCCACCCCTGCAGAGGTTCTGAGTCCCAGTGAGTCTAAACCCAACCAGGTAGTGATCTGTCCATGACAACAGAACTATGGAAAGTTCCTCCACACCAAGATCACCATCATCCCATCCAACACAGAAAACAAAGTCCAAAGTGTGACCAGCGGCATGAGTGGGGCCAGATAATACTTGGGACAGACCCATGGTTGCCATGGAGGCCATGAAATCCTGAGCCACTCCCGACAGAGCAGTCTCAGCATGGATGTTGAAGTCACCCAATACCACAAGCCAAGGGGACTCCAACACCAAACCCGAGACTACCCCAGCTAGCTCAGGAAGGGAGACTGTTGAGCAGCGGGGTGGGCGGTACACCAACAGAATCCCTATTCTGTCCCAGCCACCCAACTTCAAATATACACATTCAAACCCCAAAGACTGTGGGAGAGGGCACCTGGTCAGGGGGATGGTATCATTATAGACTACTGCAACTCTACCTCCCTGTCCCCCAGGCCTCGCCTGCTGCTGCACAGAGAAACATGGTGGGCAAAGCTGAGAGAGATTACCCCCGCCCCAGCTTCATCCAACCAGGTCTCCGTGATACAAACCAGGTTGGTGTGCTCATCCAGGATCAGATCCTGAATGGCCATCATTTTTCCATTCACCGACCTGGCATTCATAAGCAGCATTTTCAACCCAGGGGAGCTGTCACCACAGATATCCAGACTATTTGAATGGAGAGACAGTTTGGGGGCAACCAACACCCTATTGCACTCGATGACATAATTGCCTCCCCACTCCATATCTCCCTCTGCCCTCCACAACATTAATGGCAGCCCCCTGGTTCCCTTCCCCTACCCCCTGATATTGAAAGCACATCCTTCCTTTACAGCAGGCAAGACTATGCTCTTAAAACCAACACACTGCATCGACAGGAAGGTGTCAAACACATTAAAAAATACCCTCCCACCCCACTAGCTTACAAAAAGAATGAACCCTCCCTTCATGGTTATGAATGTGCTGTAAATTAATGGGACTTTTGAGTGAATATAAAAAAGAATTGTGTTTGTGTTCTAAATCTTTTCCCCCTCCAGTCCTATTTTAAAGCAATTAGGCAGGGCTTACTTAGGTATTACAGTTTTTTATTATGTAGGAAACTAATACTGATCTTTTAAAAATTAATACTGCTTGTTTGCAATGACCAACTGGTTTGACAATAAACTATTATATGGGCCTTATGTATTTATACATCTGCAGTGTGTGTGTGTGTGTGTGTGTGTGTGTGTGTGTGTGTGTGTGTGTGTGTGTGTGTGTGTGTGTGTATGGAGTCTTTCCAACAGCCCTGTGATTGGGTTGGTGATTGGAAACCAAGGCAACTCACAATAAGAAATAAATCCCTTTAAAATCCAATAACCATAAAGCAAGAATAAACAGTTGGAAAACAGCCTAAAGAGGCATGATTCTGAATTTTGGGTTGGGCGAATGAAGTTTATTTATTATTTGATTTATATCCTTCCTTTCCTCCCAGTAGGAGCCCAGGACGGCAAACAAAAGTACTAAAAGCACTTTAAAACATCATAAAAAACAGACTTTAAAATCTATTAAAACATCTTTGAAAACATTTTTTAGAAGCTTTAAAAAAACATTTTTAAAAGCTTTAAAAAAACATTTTTTAAAAAAAGAAAAGGCTTAAAAACATATTAAAAAGCAATTCCAGCACAGACTCAGACTGGGATAAGGTCTCAACTTAAAAGGCTTGTTGAAAGAACAAGTTCCTTATCACTTGAGGCTGTAGTTCTCTGCACGCTTCCCAGTTTGAGTAAGCCCCATTGAATACATTGGGACTTGCTTCTGAGTAAACAAACATTGGATTGCACTATAAATATCTTTATAGATTGTGTAATTAATAAACATATTTGATAGTCATGTTTATATAAATATTTCTTCATACTGTGTCCCAGTAAGTATTTGATTTCACACTATGGTTGTAGATGATTTTTTCCTCTACATTTTAAGTGTGCCCTTCTTCCTTGGGATGGTCATGGTACTCTGTTGTTTTCATCCTGAGGGGAGGATAGGCTGAGAGATGGTGAGTAGCACATGGTCACCCAGTACACTTTATAGCTCATTTGCATTTTGAAAAATTAATTAAAACAATTTACATGCAGTCAAAGTTGATTAAGTAGATCAACACATTTAAAGCACATGCAACTCACATTTAAAGCACATGACTTCCCCTATAGAATCCTGGGAAGTGTAGTTTCCCCCTCACAGTTATAGTTCTCACCACCCTTAACAAACTGAAATTCCCATGATTCTGCGGTGGGATTCATGTGCTTCAAATGTGTGTTGAATGTGCTATAAATAAATGGTGTGGATCTGCCCTAGGTATGATATGCATTCAAGAGTGAATTGCAAAGAACAATTTTAAAAGATACTTAAGAACATAAGAACATAAGAAGAGCCTGCTGGATCAGGCCAGTGGCCTATCTAGTCCAGCATCCTGTTCTCACAGTGGCCAACCAGGTGCCTGGGGGAAGCCCGCAAGCAGGACCCGAGTGCAAGAACATTCTCCCCTTCTGAGGCTTCCAGCAACTGGTTTTCAGAAGCATGCTGCCTCTGACTAGGGTGGCAGAGCACAGCCATCATGGCTAGTAGCCATTGATAGCCCTGTCCTCCATGAAGTTGTCTAATCTTCTTTTAAAGCCATCCAAGCTGGTGGCCATTACTGCATCTTGTGGGAGCAAATTCCATAGTTTAACTAGGCGCTGAGTAAAGAAGTACTTCCTTTTGTCTGTCCTGAATCTTCCAACATTCACCTTCTTTGAATGTCCACGAGTTCTAGTATTATGAGAGAGGGAGAAGAACTTTTGTTTATCCACTTTCTCAATGCCATGCATAATTTTATACACTTCTATCATGTCTCCTCTGACCCGCCTTTTCTCTAAACTAAAAAGCCCCAAATGCTGCAACCTTTCCTCGTAAGGGAGTCGCTCCATCCCCTTGATCATTCTGGTTGCCCTCTTCTGAACCTTTTCCAACTCTATAATATCCTTTTTGAGATGAGGCGACCAGAACTGTACACAGTATTCCAAATGCGGCCGCACCATAGATTTATACAACGGCATTATGATATTGGCTGTTTTATTTTCAATACCTTTCCTAATTATCGCTAGCATGGAATTTGCCTTTTTCACAGCTGCCGCACACTGGGTTGACATTTTCATCGTGCTGTCCACTACAAGACTAGGTCTCTCTCCTGGTCGGTCACCGCCAGTTCAGACCCCATGAGTGTATATGTGAAATTCAGATTTTTTGCTCCAATATGCATAATTTTACACATTTATATTGAATTGCATTCGCCATTTTTCCGCCCATTCACTCAGTTTGGAGAGGTCTTTTTGGAGCTCTTCGCAATCCCTTTTTGTTTTAACAACCCTGAACAATTTAGTGTCGTCAGCAAACTTGGCCACTTCACTGCTCACTCCTAATTCTAGGTCATTAATGAACAAGTTGAAAAGTACAGGTCCCAATACCGATCCTTGAGGGACTCCACTTTCTACAGCCCTCCATTGGGAGAACTGTCCGTTTATTCCTACTCTCTGCTTTCTGCTTCTTAACCAATTCCTTATCCACAAGAGGACCTCTCCTCTTATTCCATGACTGCTAAGCTTCCTCAGAAGTCTTTGGTGAGGTACCTTGTCAAACACTTTTTAAACGGGGAGGGTTGTAGCTCATCGATAGGGCATATGCTTTGCATACAAGGTCCAAAATTCAATTCCGGAAAAGACTACTGCCTGGAATCCTGGAGAGACAATGCTAGTCCATGTCATGAGTACTGAGCTAGATGGTACTAAATAGCCTGAGTCAGTATAAGGCAGATTCCTTGGTTCCAAAAAGTGGGAAGAGACTCAAGGGCCACAGTGACTCCAACATTTGTTTATGTATTTTTATTTACAACATTTATATACTGCTTTATTGTAAAAAAAATCTCAAAGCGGTTTACAGAAAGAATTAAAACAATAAAATTATTGGCGAAAGCGTTAAGGACAGATATTTAAAAACATTCAAAATAATAAAACCAACAATGAGTTAAAACAGATTTAAAAAGACAATAGCTTCTACATGCCTGGAGAGGCTTGCCTCAAGAAAACTGATCTTAGCAGGTGCTGAAAAGAGGCATCTGCCTAATGTCAATAGGCAAGGAGTTCCAAAGTGTAGGTGCTGCCACTTAACAGGACTGATTTCTTACAAGAGCAGAACAAGTACTATGTGGCACCCATAACATGGAAAGCACAGCTTGAACTTGGCCTGGTAGCAAATCAGCAACCAATGCAGATTTCAAAGCAGAGGTGTAATGTGCTGATAGGATCCCACTCATGTCAGCAATTGTGCTGCAGCATTCTGCATTAACTGCAGTCCCCAGGTCAGGTTGTGCTGCATGGGGATTTCTGTGACCTTGGCTGACTGGCTGCTAGGATTTTTTTAGTTTGGGTTTTTGGTTATGAATCCTGACTGGTTGTGGGATGCTGAGTTTTCTGCCTTACTCATAGGAATCTTGTTGTGGTTGGTATGGTATTGCATTTAGGAAAGTGTTACTGCCTTTTGTGTTGTTTTTTCTATTTGCATTTCACTTATCTTTAACCTCACTCCGTTACAGCCATAGAAGCAATAGCAGTGGTTCCATGTGCTCAGGTCAACCCCTTTAAACCCATTGATGATGCACCTTGTTGGCTGCATGACAGTTTGTTTCTTGCCCAATAGTGGTAAAAGAGAATTCACATATTTGGAAGTGTGGCTACAACTAGGGTTGCCATACTTTGTGGGAAGACGTTGATCTCCGGCTTTTGAATGTCCCCCTCAGGCACGCATGCGTGATTGACACACGCATGCGTGAAGGCTGTGGCTGGCTGCCTTCCCACCCTTTCTCATTGAGGCAGGGACTGGAAAGACAGGAGGAGTACTTGAGCCGGCGACCCTGCAGGGCCCCCCCGAGCAGCAGCCCCTGCCCGCTCCCACTGCCCACAGAAGTACAGGTGAGGGTGGTGAGTGGAGGCCGTAGCCGCATGGCCGAGTGAGGTCAGCCTCCTGGGCTGCGTCCGCCACGACATGCACGCCTTCGTCGATTTGCCGCCCCTGCAGGGCCGCCCCCCCGGCAGCAGCGGCAGGCGTCCATTCCACCCCTCATGCCTTCACCCCTCGGCGTGACGACTGCCCAGCGAGGGCCTACGAATGAGCCGGCCTCTAACTGGCTCCTGCCACCCAGAGGCCTTCTTACCCCGAGCAGATTCGAAATGACGAGGTGCTCTGGTCGCCGCTGGCCGACAGTGGCCGCGATGGAGACCGCAGACAGAGACTGCTCAGCCTCATTGCGGCCGCTCCTCCCACCCAGAGGCCTTCTCTGACCCCGGAGCCGATTCGAAACGACGAGGTGCTGTGGGCGCCGATGGGCGGGAGCGGCCGCGATGGGGCTGAGCAGTCTCTGCCTGCAGTCTCCATCGTGGCCGCTGTCAGCCAGTGGCGACCAGAGCACCTTGTCATTTCGAATTGGCTCCGGGGTCAGAAGGCCTCTGGGTGGGAGGAGCGGCCGCGATGGGGCTGAGCAGTCTCTGGTTGGGGGGGCCCATCGCGGCCGCTGCTGCCCAGTGGCGCCCACAACATGAGGGGTGAAGCGGCCGGCCGTCCTTTCCAGAGCAGGGGAACTGGCTCCGGGGCTAAGAAGGAGCCGGCCCTGCCCGGCCTCCACTCCTGCTGAGGCTGGCAGGCCACTCGGACACCGTCTCCTAGCAACCGCTGCCGAGACGGCACCCACGTGGCCTGGCAGCCTCAGCAGGAGCGGTGAAGAGTCGGTGGTAGGGGCCGTCCTCTCTCTCTCTCTCTCTCTCTCTCTCTCTCTCTCTCTCTCTCTCTCACACACACACACACACACACACACACACACGTGATTAAAAGATTCAGGCACAAAAATTAAAACATGCACAAATGTAAACTTAACTTCTTCAGTAACACACAACTATCATACTAAGAAAACTAGAGGAACAGTTCTTTCCCTTAGATGTGCAAAGTAGCACTTGACAGTTTTAAACATTTATCAAAGTATTATTGAAATAAGCTTAGGCCCATCATCTTGGCTGCTAGCATTCAAGACTTTGCATTAAGATTCAGTAGCAGCAACCTATACAACTTTTTTTCTGCAATGACAAGTTACTATATTTCAGCTGATCAAGGTCATCATAAGATTCTCTCTCCAAAGCACTGCTACTTCTTGGTACTCACAGTTTATTTTAACTATTTCAAGTGTTCAAAGTGCTTCACGTGCACCATTTCAGTAATCATTACACCACATTAAGGCAGAAGCAACTCACCCAGTGGAACAGATCTACAATGCCAATATCTTAATGCCTCATCAGTCGCTGAAAGCCGCAGCAAAGCTGCTGCTAGAAAGTTAGCATTGCAGCTCCACCCCACATGGTGAGCCGCTTTCTGCTGTGAGGTAGGCCACAATAATCATTCTCATACTGCAGATGGGGAACCAAGAAAGATTCCATCAGCTATCTATAGGAGAAGAAAAGAGACGGGAGTGCATGATCTCCCCTTCTCTGCTGAACAACCAGCAACTTTTGGCTCCTCCTGCTCTTGAAATCTTTCCATTTCAGCTGGTGATTACAAGAACTCAAGAAACAGTAGCAGTTTTCTTTCTTTTTTCCTCCAAATCCCTTTTCCTTTTGTGGCATTTCTTTTTAGATAAGGGATGGGGAACTTCAGGCTTCTCTATCTGGCCATCAAGACTCTCCAAGTCAAATATTGACTTCCCATTTGTCAAAGATCAAATCAGTTATAAGTCTATAATATATAGCAATCCTGTCTCTTAAGTCATATTATAAAATCACTTTCCTCCAGTAGTTATCTTACTTAATCATCAAATCTCATAAACATTACTTTATTCTTTCCACAAAAAGTCAAAGAGAGGTTTCAATTCTTTAAGAAATATATCTATCAATTTTTTTTTCCAGATAAGCATATCGATTAATCCATCTCATTACTAATTATGATAATCTTATTGTCATAACCATAGTCAAAATAAACATTTCAATTAATCCATCACATCAGAATCTGTTAGGTTCAGTAATTTCAGTAGCCATTGTTCTATTATCTCTATTAGTTCCATTTTCCATCTTCCATCTTCAGTAGTCTTGTTAAGTCCAGTAATTTCAATATCCAATCTTCCATTATCAGTATTCCATAATAATCTTGCTGTCAAAGCCATAGTCATATAGTAAGAGTCTGATGGGAATTACCTCTATCCCAAATATTTTCTTGCCATCCATTCTGAATAAGTTGCTGAAATACTGCTGTAAAATCATATCTCTGTTCTTTTTTTCAAAATACACTGGGTCATCTCTTAAAAGTTTTTCCATTGTCACATGGCTGCAGTTAATTCCATAGATTTTCTCTATATTGGGCTCCATCACATCATTCCAGTCCAGAAGATAATCCATGCCATTGATAACTTTATCTCTAGAATCTTCATTAATTTCTTCAGAGATAACATTGAGTTCCAAACAATAGATTTTATTTCTAAAGTCCATAGACTCCAAATCTTGTTCCTGTTCCACGTTTGTTCCAATCTCCGGGATCTCCTCTCTCACAGGGACCCCTATTCCAGTCTCCAGGGTCTCCTCTCTCACAGGGACCCCTGTTCCAATCTCCGGGGTCTCCTCTCTCACAGGGACCCCTTCCAGGGTCACCTCTCTCACAGGGACCCTTATATCTTTAATCTCCTGCTTCATTTTACTCAATTCAATTTTCGTTATCTCAATCTCATCCATTATTTTCTGAAACATAGTTATTTCCAGATTCTCAGCCACTTTCTTAATTGCCATTTTAAAAGAAAAATATAGGAAAACCACTTCTTATTTCAGCAACAATTGGGTTAATACTCCAAACTTGGTGACATCACAGTATAAACAGAGCAGACAGCCTTATCTCTCCAATAGTTAAGTAAACAAAATGCAGTTCCCAGGATCGAAACAATTAATGGCAATCGTCAAGAAACAGATTCGTCAAAATAAAATAGACCAAAAAGAGAGTAGTCTCAAAACAGTATAATATTTTTCAAAATAAAAATCTGGAATAGAAATCCCTCTTCTGTGTGTATCTTTAGAATGCAAATCCAGGACAGCTTTTTGCAACAAAAACAGAGATAAGCTATTAATTAGTGCGTAGCAGAGAGAAGTTACGGCTCCCCAGTGAGATGTCAAAAACCGATCAATCTGGCAAATCTCTTTTAAACAGCAACAATTTAAGTCAAGTAAAAGAAAAATATAGAAAGAAGGGTGCTTGCCTGTTAGTGCGTTCTCTCTTAGAAGATAAGATGAACGTTCGCTTTAACAGATAGAGCTTGCTGTTGAAAATCCGTCCCACCTTCGTCGGCTGGACCTCGTCCCATAAATTAATGAGATCTGGTCGTCCCAACAAAAATAGGCTTTGAGGTTAATCTCTTCGTTTCTCCCTACCCGGGAGAAGTTTAATCAGTCAAAAAAAAAAGAAAAAACTGACTGATATATCTGAATAAGCTTCTTTTGAGGCAGGAGCCCGTCTCAAAAGCAGGCACAGGCTAAGTCACCCTTCCCGGAAGTCTTTATTTTTTATTTTTGTTTTTTTTTCTTTTTTTCTTTTTGTTTAACTATTTTTGATTTTGTTTTTTGTCTTTGAATGTTTTATGATTTTGTCTTGTATGTTTTATGAAAATCTGAATAAAAATTATTGAAAAAAAAAAAAAAAGACTCTCCAAGTCATACCTCCTATCCAGCCACACCAATTCTCCCAGGCCACATCCTTCACAGGACCAGCTCTGCACCCTCTGTGAGTGTTTTAGGCTGGCTGAAATATATCTTTGAACACTGATAATAATTCTTGCTTGCCTACATGAAGAATAGGGAGGTGTGTGAGAGTGCAGAAACTACCCTACTGTTCAAAAGTGAAGTGCACATTCAGTACTCTGCCCGCTTTTGCCTCAGCCCCACCCACCACTGGCATGTAGTCCCCAGAAGTGAATGTGGTCTTTGGGATGAAAAGGTTCCCCATCTCTGCTTTAGATTGTAGGCCTGAGGGCAGGGACTGTCTTACATTTGTAAGCCACTCTAGGCGTAGTGGTTAAGGTGTTGGACTATGACCTGGGAGACCAGGGTTCGAATCCCCACACAGCCATGAAGCTCACTGGGTGACCTTGGGCCAGTCACTGCCTCTCAGACTCAGAGGAAGGGAATAGTAAACCACCTCTGTCTGAATACTGCTTACCATGAAGACCCTATCTGGGATCAACTTGAAGGCAGTCCATTTCCATTTTGCATCACCCTAAGCTTGTGAGAAAGAATGACCTTGTCACTTCAGATGGACCTAGGAACACCCTATTTTAGGTAAGATTTCTATTTTAATCTCCAATCAGAGAATTTTTTTTTGAATGGTATGCTCCAAGCAACTGTGGTTGATACAATGTATCATGTTTAATGACATCACTAGGGCCTGCCCCATGACATCACTAGGGCCCACCCCGTGATGTCACTAGGGCCCGCCCCCATTTTCTCAGGTTTTTGGATGGTTCCGACCTGGCAACCCTAGCTACAACTGATGTTCCCAAGCTGCTGCCTATGAAACCATGTGTATTTTCTCTCTGTCCATTATTGCTCACTAGAATTGGGTTGGCTGTCAAAGTGAGTTTATAGCAGCCCACAGGGTAGACAGAAAGGGTAGAGAATCTTCTTACTCTTACTCATTTCTCAGACCTGTTTCTGAAGGGTCAAATTTGTTAAGAATTTTGGAGCAGCCATGTTAAAAGATAGGGTTAGGGCACTGCAGGCAGGGGGTTGTCAACCCTGCTTGGATATGGATGTCTTTGCAGAGGATCCCTAGTCAAGGTTTGCCAACAGCACAATCCATACTATATCTACTCAGAAGTAAGTCTTGTTGACTTCTATGGTGCTTAGTCCCTTAGTAAGTGTGTTTAGAATTGCAGCCTTCGGGGGCATCCATCTTTACTCCTGAGTATTTCCATCTAACATCACAACACTAGGCTCCTTTCTTCCTACAATGGCCTTCTGGTGACTGGCCTGGCCTGGGGCACTTAAACCCTTCTTGCTGAAAGCAAATGGGGTAGATTAAATGTTCCCTACCCGGGCTCCATATTTTAGCTAAGATTTCTATCTTAATTTCCAATCAGATAAATGTTTTTCCCCCTTGTATGCTCTAAACAACTGTGATTGATGCTTAATGTATCATGCTTAATGACAGCACTAGGGCCCATCCCTCTGACATCACTCAGGTGCACCCTCTGACATCACTCAGGAGTACCCCCTCCGGCCCGCCCCTGAAATTTCAGGGTTTGGGATGCTTCTGGCCCGGCAACCCTAATTCCCGCCTTCCATTGTTCTTAGCCAATGAGGGACACCACAGTTGTCCTGGAAAAATGAAGACTTTTAGTCTGCTTGCCTGATGCACCTGCAGAATCTAGCAGGGTAGAAAACTGCACATGCCCACTTGATCAACACATGCAGCTCCACCCCTTACCCATACACTTTCTGGTTGCGTCAGCAAGGAGAAGCAGCTTTCATCTCAGTTGCCTGTTTCTCAGGATATGTGTCTTAAGTGGTGAATGCAATGGGAGGGTCTGCCTGTCATCATGGAGGGTGGAATAAAAGGGTTTGATTCTACCAAACACTCCCTCCCCTGAACAGATACAAGATATAAAAGCAAACCTCTCTGTAGAAAAGGCAGTGATACTAGCATTTGCATTTTTCAGCCCTGTACCCATCTTATTAAATGGTGCTTACTCCTAAGTAAAGTTGCATTGGAATGCTGCCTCACTCACCCTGTTGCCTGACAGAGCCTCTGTTCAGCAATTCAGAAAAGGCTAAAAGGTAGTTTTTGATACATACCCTTCTTCAAAATGACTAGCAGGCATCTCTTCACCAAAGATCACCCTACTTCCATCTCCCCAGGGATGGATATGTGTGTGTGTGTGTGTGTGTGTGCACTTATACCTACACACATTTATATATATACATACACACAGAGGCGCTCCCTCTCTCTGTGCATATATTCAATGCAGTGGGGGGTGTAACCTCCCCCCCCCTTAAGACTAATAGGAATGGAACAGCTACCCTGTCTAATGCTACCATAGCTTGCCAGGTCTCTGCAAAAATTCACTGCATTTTTATTTCCTTTTTTAAAAAAGAGGTGCCAGCACCCAGGTCTCCATCAAGTTCCAGCCTTTATCATAGAAGGCTCCATTTCCCCTCTCTCTGATTGGATATGTGAGAATCGGTGTACTAAAGACCTTTCTTACATGTTCAAACATGCTCCCTTTAGATAAGATGATTGACAGAACTGATAATATTGAAATCTTGATTTCTATCTGTGTTAAAAGTTGTATGATTTTTATAGTGCTGCATTGACTTGTTTTACATTTGTTGTGTTTTTATTGTTTTTACATTGATTGTGCATTTTTATTGTTTTTACTATGTTTTTAAGCTGCCCTGAACTCTGTTTTTAACAGTGGAAAGGCAGGATATAAATCCTCTTAATAGATAAATATTCCATAATAGGCATTTAAGGTTGAAAATGAAGGATTTTTTTAAATCTTCAAATCCTCCCCCAGTTTTTGGTGGTAATTGCTAGGCACAAAACAAAACTGGACAATGCAACTTTTAATATGATTAATTTGCCTAATCAGGACATGATTTGCCTAATATGCAAATTATGCAACTAATTTATAATTTGCATAATATGCAAATCAGCCTGCCCGGATTTGTGGAATTGGAATATGGCAACCCTATACATAACCGATTACGCTCCCCTTCCCCATTTGCATTGTGTTTCCTTCATATTGCAGTGAATGGGATGGAATAATGTAACAAAAACGTGATTTACATAATTAATTACATAAATTATGTAAGTTACGTCAGAGCTTTGAAGTAATTCGTTACTTATAATTCATTATTTTTTTGAGGAACGGGTGGGTAATTCGTTTACATTTTGATTGTAATAGAACTAGGAGTAATTGTATTACTTTTGTGAAGTAATTCTAACGTTTCCAGAATTACTTTTGGGCATTACTTGGGGGGGGAGCAGGGGACGTCTTCTGCTCCTCTGATTTGTGGATGAAAATCATGTGCCTCAAACTGGGCTTCTGTGTAGCGTCGCTCTTCCCTCATGCTCTGTGGGTGGGTAGGAGGCGACGAGGGAGGAGCTGGAGAATGAAACGGGGTGGAGTGGAGAAAACAATTGTTTAAAAAAATGGATGGCGGTGGTGAAGAATGGAGTCGAGGGAAAAAGGAGCTGGAGGGCAAGAACATGGATAAAGGAGAAGAAGGAGGCAGCAGCAGAATGGAGATAAAGAACTGTGGAGGTGAAAGATGACAACATGTGTGTGTGTATACTGTGTTTGCACTTGGCACACAAAGTGGCCTCCACTTGCTACTGTGCTGCATTTGCGGTATTTTAACTTTTTTGCATCTCCGGGGAAAATGTTTGCATGGGTGAGTGTCCCTTAGTTGGTGGTAGGGCAGGGCAGGGCAGGGTCTGGGAGGTGGTTAAGTGAGAGAGATTATGCTGGCTGGCTGAGGGAGGGTGCACTTGGTTTGACAATCAAACCCTCCCCACCTCCCTTACCAGCAGAGAGACCACCATTGCTCACTTATGGATAAAAATAATTATTCTGCTACCTCTGTATGTGTGTGTTTATTTTTAATGTTGTTTTAGGCTACTTAGATGTGCAGTAGCCAAGGCCAGCACCTTGTAGGTGTTTCTTTTAAAAAGTAACTGAAAAGTAATTGTAGTGATTACTTTTGAGAAAAAGTAAAGTAACCAGTTACTTTCAGAGCAATTGTAATTGTAACGGTAATTACTAGGGTTGCCAGGTTCAATCCCTGAGACTGATCCTGTATCTTTAGGAGAAGAGAAAGTCATCCAAGTGCAGGTGTTCTTGCAACCCTGTAATGGGAAAAACCACAAGGTGGAATTCTCCCACCCCCCTGCACAATTTTTAAAGATACAAAAGACCTCTTGGTTGCCAGGCTCGGCCTCCAAGAGGTCTTCTATATCTTTAAAAGTTGTGGAGGGAGGAGGGAGAATTCCACCTTGTGTTTTTTCCCATTGCAGTGTTGCAAGAACACCTGCACTTGGCTGACTTTCTTTTCTCATAAAGATACAGGATCAGTCTCAGGGATTGAACCTGGCAACCCTAGTAATTACTACTTTTTTGGGCCATGTAATTGTAACTGTAATTTATTGCTTTTTAAAATAAATCTTCCAAGCTCTGAGTTATGTAATTTCGCCACAGAGGACAGTGAAACAAATAATGTCATTTTTGGCAGAAGATGAACTGCAGCTGAAAGCAAACAGTGGTGCATGTGATGAATACAGGGTGGAACAAGAAAGGATGCCTTCTTACATCCCTGTTCTCAGGCTGGAATTATACAATGCAGAAGATGTGGGGCTACTGCAAAAAACACCTCCCATTACTTCCTTCTCTGCTCCCCCCCAAAAAAAAATTACTGCAGGGTGGGGAATTGGATCTGGACAGTGGGCAGGATCCTTATTTTCCCTACAACTGGTAGGCCAAGTTTGCCATGAGGGCGGGACTACCCACTTGTCAATCACCTGATGTCGCAGTGACATGAGGTGACATGTTTTTGCCCACACAGATGTGCACAATCTATGCAAACCTCAACAGGCTGTGCTTGAAAAACCCCTTTGGCCCAGCCATAGAGAGTTGAGGAGCTCAGGATCAGGCTTGTCAGCTGGATCTATCCTTTTCCCCCAGCCCTGCACTATGGCTTCAGAATCTGAAGGTGTTAATGCAACTTCTTCAAGCGAAAGAGGTGCTAGCATTGAGGTTTCCTCTGGACTAGAACTTCTGAGGGGGAAGGTTCAGAAGTCATAGAATCATAAGAGTTGGAAGAGGCCTATAAGGCCATTGAGTCCAACCCCCTGCTCAGTGCAGGAATCCAACAGACTTTCCTCCCTCAAGATGGAGAGTCGGAGCACTGGGCCACCTATGTGTTGAGCTGTGGTTCAGTTCTGGTCCCATGGAGGAGCACATGGTAGCAAGGAGACCTCCTAGCAAGCATGTTCCTCTGACAATGTCTGGGACCACATTCGTGCCTTGACATGCCTTGACTGGCAGAACCCTTGCTCAGGCTCCACCCTCTCCTTGAAAAACAGAAGGCCTTAAAGGGGCAGGCCTCTGGCCTTGAGCCTCATACTCCAGCATTCCTAGTGGAAGGCCTTCCTGGGGAAGGGCTACAGCTCAGTAGTAGAGCATCTGCTTTGCATGCAGAAGGTCCCAAGTTCAATTGCCAGCATCTCCTGGTAAGGCTGGGAGGAACCCCTGTCTGGAATCCTGGAGAGCCACTGCCAGTTAGTTGAAACAGTAGAGACAGTACAATAGGGCCCCACTCATACAGTGGGTTATGTTCCAGACCCCTGCCGAAAAGCGAAAATCACGGAAAAGCAGAACTCGGTCAATAAAATGACACCTGACACTCAGCTGCTGAGCGTGTCATGCTGAAAAACGCCATAAAAGCAGAACAAGCACCGTATGAGTGGGGCCTTACTCTAATTGAAAACCGCCATATTAGCGGAACGCCAAAAAGCGGGGCCCTACTGTACTCAGTTAGATGGACCAATGGTCTGAGTCTGTACAAGACAGTTTCCTACCATCTCTCCAACAGTTTGTGCTGGGTGTGTTGCCTGTGTTGAGGTGGTGGTGAGGAAGGCAGGAGGAGTGGTGGTGAGGTGTTGAAGGACAGGGCTGTGTGTGCCGCTCGGCCTGCCCTCCAACCCCTAAGCTAGCCAGCTACCCTTGGGTGCAGTGGAGGATACTGTCCTGTTGCCAAGATTGACCTGAGATTCAACTGCCAGTCCATCTGGCTTCTGTACACAGAGTTGGGGGGTCAGAGGGCGGTCATGTAGTGGCAAATCCACAAGGGCAGGGTCCCTTCCTGATAGTCACACAAGGGCCGGTTCTAAAGGGCGGCCAGGTGGGGCACTGGCCTGAGGGCCCCTGGAGCTACAGGGTAGCAGGGGGGCCCTTAGTGGCCCCTCTACTCCCCTTCCGTGATCCGTGGCAATCCACGGCCCTCCCACACCCCCTACTTACCTGTCTCCTGCCTTTTAGTATTGCCCTTAATGAAGATGGCGGCCTCGGTTTCCCTAAAGTACTGAAGCCCCTGCCACCATCTCAGTTGATGGCAGAGATGCGCGTGTGTAGCACGCACGTTTGCCATCAACAAAGATGGTGGCGGAGGCTTCATCCCCTTAGGGAAACTGCGGCCACCATCTTGGTTAATGGCAATAGTAAAAGACAGGAGAAAGGTAGGTGGGGGGGCGCGAACGTGCATACACACCAGGGCCCAGGGCAAGCTGATGCCCAAGGGCCCCAGAATGTCTAGAGCTGGCCCTGAGTCACACCACAACTCCTCACAGTTAACCCCCCCCCAGGATTCACCATCACTCCTGCAGTTACAGAATTATAGAACCAGAACAAAACTGTTGTGTGCATAAGCTCCCGCCTGCTCACTCTCTCTCTCTCTCTCTGAAGGCTAAACATTGCCAGAAATGTTTTGATGTTAAGAATTCTGAAATGAGTCCAAGTATGGGGCTAGGATTTGGCAGACCAAGGTACTTTGCCATGAAGCTAACTTACCCTATGAGCCAATCCGGGGAGGTGGATGTTAGCTACTGAGAAGAGTCTTCTCAGTGACTGACTCACCTCCTTTCACTCTGATTGGCTCCAATGAGCATGAAAGAACAAGGAAGCATGTTGTTAGCCAAGTGAGAAGATTCTTTCAGTGGCTAACATGCTCCCCTTTCATGCTGATTGGCTCGTACATAGGGACCCTGCTGGGACTCTGCTCCCAAAAAACGAAGGGGTCTACAACCCCACATAACCCTGGATGGTTACACCCCTGGCAGAAGGTTGCCATCTTGTCCTTCACCTCAGACAGCAAAATATCTTGGGCTAGCCCCATGTATACAGACAAAGGCTACATACACATGATATGTTTAAAGCATATGGCTTCCCTCAAAGAATCCTGGGAACTGTCATTTATCGGCCCTCACAGAGCTATCATTCCCAGCATGTTTAAACTACAGTTTCCAGGATTCTTTGGGGAAGTCATGCGCTTTAAATGTCCCTTAAATGAATGATGTGTACGCAACCTTATACTGAGGGTTTGCGTGTATGAACTAGTCATTAATAGAGTTCCTGACCTTGGAGCTGCTCTGTGAAATGTCTAAAGTCTCATTCAGACCACCTGGCTGTTTGCCCACTTTGCATACATGGCCTCACTTCTGAGAATCAAAACTGAAACCAGTCTGCTGTGGAACACACAGATGTTACTCTTTACTAATTTGGGGAAACTCCTGTAGAGAGCTAAATGGCATCATCCTGACCAGTTGTCTTATACTCATCTCTTTACAGAGGTGTAGGAGGGCTGCATCAGAATCCCATGAATTGCAGCCACAGAAACTTTGTTCTATTTTGAACCATAACACAACATCAGGGGATTTTTTTTTAAGTAAGAAAACAAAGTGTCATCATGCTGACCTTTTCTTTCTGGTATGAGGGATTTTCTTGCACTGCTGTCGATGAACTCAGCCAAGCTTTTGATATCTGATATTTGATACTTTATTATTTAACTTTTGTAAATTGTATTTTGTAAATTGTATTGTTTTATTGATGTATTTTATATTGTATTTTTAGATTTGTGGTTTTTGTAAGCTGTCTTGTGGGCCTTTGGCCAAAAGGTGGGGTATGTATGTATGTATGTATAAATAAATAAATAAATAAATATCAAGTGTGCTCGCGTTGCAGCATGCAGCTTGCATTGCAGCAACGTTTAACAGCATGTTTTCAAAGGGTCAGACATGCTGAGTTGAGGAGGCAGGCATTACAGCAGCACCCTTCGTATAAGGCCCTTTGTTATGTTCCTATACTAGCATAAAGTTGCAGGCAGAATGTGAGGCCTCCAGGCCCTACAGGAAGCTTTATACCAAGTCAGACCATTGGTCCATCTAGCTTAGTATTGTCTACACTGGTGTTTCTCAAACAGTGGGCTGGGACCCACCTGTGGGTCTTTGACCACTTTCAGGTGGGCCCAGTGCCACAGCCTGCCCACTGCCTCCTGATTTGCCTGTCCTGTCCCCTAGCCCTGACATAGCCTTTTGGTTGGACCAATGCCAGCACCAGCAACTCACTGCATGCTGAGTAAAGGTGGCCCTGAGGCAGGGAGGTTTCGGGGTGGGGGAGAAGGAAGGAAAGTCTCCCTACTCAGAGAGCAAAGACCCAGATGAGTTGTTGAGGGGATATAGAGAGTGAGATACAAGGTTATGATTCAAACCCTGAGCACAAGTTTCTGGCCCATAAGGCATTAATGGAATGTGGCAGCTTACTGGTGGGGAAGAAAAGTATAGTCACAGGATGCTTTCAACACGATGCATCTTCAAATCCCAGTCCATGGACATACAACTTGTGCTACTGCAGATCACTTCTTTGTGCACTAATCACAGGATGACGGTGTTACCTGCTGTTGTTATGGGTGTTGTCAGAGCTTGGAAGTAATTCGTTACAAGTAATGAATTACTTGTAATTCATTACTTTTTTGAGTAACGAGTGGGTAATTCCTTTACATTTTGATTGTAATAGAACTAGGAGTAATTTTACTACTTTTGTGGAGTAATTGTAATGTTTTCAGCATTACTTTGGGGCATTACTTGGGGGGGGAGCCTGGGAAGTCTTCTGCTCCTCTGATTTGTGGATGAAAATCATGTGCCTCAAACTGGGCTTCTGTGCAGTGTCGCTCTTTCCTCATGGGAGTAAGTCCCATTGAACCAAATGGAGGTGACGGAGGAGGCAGAGAGTGAGACGGGGTGGAGTGGAGAAAACGGTTATTTTAAAAAATGGATAGTGGTGGTGAAGAATGGAGTGGAGGGGGAAAGGATCCAGAGGTCAAGAACATGGATAAAGGAGGAGAAGGAGGCAGCAGCAGAAGGGAGATAAAGAACTGTGGAGGTGAAATATGATGTGTGTGTGAATACTGTGTTTGCACTTGGCACACAAAGTGGACTCCACCACCCTCTCTGGCTACTGTGCTACATTTGCAATATTTTAACTTTTTTGCATCTCCGGGGGAAATGTTTGTTTGAGTGACTGTCTCTTAGTTGGTGGCAGGGCAGGGTCTGGGAGGTGGTTAAGTGAGAGAGATTATGCTGGCTGGTTGAGTGGGGGGTGCACTTGGTTTGACGTGCAAAGATCTGAATAGTGGCCTCAGCCTCCCTCCCCACCACCCTTACCAGCAGAGAGACCACCACTACTATCTTATGAATAAAAATAATTATTCTACCACCTCTGTATGTGTTTGTTTATTTTTAATGTTGTTTTAGGCTACTTAGATGTACAGCAGCCAAGGCCAGCACCTTGTAGGCCTTTTTGTTAAGAAAAGTAACTGAAATGTAATTGTACTGATTACTTTGGAGTAAAAGTAAAGTAATCAGTTACTTTCAGAGCAATTGTAATTGTAACGGTAATTACTACTTTTTTGCGCCATGTAACTGTAACTGTAATTTATTACTTTTTAAAAGTAATCTTCCAAGCTCTGGGTGTTGTGTAGGGGTGGAATGATTGTAGGTACTCCCTGATGAAAGGAGGGAGCTCCACGGATGAGGAGTGTATAGTGTTGCCCCACCTTTTGGTGAGAGCATAAGTTGGGGTGGTAGTAGCAGGAGTGGGAGTGCTGCTGTGACCTGTACACACACCCTCTTGTGTTTGATGGGTGGAGCTGTTCGTCTTTGTGGTATATTCATGTTTTAATCTGTTAGTAGTGATTGTGATTTATTTTAGTTATTTAGGTTATGTTGATGTTTGTGGGGGGGTTTAAATGCATTTTATTGTCTTAAATATGTAATTTGGTTTTTATGATTTATGTTAAGATGCTAATGTTGAAGATCTTTTCAAATGTTTTTTTCTTTAAATGTGTACTTTTGTTCGATATTTTAAAACACTGCAAACTGCTTAGGAGCTTCTTTTGAAGCTTGAAGTGGTATACAAATAAAATAATAGATAAATAAATAAATAAATCTGACAAACAGGGAATAGAAAGGAAGGGGGCAGGAGAAGAAAACTGTCATAGGAGGAAAAAGTGAATCTAAAAGGACCAGGGAATAGGGATGATTCGTATGGAGTGGGTTGGGGGGATAAAGTACAAGTTGAGTGTGAAAGGAAAATGGAAGAAGAAATTGCAGGAGGTGTAAAAATGCTTTGAGATGCATGTGAGGGTGGGAAGGGGAAAATATAACCAAAAAAAGCCTTTTCCACTCAGAAGCTCTGGACCATCAAATTGTGCCTAAGTTGGGGAGTCTGAGTCACAATACCTTCAGAGCAACTGTCTGTGCTTAGCTTGAGGAAAGCTGAGCTACAGAACTCCTTGCCGTAATAAAAACACTGTGGAAACAAATTTAGCAGTTTCTAAAGATGGATTAGATATCCTCACATTGTAAGGGCAGAATGAGGATGTTGGGCAATCTGTCCTTCAGAGAAGCCTGCCCACTATGGCTGATCCTCTAACTGAGGAACCCCTGATAAGCTTCCAAGGAACCCAAGGACACCTCACCTGGCCCATACAATACTGCAGGAATAGCCACCATGGTGCCCTCCAGATAGGGATGGATGAATTTGTCAATCTGTCTCTTTCAGTTTCTTATTCTTCCAATCTTCAGCTCAGTTCTCCACATTAGTTTATTTATTTTAAGTCCTTGTAAAAATTCATCAGATTTTACTGTGAATTTCTCCTAATATACCCATTTGTGTGAAATTTTACTTAATTACACATTTTTGCAAAACGATTTATCCAAATATAATGCATTTTTGTACATTATTTTTACTCATATATGCATTTTATGCATACTTTTTATCCTAGTACTGTATATGCATTTTTGTAAACATTACTTGGCTGGAGAACTGCACTGCAAAATGCAGAGAAGTGCAGATTTTGAAGGATGGCTGTTTTTTAGTTCTCATGTTGTTTCAGAAAGTGTTTACTTGGGTAAGTTCACCTTTAAACGCCAACGGAACTGAAATTCTCCCCCATCCCTACCTCTAGATGTTCCAGACTACAACTCCCATAGTTTCTGAGCATTGCCATCCTAGCTGGGGCTGATGGGACTTGTAGTTCACAACATCTGGAGGGCACCGTGTTGGCTACTCCTGCAGTACAGAAATGAAAGAACCAACTTTTCAGTCACCTCCTTTGTCTTGGTATGCCTTTGTATCCCCACTAGATGGCACTTGTGTATTTTTGCTGAGGGTTTTCTTGCCCTGCTGCAGCTAACAGAGTATCCCTGTAAGAACAACCAATGTGTGAATATTGAAGCGCGGGGTGTGTGTGTTTGTACCCGATGCCTCTGTCCTATGTGTGTTCAGCAGGCTGCCAGAACAGACCCTAGATGTATGTTCATCTGAATACAATCAGGCAACTCGACTGCATGTTCAGAGCCTACAGGTTTACAGTTGGTAAGCGTGTAGGGTCTGTTCACACTGTCTACTAAACAAGTGTAGGTTGAGGACAGGGTCTGCAGCCGCAATCTCACTCTCCACCACACACTAGGGATGGGATCCACTTGGTGATGCCGGTTCAGATTGCAGTCCGCTGAACTAGCAGATGGTTATGGTCTGCTTTCATTATTTTGCCACTATCCTTTGCTTTTACTGATTCGTTTATTTCTGCAAACATTCTTTGGCTGGAGAACTGCACTGAAAATATTGGATAAGTGAAAATTTTGAAGGAAGGATGTGTTCTGGTTCTCATATTGTTTCAGAAAGTGCAAATTTGATAGATGTGGCTTTAAATGTGAATGGAATTAGATTTCTCCCTCATTCCTATGACCTGGTCTGATCCGCACCTCCTGGGCTAGTGATTGGATTGAAATGTAGCTATCCTTCAGATTTTGCACTTCTCTGAATTTTTGCAGTGCAATTCTCAGCTCAAAAAGTAAGGAAATGCATTTAAAATGGCATATTTTTTAGATACAATACACGAGGAAATGCATTGAAAGAAAATTGTAACTGGAAAGAAAGTACATTTAGAAATGCTTATTTTGTGAGGAAATGTTTACTGTATTTAAATGTGAATTTTCATATGGATTTTTAAATTTGAAAAATCACATGTTAATGCAGAAATGGGATGCAATTAACATATGAATGAACACATAGGAAAGTGACGTGGGCTGCATGACCTTTTAAAATCTTAAAATTCCCCCCTGCTTGATATGTGATTGTGGCAGACTCAAGATGAGCCTGTCATTTTTATAATCACCTTGCATTGCTTTTAAGGTATCCTATGTTTTATTGTACTCGTGTAAACTGTTGTACGCTGTCTTGATATTTTATATCATTTGGCAAGATAGAAATATTTTTATAAATAATTGAATGAAAGATAGGTCTTGTGCCATTTCGTCAAGCGTGGCCTTAAAGCTTGTGGATTGAGCCTATGTATTCCAATACCCAGTGAGGGCTTGTCCATCAAGAAACTGGTCTCTGTGATTTTGTAAGGTGTCAGTGTGTTCAAAACAGGTAGGGCCCGGGCACCTTATTATCTGTGCCAGCTTAACAGCTGGATGGACTTAGCCTTGTTGCCCTACAGTGCCTCCTGACAATAGCGGGAAGGGAACCTGCAACTGATCAGGTGAGTGACTTGTGGAGCCAGTAGGGGGTCCAGCTGGCTTTTTATATACACTATACATTTAAAGCAGTATCGTACCGCTTTAAACAGCCATGACTTCCCCCAAAGAATCCTGGGAACTGTCACTTGTTAAGGGTGCTGTGAGAGGACCTCCGCTTTCCCCCTCAAAGAGCTACAATTCTCAGTTCTGGGTGACTGACCCACTGTCTCTTAGCCCAACCTATCTCACAGGGTTGCTCTGAGGATAAAATGGAGAGGGAAGAACTGTTAATCAGGTCAATGTAATGTATGCTAAAGTACCATAAGTTTGTTTTGAAGGACAACACACTGTTATGAAAAATGAGATCTCGTGTAACTGTTAATATTTGAAAACAAGGTACCTAGGCTAATTGAATGCAGTTTGGAAATGATACTAACTTGAAAATTTTCAATTTGTTTGTACGTTGCTACAGACTTTTGGACAACTGAGTTTGGACATTTACTTGTTGATGGACTGGATGATACCTTGATGATACCAGATGATGATATGATGACACTGTGAAATGACGTTAAGCCTGATGTGACTGCATTCAGTCTGCTGACTGTGGAATAAAGATTTCAAATGAAGACAACAGCTTTAAATTGTTTTAAGTTTTCTGTATACAGCATATATTGAAGCTTTTACTACTGTATTTTGTATTTGTAGTATCTGTATCTGTATTTTGTTTGTATCGTACTTTATTGTATTTTGAACTTTGTTTTATCTCTCTTGTAAGTCTTAGGTATCTGACCATTTTAAATGAATAAATGAATCTTGGTGTGGGCGAGTACATTGTATCAATCAGTAATAAGAGATCAAGTCTAATTTGGTTGTGATATCCTTTAGGTCTTAGTCTAAAACTGACATTGGGGGGGAGGGCTTTTAATCAGGTCATTGTTGGACCCTATACATTTACATATGGCAGTCAGGTTAGAAGTGGATCCACAGAATATAGTAGCCAGAGTGAAGCCATGATGGATTAAGATGGAAGACAATTTCATGCTGTGTGTGTCATTTTTGGCTAAAGGCTGCTTGCAATTTTGTGAACATTGCACTTTCTATTGCTAGAGAAGAGCTTCTGATAAGAGGGTGCTATAGATAGCTAAAACAATGTCAAAGTGAAAGAATAATACAAAGGTGTGTTGATCTGACACTATGTAATAGGACTGCTTGGAAAATCACTGATGCAAGGGTCTCAGGTAGTCATTTTATCCCCCTCCCAGACAGATTATTATGCATAATCTACGTATTGCAGGTGGGGTTACCAGACCTCCGGCTTTCGGCTAGAGACTCCGGTTTTTGAGAGTCCTCTCTGGGTCTCCAGGTGACTCAATCTTCAGACTTTACGTTTTCATTTAAAAAAAAATAAGTTTCTGGGTGGTCTGGTTCTTGAGATATACACCAAAATGTCAGCTGTCCCCCCCACAACTTCTGTTAGTTGCTCTAAATTCTGCTCTAATCCCTGCCCTTTCAGGTTTTTAGCCAATAAGAAGTTAGGGTTGTGACAATAGTAAGAGCTAAACCTCACAGTTTCCTTTTCCTGTTTCCACCAGAAATCCAGTAAATATATAGCTTTCAGCAGCATAAAGAGTACTTTCTCTGTACAGGATTGGGCTTGCTTCTGAGTAAACATGCATAGGATTGCACTACAACAGAAGATCACAGAAAGATCTTGGTAGGCATAAAAGTGTACATGTAAGGTTTTTGTAATTATTTGCAAAAAATTGTGTATTATACTTTTTATTTTCCAAATAATTTTTGAACAGAAGTTTTAAAAAGTGTACATGCTTCAGTGTTATACTTTTCTAATTAAGGAGTCAAAGTATAAATTTTACAGGACTGTGGAAGAGGGAGCTTATTTGTCTTATTCATAACCTGTTCTGAAAACCTTTCCAATAATTCCTTTCCATTCATAGAAGCAACAACAGTGGTTCCATGTGCTCCTCTCAACCTTCTTAAACCCACTGATGATGCACCTTGTTGTTTGTTTCTTGCCCAATAGTGATAAAAGACAATTCACATACTGGGCAGCATGGCTGCAATTGTTGTTCGCAAGCTACTGCCTATGAAGGTAGACCAAATCATGTGTGCTTTCTCTCTGTCAATGATATTCACTGGAATTGGGTTGGCTGATGAAGTGAGTTTATAGCAGCCCACAGGGGAGACAGAAAAGGGTAGAGAATCTTCTTACACATTTCTCAGACCTCTTTCTGAAGTAGGGTTGCCAGGTCCATGGCCTGAGACTGATCCTGTATCTTTAGGGGAAGAGAAGGTCAGCCAAGTGCAGGTGTTCTTGCAACTCTGTAATGGGAAAAAACACAAGGTGGAATTCTCCCTCCTCCCTCCACAACTTTTAAAGATACAGAAGACCTCTTGGAGGCCGGGCCTGGCAACCAAGAGGTCTTCTGTATCTTTAAAAGTTGTGGAGGGGGAAGAGAGAATTCCACCTTGTGGTTTTTCCCATTACAGAGTTGTAAGAACACCTGCACTTGGCTGACTTTCTCTTCTCCTAAAGATACAGGATCAGTCTCAGGCCAAGAACCTGGCAACCCTATTCTGAAGTGAAGAGTCAAATCTGTAAAGAAATTTGGATGTTAAAAGGTAGGGGCAGGGCATTCCAGGCAGGGGGTTGCCAACTCTACTTGGATATGGATAGCTTTGCAGAGGATCCCCAGTCAAGCTTTACCAACAACGCAATCCAAACCACATCTACTGAGAAGTAAGTCCTATTGAGTTGTATGGGGCTTAGTCCCTTAGTAAGTGTGTTTAGAATTGCAGCCTTTACTCCTGAGTGCTCCTATCTAACATCTCCACAACACTAGGCTCCTTTCTTCCTACAATGGCCTTCTGGTGACTGGCCCAGCCTGAGGGCACTTAAATCTTTTTGCCAGAAGCGAGTCGGCTAAATTAAATGTTCCCTACTCAGGCTCCATCTTTTAGCTAAGATTTCTATCTTAATTTCCAGTCAGAGAAATGTTTTTGTATGAATTGTATGCGCCAAGCAACTGTGATTGATGCTTAATGTATCATGCTTAATGATGTCACTCAGGCCCGCCCCATGACATCATGTAGACCCACCCCATGACATCACTCGGACCCACCCATGACATCACTCAAGCACGCCCCATGACATCACTTGGGCCTGCCCCAAAAATCTCAGGTTTTGGGATGCTTCTGACCTGACAACCCTAATTGTGGGGTGCCACCCACAATAATTGAAATTCATGTTCAATTACTGGGTAATTCTAGCCTCCTGATCTAGGTTTGCTGGGTGATATAAAGGGAGGTATTTACGTTTTAGAATAAAACTTTTTCTTGTGTGTGTGGGGGGGGGAATTGCTTTTGGATTACTTTTTCTT
This sequence comes from Rhineura floridana, assembly GCF_030035675.1. Taxonomy (NCBI): domain Eukaryota; kingdom Metazoa; phylum Chordata; class Lepidosauria; order Squamata; family Rhineuridae; genus Rhineura; species Rhineura floridana. Next base: position 218,477,341 of record NC_084481.1, read on the forward strand.
GTTTTCTTGCTGCTATCTGCTCTGCTCTGCCCTGCTTCCACATGCTTTGCCAAGCTGAAGGCTTCAGAGGCCTATCCACTCATTGGTAATCATGTCTTTCTTTAATCTAATATTCAGGAAATTTAGAGTAATCGCTAATAGGCAAAAAACCTTGCTGTTTAAGAACATACCTATAGCCCACAGATATTTCTACCAAACTTTAAAAAGCAGGGAAATTGGGCAGCTATAGTGAATGCATCAGGGGAGCAGAACCCCTGACCTCCTCTCTGAGATATTGTACTGCCCTACAAATTTGTCAAAATGCAAACACAATTTGGGTTGCTCTTTCGCAGTCCAATCCACTTGCTGTGTAGCTTGGAGGAATTTGGTAACATGTGCCTCTGAGCATATGGTGAAGCTTGACAGAGCGAAAATTGAGCTAGCACCGAAATGCGCATCCCATCCCTATTTGGCAGTGTATGCATGGGCCTTGATTGAATCTACTAATTTAGAATTTAGAGCCTTCTTTTCAAGAACCTCATACACCAACTTGAGTTCCCTGGAAGAAAGGTCGATATAAATGTAATAATAATAATCTTTCCTCATCAGGGAATAGGCCCTATAAAAGACTGTTTTGAACCTTCCTACTGTTCACAGAAGTGTGAAGCAGAATGAAGCCACCTAATTCAATTTAGAATTCTGGGGGTTTTTTTATTCACCAAATATTAATACTCTTGCAAGAAGCATTTGCACTTCTAAGACAGTTGTGGGGGGTTTTGTCCCCATTTTATCCTTTGTTTAAAATTTTAAAATGCTGCAAATGGGTGTGTCCCCCCCCCCGTTTCTTTGCCTGTTCATTCGCTAGAGCACAAGGCAGCCATTGTAGTGCATGACAAAGAAAAGGAATGACCAATTCAGAGCTGATTTCACTCTACCAGTCCCCTGTAGTAACAAAAGACTCTTTTTAGCATGATTCTTCCCAATATCCGCCTAAAAGACAAACTGCTTTATGTCCAAGTGTGAATGTTTTATTTTTTTTAAAAAAGGATAGCAAATACTGGGACTGTGAACTTCACATTTCCTACCCTATGATCAGTGGGAGGGATCCAACTCACTTGTTTGATCAGTGCAAGGATTTCCGCATGAACAGTGGAACTTCTCCCCCTCTTCTCTCCCTGCTCCTTCCTCAGAACTACTCCAGAGGGTTGGGGAAACAGATTTGGGGGGGGGGAGAAGGGAGAGAAGTTCCATTGCACAAGCTGAAATTCTTGCACTGACTGAACGAGTTAGTTGGATACCTCTGTTTTTAAAATGTGGTTTCATAATTGTCCCCCTTTTCGTTCCACATTTACGAGTAAATCATGCATCATATAGTTTAGGGCTCAGTCTTGTTGAAGAGTGGTAGCTATGGTGGTAAAGGGATAAGATCTTACTTCTGGCAAGCAAGGCATAATCATGGAGCCATGGTCTACTGGAGATCTGGCTCCGCTTCCTGCAAGGAAATACCTGTGCTACAGGTTCTGTTTCTGCCTATCACTCCTTCCAACAGCAAACTCATTTGCTGAGTGCCAACAGGCTTGCAGCCAAAATGGGGCCACTGAGAAACAAGAGGGAGGTATTAGCATGCTCCTGGGAACCGTGAGGTTTGCAGAAAGAAAAAAAAGGTATTTAGGGCAGAAAGGAGGCAACACCCCTTCCCCAATTCCCCCCCCCAATTAGAACTGAGCATGCTCAGTGGCCACAGGATACTGTGAATGTCGGGGGTGGAAAACTGGGGGGATGAAATGGAGCATCCTGAAAGAGAGCATGGCTGGCTGATTGGCCACAACACTGGACAGGAGTATTCCTCACTGACACATTTTCTTGTAGATCCCAATTTATGGTTAATAGCTCTTAAAATACTAGCTCTTCCAATGGCTGTTAGCCATGATAGCTAGGAATGGAACCCAGGCAACAGGGAGAGTATCTCATTACTCAGGGCTGGTGCCTGCCATTGTGCACCAGCCACCACTTCCCACCCTCAGCCTTCCATGTAGTGACATCAATCCACTCCTCCTGGTTTAAACAGTTGTTACTGTTGCATCAGCAGTAACAACATGGGCATTCCAACCCTCACCTCCTGGAAAGGACCCTGTGTTATGACTTTACAGTGTGATATAAGCTCCTTCCTCAGAGTGTGGCATTACAGATGAGGTAAACCTTGGGAGTACCTGTGCTGCCCCTGTTATGCAACAGGAGCAAATACTGCTTAAAATGTTCATAATCCTATGAACCTGTTTATTTGACATTTATCTTGATTGGTTTGTACAAAGCTTATGCAGTGGCTAGTTTTATTGAGCAATTGTTCTGGTCTGTTCACAGGGAGGTTATACAGCAATGAGCATTATTTATTTATTTATTTATTTAAAATATTTCTATCCCGCCCTTCTACCCTATAATAGGGCACTCAGGGCAGCTTACAAAAATAAAATCAAACATGTACTTAATAAAATTGTAAACAGTAAACTCACAAAAACATTAATATAAATTAAAATACATAAAATACAATATAAAACACACACACATACATATACATATATATAGGGATTGGTACTAAAGGGACTACAAAGGTAAAATTTAACATAGAACGCATAAAATCAGTGTCAGGCTCTACCTTCAGTCCCTCCCAAAGGCTCTCCGGAACAAGATCGTTTTCAGAAGTCTCCAGAAAACCAACAGGGAGGGAGCAGAGCGGACTTCTTGGGGTAGAGTATTCCAAAGCTTAGGGGCCACAGCTGAAAAAGCTCTCTCCCGCGTGCCTGTCAATCTAACAGCTTTCACTCCAGGCATGCACAGGAGACCTGAGGCAGATGATCTTAAATCCCGGGCAGGTACATATGGGCGTAAGCGGTCCCTCAGGTACATTGGTCCAAGGCCGTTTAGGGCTTTAAAGGTCAGAACCAGCACTTTGAATTGGGCTCCGAAGCAAATTGGGAGCCAGTGGAGTCGATAAAGCACAGGGGTGATATGCATTCATCCTGATTTGCTTGCAGGGTGTTTATAAATCTTCCTATTAATCATTCATTAATTCCATACTTTTTAATACATTTTCTCATTACTTTTCTAACTGCAAAAAGTCTTTTTTAAAGTGGTTTTGTTGTGCTTGGGCAACAGAGTGTTTTAATCCATTTAAACTGAATAAATTAATTGTGCTTGAATCTCTTCTGCAAAATACTGACAGTACTCAAGTGCTCTTAGATTCCCACTATCCCCCACCTCTTCAGATTGAATTTTCATTAAAATCAGGAATAAAATCGCATGTACAAATGCACACCTGGACTGAGTGTAGAATTTAGAAATGGGGGAGAAATTTGGTTCAGTTTGCATTTAACGGTGAACCTATCTAATTTCTACTTTCTGAAACATGTGAACTGAAACACAGCCCTTCTTTGATATTTTGCGGTGCAGTTCTCCAGCTAAGGAATGTGTACAAATATACATATACAAGGGTAAAGTGTGCAAACAAATAGCATACAAAAATGCATTGTATTAGGGAAAACTAGTTTGCAAAAATGTGCATATTATGCAAAATTGCATGCAAAAATGTGTGTATCAGGAGAAATTTGCACTAAAATGCAAGTAAATTTTTGAGGACTTTAAAAAAAAGTGATGCAGAAATGTGGAGAACTGACCTTGAGAGTGAGAAAGGCGAGAAACTGGGAGAAATGGAAATGAATAGATTTGCCCATCCTTTGCAGAATTACTTGCAACGAGGTGCTATGCTGGGGATGGCAAGCAGGAGACAGGGTGTGTTCCCCTTCCCCAGTCCGCCAGTTCTCCTTTGCAGCTGCCCCCCCCCCTGGCATTTTTAGCCTAATCTGACTTTTTCACATGCAATACAATAATCATTGAAGATGCTGTGCTTTCAACAGTGGCCTTGGATTTTCAGGCTTAAAGGGGGTTTGTCACTTTCCACCTGTGATAAATGCACTGCTCAACACTGTTATTTATTTATAAGATTTATTCCCCACCGTAAGGTCCAGGGTGGGTTACAACCATATAATCTACAGTGATAAAAACAGATAAAACAGTAACAATTATAAGAACAAGGAAAAAACGTTCCAGATGGAACAGAAATGTGTACATTCAGCAAAAGGGGTGGGTCCCACAAGACAAAATACCTTAACTGTCAAAGGCCAGGGTAAAGAGATGCATCATCAGCATGTGGCAAAAGCCGTACAATGAAGATGTTAGGTGCACCTCTGTGGGGAGGGAGTTTTACAGTTTAGGGACTGCTATAGAGAAAGTCCTCTTCTGGGTCACCATTCCCCACACTTGAGGGCGGTAGAACTACCAAGTGAGTCCCCACTGCAGATCTTAACACTTTCCCAAAAGCAGTGTAGACTGGTGGCTCCTCTGTCAGGGGGGCAATGTATCTGCTCCATGGTTTGGCCCAAACGAAAGTTCAGACTAAAATCCAGAGCAGAATCACTGCCCCACCCTCATGTCAGCCACCAGTCCACACCACCCAAATATGAAATCACCCAAACAGGACTTATTTTCCATGCCTAGGGCTCAATTTAGTCCCCTGGTGCCATTCATACAGAGGCAAACCGCCCTCCTCAACAATCTGAATTGGGGTTTCCTATCATGTTTTAGTTGAATGGATTAGATCTTTTAGGGTGTGGCTGCATTTTTCTTCTTCCTAGAAATGAGTAACTGATTCATTTTCTGTTCTTAAGGAAAAAACACATTAACCTTCATCATAATTTTTAATGGACTTGTGCCTAATGAGATGGTCGCTCCTGTACCAATCTCATTCACATAAAGAGTAATGGTTGTGCACAATAAATTAAATGGCAAATTTGCAAGCTAATAATATCAAAAACTTTTTTAAAAAAGAAAGGAGGGGAAAAAAACCTCTCTGGGCTGCTGGAGGCTTGTACCTTTTGTTCAATGAACACTTGAGTTATTTTTACGAACAGCTGACCTAGATTCTCCGCCTGAATTAAAATGCCCCCCTGCAGCTCAGCAAAGCCAGAAATTCACAAGTGGCCTGAAAGCTTTCAAACATGGAACTAAAAATGAACCTCAGTGTTGGAGAGGAAAAAAGTAGCATCCATTTGAGAGATTTGTAAAATATGCTCGTGAAGTGAAATACAACTTAGTTCAGTGCCTAAGGCCGGCCCTATCCTTAGGCAGAGTGAGGTGGTCATCTCAGGAGGCAGATGCTGGGGATGGCAACTGCCCTATGGTTGTTCCTCCTGAGCAACTGGGACCCCTGGCTGTTCCCACCTTCCTGAGCTTGTGCATTGGCATGAGTGGGGCTTGCTTGTTACTGGACTGAGTGGGCGGGCTGGCTAGCTGGCTCACCTGGTTGCCTTCTCCCCATGCATCACAGGCAGTGCCTAGGGAAAGGCCTCTGAGAGAGTGGGTAGGCAGAGAGGCAACCGACCCAGGTCGCACACTCCGGCAGGCATAATGTGCACGAGGATCCTGCTCTGCTGCCATAACTCATGCTGGTGCTGGCAACTGTTGCTTTGCAGCACTTGTGCAGATGATCAGACCCAGATCTCCTTAGCTTCAGAAAAGTGGCAGCCGCATGTGCCTTCAGGCCATCTCCTGAGGGCTACAAGAACATAAAAAGAGCCCTGCTGGATCAGGCCAGTAGCCCATCTAGTCCAGCATCATGTTCTCACGGTGGCCAACCAGATGCCTTTGGGAAGTCCACAAGCAGGACCTGAGCACAGCAGCACCTTCCCCACTTGTGATTCCCAACATCTGGCATTCAGAGGCATGGTGCCTTTGACTTTGGAGGTAGAGCAGAGCCATCGTGGTTAGTAGCTGATATTAGCCAGTCTAATCCTCTTTCAGAGTTGGAAGACATCGTAACTTCTTGTGGGGGTGAATTCCAGAGTTTCACTATGTACTTGTATGAAGACATACTTTCTTTTGTCTGTCCAGAATCTTCCATCATTCTGTTACATTGGATGTCCACAGGGTAGTGGCAAATTCAGAAGTGCAGGGGCTCTTCGTGATAGTCACACCACACCCCCTCACAGCCATGCCCCCAGGATTCACTGTCTCTTCTGCAATATCATAATTATAGAACCAGAATAAAATTGCTTTGTGTGTAGGCTTTCCCCCCTTCTACTCTCTCTCTCTCTCTCTGGGGGCTAAATGTTGCCAGAAACATTTTGATTTTAAGAATTCTGAAACAGGCATGTGTGAGACTAGGATTTGGGAGACCAAGGTACTTTGCCATGAAGCTCACTTAATTACCCTAGGAGCCAATCAGCATGAAAGGGAAGGTGTATGTTAACTACTGAAAAGAGTCTTCTCAGGGACTAACTCACTCCCATTGGCTCCAGTCAGCATGAAAGGACAAGGAAGCATGTTGTTAGCCAAATGAGAAGACTCTTCTCAGTGGCTAACAAGCTCCCATTTCATGTCAATTGGCTTATACACAGGGACCCTGCTCCCAAAAAGGGTATCCGATCCCTCACAACCCCGGATGACAACACCCCTGGATGTGCACAAGTTACTTTGTCACACAGTGGGAGTTATTTGCCCCATCCATATGCGCTGCTATGCTACTTTGTCTGTTTAACCCAATTCTTTCGTTTGCATTGCCCAGCCTTTCCCAACCTGGTGCCCTCCAGATGTTTTAGACTGTAACTCCCATCATTGGCTGCTACCCGAGCTGTCTTCTTAGTACAGTGTCGGTCACCAGCATGGTGCATGCAGGTGCACATGTGCCCTCAGAGGCTTTCCCTGGCATCCACAGGGCTCCATCCCCTATCCTGCCCTTTCCTCCACATAAAGAAGCCTTCTTTAGCCAGTAGTTCTGGAGCTTTCTCATAAGCAGGACATGACAGGCAGCAATAGCCGTTTCCTGCTCAGGGCCGGCCCTACCATTAGGCAGAATGAAGCATCCATCTAGATGTGGCAGATTTGCAGGGCAGGGAGCAACAGCAAGGTGTTGGAGGGCAGAGCTCCCTAAGCTGGTCTGTTGCCCTCAGGTGTGGTGGAAGACAGTGTCCCATCACCAGTGCTGAGTCTTATTTGAACCCGGTTGGCTTTTGTATAATGAAAGGGGAAGGGCACCATGTTGTCCTTTGCCCCAGGTGGCAAACTGTCTCAGGCCATCCCTGCTCTTGCTGTCATTCTCCCAGAAATGGTTAAGGCCTGCCTCCCCGGGCAATCTGACTCCCAGGGAGCCTCTTACTTCAGAGACCACCTGGTGGGCACCTTACTCTCACAAGCCTGAGTGCTCACATCATCCCTGTTCCCATCTGTTGCAGACTTTGCTCCCCCGCAGTGCATGCTCCCCTTCATCCATCCTCGGCCTTCCCTTAGCCTGGGCTCCCTGCTTTGCGGAATCCCTTCTCCAAGCCCTGAAGCCACCCCTTGACGCCTCCTGGCCTCCCGTACCGGCTTCTAATTCTTTTGCCCCACCCCCTCTGGGGTGGAGCTTCCCACCAGCTTTCCCCTCCGCCCCTGCCTTCAGCCCCCTGGTTTCCTTCTTCCCAGCCACCTTCTGCTGCAGCATCCCCCCACACTCTACTGCCTTGCTGCCTCTCAGTTTGGGAGCCTCCCCGGAGACGCAGCCAGCTGCCTTTTGATTCTTCAGCTGTGCGCTTCCTCGCCTCTGCCTGCATAACTCAGAGGAGGCGCCCTCCCCTCAGGTGAGCTGATCAAGCCGGCTGCCTCTGATCCTGAGGGCAGGCTATGTCAGTGGTGGGGAACCTTAGGGCTGGGGGCCAAACAGGCCTCTCTCTATTACCCTGGGAACTCTCCCTAGGCCACGCCCCCTCCTGTGGCCACGCCCCTTGTGCTCATGCTCTGCACCCTCCTCTAGCGGTTTTGGCTGGCTGGAATGCGTCCTTGAACTGTGATAATGTCTCTTGCTTGTCTGGATGGAAGATAAGCGAGGGATGTGCCTGGGTGAGGATGTAGAAACCTGTTGCATGCCTGGAATGTAGCCTGTATACAAAGGGAAGACTCACACCGGTTGTCTGGCCGCACCCAATGCTAATAAGCGGCCCCTGCAATGTTGCTCATAAGGAACTGTGACTCTCAGGCTCAAAAGGGTCTTGAACATATGGTATATAACCGTCATGCCTAGTAGGTAGGGATGGAAGAATCTGTCAGTTTCTCACTCTCCACCTTTCTGCAGCAATTTGCGTTTTTTTAAAAAATCATCCTAATAGTGAGAATTTTTAGTGAGAATTTCTCCTAATAAACATATTTTTATATGTGGTTTTGACTAATGTACACACTTTTGCAAGCAATTTCTACAAATGTAATGCATTTCTGTATGTTGTTTTCATTTATATATTCTTTTTTATGTGCACTTTCCCCTAATATGTGCATTTTTGTAAACACTGGTTGGTTGGAGAACTGCATTGCAAAAGATTAGGTAAGTGAGTTTCAAAGAAGGGCTGTGTTTCAGTCTCGTATTTTCTTGTAAAGCGTGGATTTGATAGATTCAGCTTTAAATGAGCACTGAATCAAAAAAATTTCCCCTCCCTACTAGTAGCCTTTGATTGCCTTGTCCCCCATGAATTTATTTATTCCCCATTTAAAGTCATCTATATGGGCTTCATTGGATAACCCTGGGTTCTAATATTATGAGAGAGGGGGGAAAACATCTTTCTATCTGCTTTCCTCCCACCAGGTATATTTTTATAAACCTTGATCAAATTTCCTTTAACTCGCCTTCTTTCTAAAAAGTCCAGGTACATATGAGCTTGCCCTAAGGAAGATGGTAAATTAACATATTGTAATAAATAAGTACATTTGCTGTGCTATAAGCTGGCTATTTAGAAAGTCCATCACAAAACTGGGGCTGCTGATGGTTATATTTGCAGCTGAATGCCTTATCTTGTTTTCTTGTTTCACTTTGTTTGGGGCTGTGTACATTTCCACCCTGGGACCTTGGAGCGAAGGGTGGATTATGAATACTTTTAATAAATAAATAAAATGGAACTCAATCAAACATCACATTAAAAAAATGGCATTTTCTCATAGCCTTTCATTCGTAAGCAGCTGTGTAACAAATTGCAAAGTAGGCCACTTTCCTTTCTCTGGGAGAACTTGCCAGAGCGCTGTTTATTTTTAGAGGCCCTGTTTAATGCTTTGCTTTATTTATATGTGTAAAAAAAAGAAATGTGCTGATTATTTTCTTCCCCCTTCCACTTCCCCTAAAGTTTCTCACTTGGATCAGGTTTTTACTTCTTCCAAAATAAAATTAGACTTGAATTCAGAAGCCTAGAAACCATGAAGCAGTGAGCCAAGCAATAGTACCTGACAGAAGCCTTGACAGCCAGAGATTCAAAGACAGGAAGTAGGAGGTGAAGGACCAAGAATCAGCTTATCAGAGGAGAGCAAACATAAATGCCTACACATATTGCCAGAGGCCACAACATGGATAGGAGAAGCCACCTCCTCATCATCTGTAGAGGGATGCCTGTTGAAAGGGAAAAATAAATGCAGCTAAACACACACAGCAGAGGCGGAGGAACGTTTTCAGCTTGAGGGCCACATTCTCTTCTGGGCAACCTTCTGAGGGCCATGTATCAGGAGTGGGAGGGGCCAAGGGCAAACGTGGGTAAAGCCACAAATTTAAATGTTACCTTTGTACAGCAAGCTAGTTTCTACACCCACGCACCTCTTTTCTCCATATAGACAAGCAAGAGGCAATGCCAGAGTTCAAGGAGACAGGCAAATACACTCAGAGGGTGTGAAGCAGAACCAGTGAGGGTTGTGGCCTGGGGAGAGCTCCAAAGGCCAGATAGGGAAGCCCAGAGGGCCACATTTGGCCCCTGGGCCTGAGGTTTCACACCCCTAACATACAGAGAGCCAAAGGAGCCCTGCAGCCAAGCCAAACGAAAACCAAGCGCTGAAGGAGCTCCTGCGCTTTCTGGAGTCATTCCCCCCCCCCAAGTCTGCCACTTTAAATCATCTGGGGGGGGGGGAAATATGCTCTGTGGGAAGTTTGATGAGGAGCCCCTTATGGTTTGTTTCACTCATTTCTTTTTTTCCTCCTATGCTATCAGGACTGATATCCGCAAAGTGGGGCTGGATGGGGTTTACATTCAAAGCAAGAACCACTTTTGCTGGATCAGGCCAGGGCCCATGGACTCCAGCTTGTAGTTTCAACCGCAGACAGGCAGATGCCTCTGGGCACTCATAAATGGAGCATGAAAGTGAGTCCCAGGTCTGTCTTGACTCCCAAGACTCTTTGCCATCTGAGGCAAAAGGACAAGATGGCTGGCAACCCGCCTCCTCCTGCCCAGGACATGTACAGAAGGCAACCAGATTGGCAGTTTAATATTACTGCAGCCTGACAGGACAGCGTTCTCTACTGCATCTGAGGGCAGCAGGCTACCTTAAAGAGTGCAGGGCAGGCCATAGGGCACAAATACCTTTGTCCTCCACTACCTCATTGCTGCTCACCCACCACTTTGCTTGGCACCTGCTTGCTGTCAGCAAAAAGGCTCCATCTGAACTATACATTTAAAGCAGTGTCATACCACTTTCAATAGTCATGGCTTCCCCCAAAGAATCCTGGGAACTGTAGTTTGTAAAAGGTGCTGAGAATTGCCAGGAGACCTCTATTCCCCTCACAGGGCTACAATTCCTAGAGAGCTTTAACAGTCAATCCATCTTCCCAGGGAACTCTGGGAACTGTAGATCTGTGAAGGGTATGGCGGTCTCCTAACAGCTCTCAGCACCCTTAACAGACTACGGTTCCCAGGATTCTTTAGGGGTAGCCGTGACAGTGGTATAATAGGCTTTAAGTGTATGATGCAGATACGTTGAGAGGATGTGTGGGAAAGGGGGGCACCACTCAGTGCCAGGCAGCATGCATGCTTGATGTGCAGAAGGTTCCTGAGGTTTACCAGTCAATCCCTCTTCCCAGGGAATCCTGGGAATTGTAGCGTGAGGGGAATAGTTATCTCCTAACAACTCTTAGCACCCTTCACAAACTACACTTGGTGAAGGATAGGTAAGAAATCATTACCACCATCATCAATATTAAACAGACTTTTCTGATGCTATTAAATAAAAATGAGAGTTTAGAAAAAGTTCTGGGTTGGGGATCCTATGCCCCTTTGTCAATTAACACCTTTCAGTAATGATACCTCAGAGACAGTAAGAGTTTTATTTTTTAGCTTTTTTTAAAAAAGTTTGCATATGCATTGTTCTGAGTTGTCAGGATAGGATGTGATAAAACTCTCAATAAACTGTTGCCTGAATTGAGTTCATTAAAATTCTCCTTGGCTTCAAATATGCTGGCCTTTTGCAAAATGGTGTTATTTTCACATGCTGAAGCACAGTTGCCCATCTATAATCATCAGCTCCAGCCGTCAGAACCCATAAGGACAGCCCATTTCAGAGCCTCCTGAAAGCCTCGATAATGGAACCACAAACACAACAATCTGATAGAGGCAAATATGAGCTGCCCTCTACGAGTAGAACCAACCACAAATGCACAATGCTGAAGGTTAGGACTATAAAGCTTTTGCTAATTGATCCATCAACTGATTATTCAAGGAAGGCCAATTTTAATTAGCAGGTCTTGTTTATTTTTTCGGTAAAGACGTCTTGGTTCCAGTGTGTAATGGTACAAAAACACAATGAAAAAGAAAACAGCAAAGATGGGTTTTCTTCCCAACAGCAGTTCAGTTCAGACATCACACCATATTCTGGTTTGTGCTGACCAAAGAACCCTCCACCATGATTAGAACATCCAGCTGTATGGCAGGCATCTGCTTTCATGTTCCATGTGGTCAGCACTTCTGCAACTGTGGTATAGCAGTCCCTTAGGGCACAGCAACAGCCCTAGCTGTGGTTTATTTATTTGCTTAATATATTTCTAAACTGCCCTTTGGCTTCCTCCCATGGCAGCTTGTCTGAGATATTATGATCAGGCAGGGAAGGCCTGCTTACAGTGCCGCCAAATGTGTTGTGAGGGGCAGCAGCGTGTAGGAGGACTTTCTTGGCGATAGACCCTAGATTGTGAAATGCCATCCCCTCCAAGGTGCATCTTGCGCCATCACTGTATAGTTTTTGTAGGGAGGTCAAAGGCACACCTCTTTGCTCAGGCTAATGAAGGCTTGAGATGCAGTGATGTTTTTAATTGATTCTCTGCATACACTGTATCATATTGATTTGCTGCTGCTTTTATTATGTTTCATTGTGATTTTACACAATGTGGTTTTACCTGTATTTTTTATGATGGAACCTACTCTGGGAAAGATGGGTCTAATAAATCCCCCAAATAAATAAATATTCAAGCGATAGCAATATAAATGTATATTTACGTAGCAAGGAGGTTGGTTGGGATGTAATCTGCAGGTTGGTGCCAGTTCAGTTGTCATTTTGACAAACTGGCAGCGGGATACAGTCCATTGTACTTAGTGCTTTGTTATTTTTAGCTTTTCCTAGTTTGTCCTTTTCTATTGCTGAAGAATAACATTATTGTTTTTGCTTTTTTCCCCCTAACAATGGCCTACTATTTTTTTTATTCAAAATAAATGAACCAAGCAATTGCACATCAAGCAGACATCTTGCTTCAGGGCTATTGTCTGCCTGAAGAGAAGAGATAAAATCTTCCCCCCCATGTGATTAAATGAGACTTGTGCAGTTGGATTTTTTTTCAGCTCAGCTATGTGATGTAATTTTGAAAGTCAAAAACTAAATCCAATTTATCTTCAAGCCTTGAGTGCTGCTGTCTGCTAAGTTCTTGACCTTACAGTTAGTCTATTTGACCAACAGTTAATCAACTTATTTTACCTACAGATAACCAACTTATTTTGCTTCCTTCCCCATCCCCTTCATGCCTCAGTCAGTTTTTCAGTGTGCTGGTAGCAAGATACTTTTTCCCTGCCTGAGGTTAGTAAAGAATTGTGAGTTTGGCTAAAAAAATACAAATACAAGAGGGAGATGTTAAGAAGCAAAGAATGAATGTTAATGGACACCATCCCCACCTCAATGACACATAAGTTAAAGGGAATACATATTTTAGCAGTTCAGATCAAAGATGGCATTGATAGTAACATTATATTCACCACTTTTTTTTAATCCAATGTTGGGGGGAAAGCCACAGAAGCTTATAGCAAACAAGACTGCTCCACAAAGGTAGCAAATGTGCAAGTTGCAGGGTAGTTTGATGCAGAGTTTGCCTTTATCAAATTTCTCATCCATCCCTAGTTAGGAGTGGATGCAAGGCAGAATATGAGTGTGATGTGCATATGTTACCGGGTGTGAATGCTGCATGTTGTGAGTCAGGACTTTCCTTGGCAAGAGGAAAGGTGAAGGGGGAAGAGACCCCTGACTGATAATGATGTTTTCAAAATACACTACTATGGTTTTTTGCTTGCTTGCTTGCTTTTGGGATATATATATATATATATATCTTAATAAGTAATGTTACTGTATTTGTGTAAATCATTTACAAGACTGCCTGGATATTGTTGTTGTTATGTGCCTCCAAGTCGACTACGACTTATGGAGACCCTATGAATCAGTGACCTCCAAGAGCATCTGTCATGAACCACCCTGCTCAGATCTTGTAAGTTCAGGTCTGTGGCTTCCTTTATGGAATCAATCCATCTCTTGTTTGGTCTTCCTCTTTTTCTACCACCTTCTGTTTTTCCCAGCATTATTGTCTTTTCTAGTAAATCATGTCTTCTCATGATGTGTCCAAAGTATGATAACCTCAGTTTCATCATTTTAGCTTCTAGTGATAGTTCTGGTTTAATTTGTTTTAACACCCAATTATTTGTCTTTTTTGCAGTCCATGGTATGCGCAAAGCTCTCCTCCAACACCACATTTCAAATGAGTTGATTTTTCTCTTATCCACTTTTTTCACTGTCCGACTTTTACATCCATACATAGAGATCAGAAATACCATGGTCTGAATGATCCTGACTTTAGTGTTTAGTGATACATCTTTGCATTTGAGGACCTTTTCTAGTTCTCTCACAGCTGCCCTTCCCAGTCCCAGCCGCCTTCTGATTTCTTGACTATTGTCTCCATTTTGGTTAATGACTGTGCCGAGGTATTGATAATCCTTGACAAGTTCAATGTCCTCATTGTCAACTTTAAAGTTACATAAATCTTCTGTTGTCATTACTTTAGTCTTTCTGACGTTCAGCTGTAGTCCTGCTTTTGTGCTTTCCTCTTTTAACTTTCATCAGCATTCGTTTCAAATCAGCCTGGATATTCAGTGGTATATAAATATATGAAATAAAATTCTTCCCGTGAAGGATAGAGGACTACAAAGGGAAAGGAAGATACTGCAGGTCAACGACTGGTTACGCAGATGGTGTTGATGGGAGAGGTTTGGATTCTGGGATCATGGTCTAAGCTTCTTGGAGGGGGGACTGTTGGCAAGAGATGGGCTGCACCTCACGAGGACTGGGAAGAATCTCTTTGGCAGAAGTATGGCAAAACTCATCAAGAGGGCTTTAAACTAAAGCCTCTGGGGGATGGAGATGATAGCTTAAATACCGATCCAAAGACAGCGGGTTGTAAACGCAACGATTTGAAGGGTACAGGAGACACTGGGAGAGAGAAAGAGATGCACGGCAAAGCTCACGGTATATTAACGGAGGAATCCAATCGGGACAAAAGAGACTTCTGCTGTCTATATACCAACGCGCGGAGCTTGGGAAACAAGCAAGGGGAGCTTGAAGTCTTAGTGCATCAAGGCAAATATGACTTCATAGGGATAACAGAAACTTGGTGGGATGACTCCCATGATTGGAATATAGCCATTCAAGGATATAAACTCTACAGAAAGAATAGAAGCAACAGAAAAGGAGGGGGAGTAGCATTATACGTCAAAGACAAATACACCTCTATGGAAATCCAAGAGAGCGAACAAAGGGGTCTGATAGAGACCATTTGGGTAAAAATAAATGGAGAAACAAATAAAACCGACATGGTAGTAGGTGTCTACTACAGACCCCTGGCCAAGAAGAGGTGGTAGACAAGGCCTTTCTCAAACAAATCTCTGAAATCTCAGGCAAGAAGTAGTAGTGATGGGGGACTTCAACTACCCGGATATCTGCTGGGAGACAAACTCTGCGAAGCATAAAGCCTCCAACAAATTCCTGATGGGCCTTGCTGATCATTTCCTCTTTCAAAAAGTAGAAGAAGGAACAAGGGGATCGGCAATCCTGGACCTGATCTTAACTAACACGGACGAATTGGTCACGGGAATTAAAGTGGTCGGTACCTTGGGGGAAAGTGACCACGTAATGCTAGAATTCGGGATTCTGGGGAAAGCCAAAGAAGAATATAGTCAAACATGGACCTTGGATTTCAGGAAAGCCGATTTTAGCAAGCTCAGGGAATGATGGGTACGATCCCGTGGCTAGATAGACTAAAGAAAAAAGGAGCCCAAGAAGCGTGGGAGTTCATGAAGAACATATTACAAAAAGCGCAATCGCAAACAATTCCAAAGAGGAAGATAAATGGAAGACATCGGAAAAAGCCAATGTGGCTACACGGAAGACTGGTGGAGGAGGTAAAAGTAAAAAAGAGCATGTATAAAGAATGGAAGGAAGGACGCATCACCAAGGAAGAGTACCGACGAGCGACTCGGGCTTGCAGGAATAGCGTAAGGAAAGCTAAAACCCAGAATGAGCTGAGGCTGGCGAGGGAAGCGAGGAACAACAAAAAGGGGTTTTTCAGATATGTTCGAAGCAAGAGAAAGACCAAGGAAACGGTGGGACTGCTGCTCAATGAGGATGGCAAAATGTTGACAGATAACGAGGAAAAAGCAGAACTGCTCAACACCTATTTTGCCTCCGTTTTCTCCCAAAAAGGGAACAGTGTGCAACCTTGCATCAGTAGCAATCTCAGTAAGGGGTCAGGACTGCAGTTCGAGATTGATAAGGAGATAGTCAGGAAATACCTAGTTAACCTAAATGAGTTCAAATCTCCAGGGCCTGATGAACTGCATCCCAGAGTATTGAAGGAACTTGCGGATGTACTCTCGGAACCTCTTGCCATCATCTTTGAGAAATCATGGAGAACGGGAGAGGTGCCGGAGGATTGGAGACGGGTAAACGTCATCCCGCTCTTTAAAAAGGGTAAAAAAGAAGATCCGGGGAATTACAGGCCGGTCAGTCTGACTTCAATACCGGGAAAGATATTAGAACGGATAATAAAAGAGTCCATTGGCAACTATCTAGATGACAATGCTGTGATTAGAAGGAGCCAGCATGGGTTTGTCAAGAAAAAATCCTGTCAAACTAATCTCATCTCTTTTTTTGATCAGGGCACTAGCTTAGTAGATGGTGGAAATGCTGTAGATGTCATCTATCTAGATTTCAGCAAGGCGTTTGACAAAGTCCCCCACGACCTTTTGATTAGCAAACTAGTCAAATGCGGACTACATGGAAATACTGTCAGGTGGATTCACAACTGGTTGGAAAACCGTACTCAAAGAGTGGTCGTCGGTGGCTCTGCTTCGGACTGGAAGGAGGTCTTGAGTGGAGTGCCACAGGGTTCTGTCCTGGGGCCGATACTCTTCAACATTTTTATCAATGACTTAGATGATGGGGTGGAGGGAAGCCTTATGAAGTTTGCGGATGATACGAAACTGGGAGGGATAGCTAACACAATGGAAGACAGGAATAAAATCCAAAGGGACCTGGATAGACTAGAAAATTGGGCTGAAATTAATAAAATGACATTCAATAAAGACAAATGCAGGATTCTGCATTTAGGCCACAAAAACAAAATGCACGGGTACAGGATGGGAAATACCCGGCTTAGCAGTAGTGCGTGTGAGAAGGACCTTGGAATTGTAGTGGATCGCAAGTTGAACATGACCCAGCAGTGTGATGCTGCGGCAAAAAAGGCAAATGCAGTTTTGGGCTGCATAAACAGAGCTATAGTTTCCAGGTCGAGGGAAGTAATAGTCCCACTATATTCTGCATTGGTCAGGCCTCATCTGGAATACTGCGTTCAGTTCTGGGCGCCTCATTTTAAGAAAGATATAGACAAGTTAGAGCGGGTTCAGAAGAGGGCGACGAGGATGATAGCCGGTATGGAGAGCAAGTCTTATGAGGAAAGGTTGAAGGAACGTGGCATGTTCAGTCTGGTGAAGAGAAGGCTGAGGGGTGACATGATTACACTCTTTAAGTACCTGAAGGGCTGTCACATAGAGGAGGGTACAGATTTGTTCTCTGCTGCCCCAGAGGGTAGGACTAGGTCTAATGGTTTTAAGTTGCAGGAGCGTAGATTCAGATTGGACAGATTGGAGCATAGATTCAGATTAGAAGGAACTTCTTGACAGTAAGGGCAGTTCGGCAATGGAACCGACTGCCTAGGGAGGTGGTGGGATCCCCTTCGCTGGATGTCTTCAAGCAGAGGCTGGACAGCTATCTGCGGGAGATGCTCTAGCTGTGGATTTCCTGCTGTGAGCAGGGGGTTCGACTCGATGGCCTACAAGGCCCCTTCCACCTCTATGATTCTATGATTCTATAATAAGTAAATAAAATAAAACTCCATGTCAGTTATAACAGATGAAGGAGCAGGGAAAATATCTTAATTAAAACCACCAGTTTTTTTAAGAGTGCTGCTTCCACCGCCACTGACAAACAGTAACCCCACCAGGGGAGCCCACTTCTGCAAGAGGAGGCCTATAAGATGGCATTTTGCCAGAGGCCCTCCTACCTCAAACTCTGGGAAAAGCAAACCACAAAAAGGCCTGTCCTGCTTACATCTAGGCACAAACACACTAGTGTGTGTTTTTTCTTCTCAGCCAAATTTCTAAATAATGTCATTAGAAAGTACATCTTGCATCTGCCAAGCTCAAGTGGAGGTCTTCAAATTCAGATCACATCCACCAGATTCTAGTGGAGAACAGAAAGGAGTCCCTGATTCCATTCCAATTGTCATTCATCTCTCTTCTTGCTGTCAAAAGTGTGTGATCTGCCAAGTTATGCTGCTACAGAACCTCTGGCCATTTTTTTATTATTAGTGAACATTTTAGGCGGCTTTTTCATATACGCACACCCCACCCGGCTTATGATGGCCATGAAGAAGCAGTTCAAAGAGAAAATCCGTTAACATATGAGAAGCCATCACAGAAAACCTTTTGCAAAGGACATTCAGCTGTAACTACTAGTTCCAACATCTTCCACGGTGTATAGTTATACTATGGAATTGGCTACTATGGAATGTGGTGATGGCCACCAACTTAGATCGATTTAAATGGAGGTTTGACATAAATTCAGGGAACAATAAGGCTAACAACAATGGCCACTAATCATGAAGGTAGACTAGTCCAGGAACAGAAGCAGCAGAATGCCTCTACATGAGCAGTGGACAGAAGATAAATCTGACTCTACTATCCACAACCTGTAACTGTAGTAGAAACCTTGGCTACAGATTGTGGCTAAGCAGGAGAGACCTTAAGCATGACTTCAGGTTAAGACATGCCAAGTCAAACTGCACTGACGAAAAAGCCTGGGGGGGAACAAAGCAGCTGCAGTCTTCTCAGTGACAGCCAGCACATTTGTGCTAAGCCATGGTATGGCTTACTGTGACATGGCACTTCTAGGACTCTGTGACTTCTATTTCCTGTGTACATCTGTTTGCTCCTTAAGATTAGTCAGGGAGCAGGGCTGGTCTTTCTCAGTATTGATGCCAACTTTGTGGAATAGATTACTAAAAGAGATCTGTAGGGCTACTTCCTTCCCTGCATTTTGCTGGCAGTGCAGGGAAACATCTCTGTGTTTAGGAAGTATTGGTACAATCTTTCTATATAGGTAGTTAAACATGGCTTTTGTTTTTGAATCACGTTATGGTTTATGTCTGCTAGTTTGCTTGGGATTTTTTTGTTTGTTTGCTCGTTTTTATATGGTTTTGTCCATTCTTTGTGTAATTGGCTGTCTTTTATGATTTTACTAGTTTTACTGTAGATAAGTACGTTGTACACCACCTTGTGTGGCTTTTAGAAAGGTGGTCTATGAAATACAATAAATAAATAAAAATATGTGCACAATGGAGTATGTGTCTGCAATTGATTACTCTGCAGAGACAAACCAGCCCCACCTCCACGTTCTTAAAGAAATCCTATTTTTAGATCTGCTTCTATTGCAGGATTGTCCAAGTTTTATCTAACTGTACTCAGAGACAAAGTTCAGCATCTATTATGCATTTTCCAGTGACTTATAGCGGTGGATTGGTTACCATGGTAAATACAACCCTGTTTGCATGTATAGAGAAACAGAGCAGAGGAAATGGATAAAGCTTGGATAGATAATGCAATGCCTGAAACTACACAGCAACCTTTTAAAGCGGGTGTTTTTAAAGAGCATTTTAAAATGTTTGTTCTCTAGAGCAGAAATCAGTTCTTCAGAACATCATACATAATTCACCACTGTCAGACACAAAGAGAGACAAAGTGATGTGGTGAATTCAGTGGGTAGGGCACCTTGGACAGCTCCTTGAAAGTTTAATCTAAAACCCGGAGCGGATTCATTGCCCCACTGACATTGGAGCCACAAGTCTCCACTGTTGCCTGGCACCTATGTTAGGGACCTTGAGGTCCCAGTTTATTCTATTAGGCTTTTTAATGTAAAGAGACATATATTTTGCTTGCTATTTAAATTCTTGCACCAATTTCTTTTTCCATGCTGGTTTTTGATGCTGGTTTTAATTAATTTTACGCTGGCTTTTAGGCTTCGTGTGTGTGTGTGCGCGCGTGCTGATTTGTACTGTACACTGTTGATTTTTACTGTTTTAAATTTTTCAATTGCATTTTGTATTTTTAATATGTTTGAAAACCTTTCAGAGGATTTTGTTAATGGAAGATACAGAAATGTAATAAATAAATATGAGCCTTGCTGTATGAGATTAAAGGTCCATCTATCCAGCATTGTTTCCAACAGCTGTTGGCCAGATGCCTCTAGAAGTTCACAAGCAGGACGTGAGAGCAATATTTAATATTTGTCCTTAGCATCTGGTAACTAAGATACTGCCTCTGAACATAGAGGCTTTGTAAACTGCTTAGAAACCTATTTTGGCATCGACCCATCTCACTTAGCACCCTGTTTCCAACAATTGTCAGATGGATGCTTCCAGGGTACTCAAATGCAGGACATCATAGAGAGAGGTATCCCATTGTTTTCCTCACCGTCTGGTAATTAGAGATACACTACCTCTGTGCATGAAGGTTTCATTTTAAGCTCTCGTGGCTAATAAACATGGAGTGACCCATCCCATTAGTTATTAGCCATGATCACAATACAGTGGCATGGGACACAGCAGCAAGGCAGGGCCTCATTTCTCTATCAGCACATTGCATTTTCTTTGCCAGCGGGTTGTTCCACACCACCAAAGTCTCTGCCACTGGCAAATTGAACAGGGGACTAGTGGGCCTGAAAAATAGGTCTTGGCAGGTTGTATTAAACCTGTGGGCTAACGGTTCACTACTCCTGCTCTATTCATTTGTCTGATCCTTTTAAATATCAAAATATGCAATTTTTAAAATATTATATACTGGTTACAGCATGCACGTGCTGGAAAGCAAAGACAAAAAGCCAAACCTTATTCTTTTATAGGAAGAATCATTCCAGTGGTTTTTTCCAGTTTGGAAAATTATTTCCAACAGCCAGAAAGAAAAGAAAATACATAACTGAAGCTACAAACCACTCAAGTGTTCCAAAAATGTGGCAGCCTGTTCCAATCACACGACCTTTGGCTCATTATGAAATAGTCCTGCATTTCCATGCTGCCTGGCAGCAGCTGAGCTAGCCCAGGGCAAACCATCCCCCAAAAGCCTCCCAGATTGCACAGAAAGAAGAGCAGAGATGTGAGGCAGGGAGAGCATGCAAAGAAAACACCAAGCAGTTTTTTTTTTCAAAATCAAACTGACTGTAAGAGGAGAAGAAAAAAAGAACGAAAAAGGAAGGGGGGAAGTGTCATATGGTATTTTAATCTGGAAAAAAAAGAAGCACTTTAATTAGAAAAGAAATACTGTGGAGCCAGGATGGGGAGGGCCTAACATGGCCCTGCAGACCTCTCCAGGTCCCCCCAGGTCTCCCCCTAGGCCACGCTCCCTCTCAAGCCCCACCCCTCCCCAGCCCTGCTTCACACGCTCCTTGAGAGTTTTTGCCTGGCTGGAATGCATCCCTGAACTCTGAAAATGCTTCTTGTTTGCCTGGACAGAGGACCCAAAGAGGTATGTGAGGGTGAAGAACCCAGCCTCCTGTGCAATGGGAAAATTCACAGTTGTCGTTCTGTCCACTTCTGCCTCTAGTCCCACCTACCACTGGCATGTGGCCCTCAGGTTGTCCAGAAGGGGAATACGGCCCTCGAGCAGGAAAAGGTTCCCGACTACTGTTGTAGGGAGTCCGTATCTGGCAACCCAGAGGCCCCAAAGGTATCATGCATGAAATGCTGGCATCCTGTTTTCTTCCTTTCAATATTTCTTTTCACCTTCATCCAGTTCCTGATGAAATATTACACCTTTTCCCTTCCTGGCTTTGACCCGTTTAAAAAGTGTGCAGCTGTTTATTTGCCGCACTCTTGTTTAACATTCTCATTGCATCAGATTCATGTTTGACACTCCAAGAAGCATTTTTATTCAGACAAGGAAAATGCCTGGCATTATGATCTGTGGAGTATGTGGGGAAAGAAGACTTCTATACTGCAAAGATGAATGGCGGGCGGAGAGGCGCCCAGTGTGCCCACTGCAACCCTCTGTGAGATGGTCCCTTGCAGTTAGGACCAGGCTACCTTCTGTGACAAGCAAGGGGTGGAGGCAAGATGTTGCTGTTACCACAGCAATGTCATACCCACAGTAGTGAAGTGGCAAATTCAGAAGTGCAGGGTCCCTTCGTAATAGTCACAGCCATGCCCCTCCCCATCTTTTTAGCTGCTGTGTTGAGAATGAGGGTTGAGAATGAGATCCTTGTTAATGCCTTCTCCCACAACTACAGATGTCCCTAGGAGCCAATAAGCATTAAAAGGAAGAGTGTTAGCTACTGAAAATGTATTTATTTTATTTTTATTTAACAAAATTTATATATTGCTTGAATGTAAAGACCTCTAAGCAGTTTAAAATTATCAATAAAACAACTAGAAGCAAGTGACAAAAAACAAATTTAAAACAATTAAAATAGATACTAACTAAAAATACTAACAGATCAACATCTATGTGTTGGAAAGGCTTGCCTAAACAGAAAAGTTTTAAGCAGGCGCCAAAAAGTCTCCTCAGTGGGTGACTCACCTCCTTTCACTTTGATTGGCGCCAATCAGCAAGAAAAGACAAGGAGGTATGTCAGAAGACTCTTCTCAACAGCTTAACACATTACCCTTTCATGCTGATTGGCATATACGATTCTGGAGACATAAGAGACCCTGCTGGGGCCTGGCTCCCAAAAAAGTAAGGGGTCTATGACACACACACACACACACACACACACACACACAATAGTCCTGGAGAACTATTCCCTGCACACCCACCAACATGTCACAGATAAAATTATGAATATGTTTAGAGATGGAAAGATCTGTTGATTTCAGTTCTCTCTGTTTCTCATTTTTCCGATCTTAATGCATCTCTGTATGGGACTGTCCTTGAGGCTGGTTCAGAAGCTGCAACTGGTGCAGAATTCTGTAGCTTGGGATGGGGGAGAAATTTGCTTCAGTTTGTATTTAAAGCCAAATCTATCAAACTCACACTTTCTGAAACAGGAGGAGAACCGAAACTTGGCCATCCTTCGAAATTCTCTCTTATCTGAATTTTGTGATGCGTATTGTCCAACCAAACAATGTAAACATGTAAAAATGCATGTATTAGGGGAAACTGTGAATTAAAATGAATATATTAGTGAAAATAATATACACACGTTCTACCAGGAGAAATTGTGTATGTTCGTCAAAAATGCATGCTAAAATGTGTTTATTAGGAGAAATTGATACTAAAATCCTGAAGAATTTTCATGAGGATTTTATTTAAAAATCACAAATTGCTGTAGAAATGTGAAGAACTGGATTTGACATTGGAAAAACACGAAACTGACAGAACCACAATTGACAGATCCTTCCACCCCTTTCTGTAGCCCAGTTGCTATTGAGCGTTTGCTACCAACAATGCATGACGCATGTGTTGAGGGAACATCACTGGCTGTCAGTACACTGTCAAGCGCTCTTCAAAGTCTTTACTATTAACGTATAAAGCCCAAACACCCTGGGGCCAGAGTACTTTAACTTGCGTGGAGCAAGAGATGCCATCGTAAAGTTCGGCTGCATTCAATTGCCATTCAGGAACCTCTAGGTTGGCTGAACGCTGGCTCAGCCGGGAGCTGCGCGCAGGGACCACAAAGTAAAAGCCTGCTCTCCCAAATACCCCTACCGGGGAGTAAGCCCTCTCTATTTACTTCTATTGCAATTATTTTCTTAGACTGACTTTTTGCCAGGCTAACCTTTCCCTGGATTGGGACCTGCAGGAGTGTTCCAAACACGAGTTCGATGTGGCCTAAGTCCCCTCTGCCCCTTCCCTGATGCGCCCCCAACACACCCTTTTTTTGGGCCTTACGCCGCCAGCTCCACTGGCACTGGTCTTGGCTAAACCAGCTGGGTCTGGCTGAGCCAGAATGGCCTGGCTGTGGGGGTTATGCCAGCATAGCCTGGCTGAGCTGGAGATCTGCCACATCCAACTCCCCTCAACCCGGTATAAATGCAGGTTGGATTGCACCCTAACTTAGGTTCATTAATTTCAATGGGTCTCCTCTGAATAAGTTGAATGCAACCCTTTATTTTTATGCCGTTGCCCAATCTTTGCAATCTGCCACTGAGGCATGTCTGACTGTGCCTGGCACTGTCAGACCATCCTCAACAAGAAACTGTGCCTTTAGTGTGGTGGCATTGAGGTTATGGAACTCTCTCCCTAATGAAATCAAGATGGCACCATCTATAATGAGTTTTAGGCTATTTAGGCTGATTATTTCAACCAGCGTCCTTTGAAAACCATTTATTGTTTTTATAACTATCTTTTCAGATGACGCATTTTGTATTTCTGTTTCTTTAATATATTTTGCTTTGATTTTTATCTCTGTTTTGATTTTAATTGCCATTTTGCCCAACACAAAAATATATTTTGATATGGGGGCACAGAAATGAATAACAATGCAATAAAACTACAAATGAAGACCTGTCAGCATTTCTTATTATCCTAACCTACCTTATAGAGTTGTTGTGAGGGCAAAACAGGGAAGGACTATGTATATCACCTTGAATTCCTTGGAGGAAATGGGTACTATGGGCTTCTCCTGGGAGGAAGGGCAGGATATAAATAAAATAAATAATTAATAATTAATAAATGCTGTATCTTCATTGGATCTGTAGTGGATTTGACATGTTTTTATATATGTTTTTATTGCTGGTGTTTTTATTGTTTAATAGCTTTCATGGGAAGCAGTTCATAAATGAAATGAAATTATACAGCCATGAGGGTGGCTATATACTATAACCAGCATGGATTTTTTGCATTCCGCCATGTTAAATTGAAAATCCACCCCCATGCCATTCTGCTGTTTCTCATAAGCTCATTTCAAAACAAAATCTTACAAAATGTATAGTCTTACAAAATCTTACAAAACGTATAGTCTTACAAAATCTTACAAATGTATAGTTAAAACTGTGCCCTTAGTTATGTCAGAAATGCTTGCATAACAACCTTTATGTTTTCATGGTGATATATAAAACGTTCAAAGAGAATTTAGAGTTTGAAGTATAAACAGGAGTAAACAAATCCAGGACGCATTTGGACTTTTTTCTTTCAGTGGTGTCATAATTTGTTGAAATTAATTAAAAATCAGCCATGTTCACAAAGTACCTGTAATCCTATCACTGACCTTGCCCCATAATCTGACCTTCATCTTCCACAGTTTAAAAGTTAAAAAATGCATGGCTGATTTTTAATTAATTAAAATAAATAACACTGGAGTCAATGATAAGCGCAGGCATGCTCAGTTAGAACCAACTGTCAAGTGTTCTAAAAACCTAACAGCTGTTTGACTTGGCTAATCAGAGGACTCCTATTCTCCTGACAGAGCTCCTGTAGCCAGAGTGGTTTAACAGTCAGCCCCTCTTCCCAGAGAATTCTGTTGATTGTAGCTCTTTGAGGGGAACAGGGCATCATTTCCTAATGACTCTCAGCACCCTTCATAAACTACACTTCCCAGCATTCTTTAGGGGAAGCCACGACAATTTAAAGTGGAATAAATGTCTGATGTGGATGTGACCAGGGACAGCTTTGGCTTGAATTTTGGTGGAAGACTACATATGTCTTCTGTAGAATAAAAAGGGCCCCTTTAGGATGCACACCTTAACGTGGTGAGGGGGTTTGAGAGTGCTGAAGAAGCTAAGAGCAATGCCATCAGGAGTCTAGACCAAGAGGCTAGACTCCTAGCAGGGGCACCCATGGCGGAATGGTCAAAGCTGAGACACCAGACTAAGATGCATCCAAACTCAGAGGAAGGCAATGGTAAACCACCTCTGAATACCTCTTACCACGAAAACCCTATGAACAGAGTATCCAAAATGCAACACAAGATAGTGCTAGAAGTTGAGACCCCCAGGTCAGAAGGCACTCACCCAGCTACTGGGGAAGAACAAAGGACAAGTACAAGTAGCGCTGTAACTAATGACGCAGCTGGGTCAAAGCCAAAAGGAAGCCCAGAGGCTGATGTGCACAGATGCGAAAGGAGAGTCCGGAGTTGTACGATGCACACAATAGGAACATGGAATGTGAGAAGCATGAACCAGGGAAAGTTAGAAATTGTCAAGCAAGAAATGGAGCGTATCAACATTACAATACTTGGTGTGAGTGAATTAAAATGGACTGGAATGGGACATTTTCAATCAGGCAACTACAGAATATTTTATGCAGGAAAATGAGAAATCAAGAAGAAATGGGGTTGCTTTAATACTGAGAAATGATGTAGCAAAAGCAATGAGGAGGTACAACGCAAGGTCTGAGCGAGTGATATCAATGAGATTAAACGGGAAACATATTAACATAACCATCATCCAAGTCTACGCTCCAACATCAAACACAGAAGAAGAAGAATTGGAGAGATTTTATGCAAAAGTACAGGAGGAATTGATCACACACCAAAACAAGATATGATGATAATCATGGGGGACTGGAATACAAAAGTAGGGAACAGAGAAGAACTAGGAATTGTGGGGAAGTGGGGCTAAGGTGACAGAAATGAAGCAGGAGAAAGACTTTTTGAATTCTGTGAAGCCAATGATTTGTTTCTTGCCAACACATTTTTTGAGCAACCAAAAAGACGACTGTACACATGGACATCACTGGATGGCCAATATAGGAATCAAATTGATTATATAATTAGAAACAGAAGATGGAGAAGTTCCATACTTTCTGCAAAAACAAGACCAGGAGCAGACTGCAGTAAAGATCATGAACTGATCGTATCGAAAATCAGAGTAAAGCTAAAGAAAAACAACAAAGCACTCATAATGCCAAAATACAATTTAAATAACATCCCAGAAGAATATAAAGATCAAATAAGGAACAGGTTTGAGGTTTTAAACTTAGTTGACAGAGAACCAGAAGAACTATGGACTGAAGTCAGGGACATTATCAGGGAAGAATGCAAAAAGACAATACCTCTTGTTAAAAAGAAAGACCTCAATGGATGACTGAAGAAACTCTTAAAATGGTTAAAGAGAGAAGGAAAGCAAAAGCAAAAGGGGATAGAAACACAGTCAGAACCCTAAATGCAACTATGCAACGACTAGTACATAGGGACAAAGAAAACTATTACAATAGTTATTGTATAGAAATAGAAAAGGACAACAAAATGGGAAGAACAAGAGCCCTATTCCAAAAGATTAGAGAAATGAAAGGAAAATTTAAACCATGAGTAGGGATGTTGAATAATCAACAGGGGAACACACTGACTGACTGAGATGAAATAAAAGGAAGATGGAAGCAATACACTGAAGAACTCTATAAAAGAGATGCCAGGATGACAGATTCATTCACAGAGGAACCATATGATGAAGAACCAGAAATTTTAGAGTGTGAGGTGAAAGCTGCTCTTAAAATTCTTGGAAGAAACAAATCACCAGGAATAGACGGCATACCAATAGAGTTGCTATAAGCTACTGAGACTGAATCTGTCCAAATTTTGACAAAAAATTGTCAAGAAATATGGAAAACTAAACAATGGCCCACAGACTGGAAGTGTTCCATATATATCCCACTTCCAAAGAAAGGGGATCCCAGAGAATGCAGTAATTACCGAACTATTGCCTTAATATCCCATGCAAGTAAAGTAATGCTCAAGATTCTACAACAAAGGCTCTTACCATATATGGAGCAAGAAATGCCAGACATCCAAGCTGGATTTAGAAAGGGAAGAGGCACCAGAGATCATATCGCAAACATATGTTCGATAATGGAACGGAGCAAGGAATTTCAGAAGAAAATCACCCTGTGCTTTATAGACTACAGCAAAGCCTTTGACTGTGTAGATCATGAAAAACTATGGAATGCTTTAAAAGAAATGGGGGTGCCACAGCATCTGATTGTCCTGATGTGCAACCTATACTCTGCACAAGAGGCTACTGTAAGGACAGAATATGGAGAAAACGATTGGTTCCCCATCGGAAAGGGTGTAAGACAGGGTTGTATTTTATCATCCTATTTGTTTAATCTGTACGCAGAACATATCATACGGAAAGCGGGATTGGACCAAGATGAAGGAGGTGTGAAAATTGGAGAGAGAAACATCAATAATTTAAGATATGCAGACGATACCATACACTTAGTAGAAACCAGTAATGATTTGAAACGAATGCTGATGAAAGTTAAAGAGGAAAGCACAAAAGCAGGACTACAGCTGAACGTCAAGAAGACTAAAGTAATGACAACAGAAGATTTATGTAACTTTACAGTTGACAATGAGGACATTGAATTTGTCAAGGATTATCAATACCTCGGCACAGTCATTAACCAAAATGGAGACAATAATCAAGAAATCAGAAGAAGGCTAGGACTGGGTAAGGCAGCTGTGAGAGAACTAGAAAAGGTCCTCAATTGCAAAGATGTATCACTGAACACCAAAGTCAGGATCATCAGACCATGGTATTCCCGATCTCTATGTATGGATGTGAAAGTTGGACAGTGAAAAAGGTGGATAAGAGAAAAATCAACTCATTTGAAATGTGGTGCTGGAGGAGAGCTTTGCGCATACCATGGACTGCGAAAAAGACAAATAATTGGGTGTTAGAACAAATTAAACCACAACTGTCACTAGAAGCTAAAATGATGAAACTGAGGTTATCATACTTTGGACACAACACGAGAAGACATGATTCACTAGAAAAGACAATCATGCTGGGGAAAACAGCAGGGAGTAGAAAAAGAGGAAGGCCAAACAAGAGATGGATTGATTCGATAAAGGAACCCACAGACCTGAACTTACAAGATCTGAGCAGGGTGGTTCATGACAGATGCTCTTGGAGGTCGCTGATTCATAAGGTCGCCATAAGTCGTAATCGACTTGAAGGCACATAACAACAACAACAAAGAATAAAAAGGTGGGGGAAACCCCTAAAAATAACAATACTATTAACAGTGTTTTCCTTTTGGAAAGGAGCTTTCTGTCTGACTAGTACCCCCCCAATCTCCTCCCCTCCCCCTCCTCCCCTCCTCCTCTCCCTCCCTCCCCTCCTCCTCCCCTCCCCCTCCTCCTCTCCCTCCCTCCCCTCCTCCTCCCCTCCTCCTCTCCCTCCCTCCCCTCCTCCTCCCCTCCCCCTCCTCCTCCTATACAGAAAGTGGATTGGACTGTGAAAGACCAACCCAAATTGTGTTTGTATTTTTTACAAATTTGTAGGGCAGTACAATATCTCAGAGAGGTCAGGTCTCCTGCTCCCCTGGTGCATTCACTATAGCTGCCCAAGCTCCCTGCTTTTTAAAGTTTGATAGAAGTATCTGTTAGCTATATAGGTTCTTTAAAACCGCAAGGTTTTTTTGCCTATTAGTGAATAATATAGGGGAAGGTCTATAGCTCAGTGGTAAAGCATCGATCTTGCATGCAAAAGCTCCTCAAGTTCAATCCCTGGCATCTCCAGGTAGGGCCAGCAGAGATTCTTGCCTGAAACCCTTATGAGGTGCTTCACATCAGTGTAGATAATACTGAGCTAGATGGACCAATGGATATGACTTGGTATAATTAAACTAATTTGCATTTTGCTTTGGGAGATGAGCTGTATTTTTAAATGTTGTTTTGATCAAGATACTGTAGCATTTCGAGGCCAGCATCAAGAGTCTACATAGTTGGGCACCTGCTGAGGGTTCACACCCCAGCAAGGGACCCGCTGACATCAGACCTGCTCCTCCTTTTCACCCTTGCAACCTGCGTGTTCACCTGCCTCTCCCTCTGCCCCAGTGGGATGAGCAAGCAACTGCAGTGGTGGTAAGGGAGAAAAGCAGCTGCCTTTTGGCTCTGCCTGGCAAGCAAGCAGGTGGTAGGGATGATGATAGACTGAAAAGAACAGCAGCAGGTGTCCACAATGGCAGGGGAAGCCATTGAGGGTGTTCCTGCTCAAGGGCCCCCCAAAAGCTAGAGCCACAAGAATTACTTGTGTAATTGTCTGCTTTGCATGCATGTTCTAGGCTCAGGTGCACAGACAGGTTTTATTGAGTTCACTGATTCAGTGCTCTGCACAGTACACAGCAGGGTCAACATTTTCAAAGGGCTCTTTTAAATTAATACCCATTTATTACGGTGTAGAAGAATGAAGGCTGACTGTATGCTCCAGCACAGCTAAATCCTGTTTTTGAATGCTTACTCATTGTGTCAAGCAGTGGCAAATTTAGGGTAGCGTTACAATCCCCCCCCCACGCTCCTGCACTGCTTACAATGAAACGGCTACTGGAAGGACTGCATCCCCCTCCCCCAGCTGTAATTGATTAACCAGAAGTGTTGCATTATGAAATCCACGGAGACACTCAGCAAATGTCATGCTGTGTGCAGCAGCTCCCTTAGCAGAGAGATTTCTTGCTGTACTTTTCTCTCTCCTCAGAGTGATTATTCTACCTTGCAACGGTGCCCAGGTCTTGCTTATTTTTAGAAGGAATTGTTCAGGAACTTGGTTCAAGAGACTTGCAAGAATCTCCACCTATGTCATGAAGAATCTTGTCATATATTTCAAGGGCACATTTCAGATCACCCGTAGGAGAATTTCTTTTTATCCTGATTTCAACAGTATCACATGCATATTTGATAGGCTGGTCTTCTGCTGCCTCAAATACTGGCTGTTTACCAAACTGAAAAGAGGTGTGTATCTAGGGCAGCAGCAGTCACACTAAAGGAGGGTCTCTTGTCTATAAGCTGCATTCAGAGAGAGAAAACACATATTTATTCTTTAGCAGTGGCAAATATTTGCACAGCTGTTTTCATCAGGCAGTCCTATTTCATATTCAGTGCATCACCACAGACAGCCATGTTCATAGCCTGACTCTATACTAGCCTTCAAGAAAAGAGAAACCCTTCGATCTTATTAACCAACGGCCTCTTGGGTTGCCGTGCATTTGGATCAGCCTTAACTATAAAAGGAAAAATAAACCAAAATTAGGGCCTTCCTGGTTTTCCTGATATAGGCTATGGAATTAGCTCTCACAAGTAGTGATTACCACCAGCTTGGGTGGCTTTTTAAAAAAGATTAGCCAAATGCATGGAGGATAACCTATCAATGGCTACTACCCCGATGGCTATGTTCTACCTCCTGTTTGAGGCAGCAAGCCTCTGGATACCAGTTGCTGGGAATCACAAACGAGGAGTGTGCTGAAGCACTCAGCTCCTGCTTCTTGGCAGGCTTCCCATGGGCATGAGGTCGGCCACTGTGAAAACAGGATGCTGTACCAGATGGGTCATTGGCCTAATCCAGCAGGTTTTTCTTATGTTCTTACAAGTTCCATAAGAATGAAGACCGCATCAATCCTCCCTTCTCTACTCATTCTAGATTTTCAGCTCCACTGAAGCAGAGCACAGCAGAAATCACTTCTCCACCCGTTCTGTAGCTGTGGCTAGAAAGGTTTTCTATTTAGTGGGTGGCCTTGGACAACTCAACATAATCTACTCACAGGATACAGGTGAGAGTAGAGCCTCATCTTATGTTATGAGCAGAGCCATGAGAAAAAGGTATACTCTAACCTATAATCTGAATAAGTAAATAGCACACCAAGGGCACAGGAACCACAAGAAAATGGTTCCCTTGCATTAGTACTTCAAATTCAGGCTTGGCATATCTGGCAACATGTGTGACTGTAATTGCCTTTTTTTATATAGGTCTTTATTACGCATACTTCCCTTTGTGTGATCTGAGATGAGATTTGAAAAATGTAACTACTTTCCTGTAAATCACTGCATGGATGAGGTTTTGTTAATTTGCTCTTACTCCTTTATATTTCTTGAATATCTATGTAAAAGACAAGTTATTATGAGAAGTCAATAAAAATATTTACAAATAAAATTTTAAAAGTGCCCTGCTTCTTTTGAAGGTCTTACAACTCTATTGATTTGTGAGTATTTAAATGTTATTAGCAAATGCAGATTGTTTTTTGCTTTTTTGAAAAAGAAACAAATCCCTGCCCTTGTCTCTTGGTTAGGGCTCTACGTGAGGTTTGCAAAAATCTTATATTGGCTCTCAGAGCTGAATTCTAAAACTTATCTATGGATTAGTGTCAAGAATGCACCTCTCTCATCTGTTGCTCCCCTTATGTCTCCCTTATGCCTCTAGGCACCTTTCCTTTTCAGTGCAACTGTGAAAAGAAATGGCAGCATCAACACAGGTAATCAGGAAGAAAAATTGAGGAATGTGAAAAATAACAACCAGTTTTTATGTTATTGATTTTATTTGTGTTAGTGTAGTATTATGTTTTTATGCTATACCTTGCCTTGTTATATTTTGTATGGAACCTAGGGATGAGTGAGAAATTCAATTCACATTTCAAGCCAACTATCAAAGTCGTACTTTCTGAAATAACGTGAGAACCAAAACACAAGCATCCTTCAAAATTTGCACTTATTCGAATTTTGTGATACAGTTCACCAACCAATGTTTACAAAAATGCATTTGTTAGGGGAAAGTGTGTATAAAAATTATTTATTATTTATTCGTTATTTGATTTATATCGCTCCCTTCCTCCCAGCAGGAGTCCATGAATAATGTGAGTGGGGAAAAATGCAAAAATGCATTATATGACAAGAAATTGTTTGCAAAAATGTGTATGTTAGTCAAAACTGCCTACAAAAATGTGCTCATTCAGAGAAAAATGCTGGAGAATTTTCATGAGGATTTTTTTAGATTTGCAAATTGCTGTAGAAATGTAGAGAACAATTTAACTGGAAAAATGAGAAACTGAAACAGACAGATCTGTCCATCACGCAGGGCAACACTGGAGGCCAAATTGCAACAGCAGATTAGTGTTTGAATCAAGGTGTATTTAAACATTTCAGTGGAGCTCTGACACTGGAAGTGAATATGGCTGGGAAAAAGCGGTAAGGGAATAAACAGGCAATAAGTGCCTGCAATGTTCTGTATTCCTCATCTGCATGCCTCTTTTACTGCTAAAATACAACCCCCACACCACCCTCTTTCTATTTTGTTTCATTTATTTTTTAAAAAAACTGCCCTTCATCTAGGAATGGAGAAGAAATTTTATTCAGGTCACATATAGAAATGAATCTACATAATTAGAAATCCACACTGTTCTGAATTTTGCAATACAGTTCTCCAGACAAGTAATGTGTACAAAAATGTATATACTAACGTAAAATGTGTATATAAATGCATATTTTTGTGAAAATAGCATATAAAAAGCATTATATCAGAGAGAAAAAATTAGGAAAATATGTTTTCCAAAAAGAGTATATTAAGCAAAATTGCATACAAAAATGTGTTTAAGAAAAATTTGCACTGAGATGAGAAATTTGAGGACTTACAAAAATTGCAAACTGATGTAGAAATATAGAGATCCAAAATTAAGACTAGGAAAATGAGAGAATGAGTAAAACAGAATTATGCCCATTCCTACCTTCATCCCATTGGGACCACAGAACAATTAACAAAATACATATAAAATTAGTAAAACATTAAAACTTTAAAACAGCCTCTAATATTCCTATGTGATTTTGACAGATTTGGGTTTAATCCCACAGATCTGGCAATGTATGATTTAGTTTTGTCCTAAGATCCAACAGGACCTGTCAATGCTCCATGCATGGAATCAGAATCATAGAGTTGAAAGTGGCTTATAATGCCATTGAGTCCAACTCCCTTGCTCAATGCAGGAATCCAAATTAAAGCATCTTCGACAGGTGCCTGTCCACCTGTCTCTTGAATGCCTCCAGTGTTGGAGAGCCCACCACGTCCCTGTTGTTCGTTCCACTGACATACCGCTCTAACAGGAAGTTTTTTCTGATGTTCAGCTGAAATCTGGCTTCCTGAAACTTGAGCCCATTTTTCCATGTCCTCTCTGGGATGATTAAGAAGAGATCCTGGGCCCCTTCTGTGCAAACCAAGTAAGTGCTCTCAAACATATACCATTGTCCTCTGGCTTTCCTCAGAACGCAAGTCACTTTGGACAGGATTCACTGCTCTATATGGGTCTGAGCCTGGGGGCCTACCTAAGCCCATATCCCCACCTCTCTTAAAAGAAATTAATTACATTGTATAAAGCTCCTTTTAAAAAATGCAGATATATCCTTTTTTAAATGTCAGTGATGCATTCAAGTGATCTGAGGATAAAAACACAGTAGACAGACATTTTCTGGAGATGTGGTCTGGTGGCTGTTTCTTTAATACAGCAGGAGAAGCTGGTGAAAGATGCCCATCACGCCTTATTTTGATGCATTGTAAATTTCTTTTTATATCACAACTCAACAGAATAATAGGGGGCACTCTATAAAAAGATGTAGAGAGATGAATTTGAAGAGTTTCCTCTTTAATAATTCTCACCCTGTATCGTGGCAAATTCACCCACTACAGGTTGAAGCAAGGGAAAAAAGATATGCTTTCCCCCTCCTCCAGGAACTGACTCATTCTTCCCCAGCCGAACTCTCGCGAGACTCACGCTTGCCTTGTAAACGCGATGTCCTTTCGGGCGCTGGTAGTTCTTCTATCAGCGCGGCCGTGGGGGAAGGGGGTGAAGAGAGAGAACAAGGGGAGGTCACCAGGCACAATGACTGACAGGGGCCTTGAACCAATGAAACCAACCCAAGTCAGGAGTTAATCCAATACCGCGGTGGGGTAGGCGTGGCCTCGTCGGCGACTGATTGATCCCAGCCTTGGCGACGGCGTTCAGTCGGAGCGAGAACATTCTAGAGGTAAGTCATCGGCGGCCATTACAGCCCTGCCCCTCCCCCTCCTTTCGCGCTCTCTTTCTCTCTCTCCCCCCCCTTTTTTTTTAAAAAAACACCCTAATGCTACCGCCGCGGCAGGTTTCGGCTGTGTGCGCGCGCGTCTCCCCGCCCCCTGCGCGTGCGCGCGCCCCCGCCACCAATCTAACAATGCTGCCTCAGCTGATTGTATTTCCCTCCCGGCAGAGTAACCGGCTCGGCTGCTCCCGCTGCTCCCGCCCGCCTCAGGACGCTCGGACCCCCCTCCCCTCTCCTGGCGGTTGCGGCGTCCGCCTCCTCCGCCCTCGATCACCGGATATAAGACACACAAATACATATTAAAAGGAAGGACAAAAAAAAAACCCAACGTCCGGGTGCTCGGTGATACCCCATCATTGCCATCGTTTCTCCTCACACCAATTCGGCTTCGTCGCAGCCCCGGGCGAGCAGCGTTGGGTTTATGTCTGTATTGGACGAAAACGGTAAGTGTGAGGGAGACAAGGACGACGACGGTTGGACATACGGGGAATTGTGTGGCGGTGGGAGGGGCTCCCGTTTCTCCTGCGGGAATATTGGCGCGGTGGGGGGGGGCGGGAGGAGGGAGAATCGGCGTCGAGGAGGGCTGCTGAGGGTGGGAGTCGAAAGGCACCGTGGGGCTGGAGACCGCGCAGATGCCTTCATGAGGGAGTGAAGGGGGGAGGAGAAGAAAGGGCTTTGGGCAACGAGGGTGCCAGTAATGGGGCAGAGGCTGCGCCTTAATACGGCGCCATTAAAAAAAACCACAAAAGCCCCTGCTCGTTATCTCCGCGGGTTGGGGGAGGGGTATGCGGGGGTGGGTTGCGAGGCGGCGAGAGAAGATGCCGCGGCCCTCCCGCGTCTCGAACAACACGCCTTCAGCCTGGGGGGGGCGATTTTAGAAAGGTGGGGGCTATGTGTTGAAGTGGGGGGATAAGAGGAGGGGGACTTAAGACGGTGGTGGCTGTTCCTCTTCTGGCGCGCTTGCGTCTCTATACCCCCCGCGGGCGCGGACTACTCCACAAGATGGCGGCTGCCAGGTCTTCCGCGCCTCCTTCCTCGTGATGCTGGGCGAAGGGAGGGGCAGCGGGGAGGGACCGCCCGCGATGGGGGGGGCGGGGAAGTGGAGGGAGTGCGCGCTCTGTGGCGCAGTTCCTAAACCCGCAGCGCGAGGAGGCGGAGAGCTGCTCGGTCTCGATGTCGCTCGCGTTCCCCGGGGTTCAGAAAGTGACGGGAGGAGGGGGGGAGGGAGGGAAGAGGAGAAGCGCTTGCGCGGCACGGCGTCGCCGCCGCCGCCGCCTGGTATTTGGGGCTGACTCAGTGCTTAATTGCTGCAGTTCTGAGTCATTCCGACGCTGGGGCGAAGGGGAGGTGGGTTTTTTTAAAGAGGAAGTGCCGCTTGTACGCGACCGACTTGTGTGTGAATGGCTTTTCTCCCGAGCGGGTAAAAACATTGTGTTTTCTTCTTCTTCCCAAAGTGCGTAGTAGTAGGCTTTTTTCCCCTCCCCCATTTTTTTTTTACTTCAAGATGCTTATTTCTCTGTTGATATTTCTGCTGCTGCAGGGACATGTTTAGATCATGTGGGTGGAGTTGGGATGGGATAGGAAAATTCCGTGCTTGAAACAGCCTCAGCTGGTGTTAGGCTGATTTGGGGAGAAAACTATTTTGGTGAGGGAATTGGGTAATTAGATAGTTCACATAAGTTTTAGTGTCTGTGATTAAGTCATGGAAGGCCCTAGGCTTTTTGTGTGTGTGGTCTTGTGTGGTCTATTGGCTCCCCTCCATTCCCAAAGTTTGCTAAGAGAGACTTCAATAGTACAGGTTGTATCTAATGTTAGTCCTACTCAGAGTAAACCCATTGAAATTGTTGGGCATGACTAAATTAGGTCCATTAACTTCAATGGATCTGCACTGGGTAGGAATTTGGCTACAACCCTAGTTGTCTTTTCATTTGAATGGCTCTCTTACTGAAACCTAGTGGTAGGTGTTAATATTAACTAGTGCAAGGTCTGAATGTTAGTTTGCTATATGGCTGTAGAGTAACTATGCAGTGAAATGTGACAAGCAGTTACTGTTACAAAGTCCAGAAATAGTTGGTCTGCAACATAAGTGGCATATAGTTATATCATGTTCACAGTGCTCTGGACACAAGCAGGCATAATTCAGTGTTGCATTATTTCTGCAGATGTTTGGTTTTGGTTTTAATATCTTACCTGGCTTGTTTATCAGGCTGCTTAATGATCAAGTAGAGGTTTTCTTTATAGAACTTGTATAGTTCTTAATATAGAAAAAGTAAGTGGTTCTTTGTAATTGTTTAAAGGCACAAAAGGTGGCTGCTCTGATTAAGAAAGTAAAAATCAACCTCTTGTTCACACATAATAATATTCTGGGATGATGAATAGAACAAGTTAACAAATGACATGTTAGTAAAGTTGAACTAGTTACAAAAACTGGTTTTCAAGCAGTATCTATTGGCATTTATTGTGGATATTATGCATGTAAGACCAAAAGTGTTGTTGAAACTAAATCTTATTTTCTTAACCTTGCAGAGCTGTTGCGCAGCCATTGGTACCTGTATTGGGGAAATATAGCATACAAGCAAGAACCTCACAGGCTCAGTGGCGAAAAATTTTTCATGTCAGAGACCGAGAACTCTTGCAGTCGTTTATGTCATCACGTCTTCTCCAGACAGAAGATACCAAAAAGTTGCAATCAAAGATCTCTCCATCTTATTGATAAAGCTACTAATAAGCCAAAATGTCTGTCAATGTCAACCGCAGTGTTTCAGATCAGTTCTATCGGTACAAAATGCCCCGTCTGATTGCCAAGGTAGTTGCTGCACTATTTAACCTTCTGAAGACTTAGCTTGAATTTCACCTTATTTAAAATTCCTGAAACCTAAGATTTGTCACTTGAATTGGATTAAATAAGTATGTTTAACCAAACTTTTCTTCCTAGGTTGAGGGCAAAGGAAATGGGATAAAGACAGTTATAGTCAACATGGTTGACGTTGCAAAGGCGCTTAATCGGCCTCCTACGTGTAAGTTGATGCATAGCATTTTTCCTCTAAGGCTTCCTCCTCTTAATACTACAAAAACGTGCATATGTCTTTTGTTTTACTCTGCAAATTTGGCTTGTACAGAAAAATCAGGCCATGTTCTGATTGGTCATCCTTTGAACTCTGAGGTCCAAATGTATTGGCAATTGCTGTGCTGCTGCCACTGCATCGGCCTATATGCACAGCCATGTCTTTTTGCTTCATGAAACCAGTAGTAACCCCTAAGATAGAAAAGAAATAGCTATTTCTGTGGCTTGACATAGTGGACAATGGTCAGTAAGTGGTGCCGCTAAAAGGCTACATAGTGTATTGCTATTGTGAGGGAATTTTAAAACTGGTCTTAAGATTGAGAATAAGACACTGGGTAAAAATAATTACTGTTTCTAATGTAGCAATAACTTGTTAATGTTTTGAACATAAATTGGGATGGGAAGAGATATGTGGTAGAGCCTTATGACTTTTTTTTCTCTTGAAAGATCCCACCAAATTTTTTGGTTGTGAGCTGGGAGCGCAGACCCAGTTTGATGTTAAGAATGACCGTTACATTGTCAATGGATCTCATGAGGCGAATAAGCTACAAGACATGTTGGATGGGTTCATTAAAAAATTTGTTCTCTGTCCTGAGTGTGAGAATCCTGAAACTGATCTGGTAGGTATTGCTTTTAAGAATGTTAAGTTCTATACGCAATTGTTTCCTTACAATGTATAATATAATTCCCAAGGCACTGCCTGAAGGCATGTGGTGCAGCAATCTGGTTGACATTGAACAGTTCTGTGTCTAGTTGGTGTCAGGATAGGAGGCTGCCTGAAAACCCCATGTGCACTGCTGTAAGTTCTTCCATTAAAGAAAGCCAGGATATAAACAATAGCTGAGCTTGGACTTCAGTTGTAAGATAGCTTTCCTGGCAATACTTTTTGCTCCTGTACTTGTACCAGGGAACACAGTATTTGAAGTTACATAATTGAATCTACAATCCTATACTTTGACAGCTAGAAGTCTTGATGAACTCACTGGGATGTCTGAGTATAGGGATTGGGCTGTCCATCTTGAATTTTAAACTGACAGCACAGTTCCTATAAATTAAGTAGTTAACTATTATAATCCCAAAGTCTAGTATCAAGTTCACAATGTCAAGATTTTGTCTCTTAAGAATATAAATCACACCTAGAAAATCATAAGTCACTGGAATCCTTTCCACAATGTAATTGGTGTTAGTTTGCTGTGTGAGAAGGGGATAGTTTGTGTAGTGTCTGATGGGCTCTTCGTCTGCCTCATTAATTTCTGTCTCAGACCATTTGGGGCTGCAGTGTGGAAGTCGGTACTTGAACTTGAAAGCAGATGCTTCAGGCTTCCCCAATGTGGTCTCCCGATGTTTTGGACTAAAATTCCCATTATCCCTCACCAGCCATAGCCAGTGTGGCCAGTGATGGAACTTGTAGCCCCAGACATCTACAAGGCACCACCTCAGAGAAGACTAGTATACAAGATTCACTGGCTACCATCAGTGTAACACAGCTGCTCTTCCTTCAGTTCTTTAAACCTAAAAATAACTCTTCTGCTGAGGTATTGCCTGCTTGGGGTGGGGGCAAGCATCAGTCCTTAGAAAACTTGGCATCTCTGCCTTGCCTTGCAGAGGGGCCTCTGGTGTGGCACCATTCTGAGAAGGTCTTAGGGCTTCGGAAAAAGAAGTATCCCTTCCTGAACTCAAAGACCCTTGTAATGGTGCCACACCAAAGGGAGGTGAAGCTCTTTTGCAAGGAAGGATGACCTTTGAATTAATTTCCCTCCTCTTTTTCTACTGCTGTAAAGCGGATATGCTGGAACACTCCCCTCACTTCCTGAGTGCATGTATCTCTTTGCTTGTGTGTATGCCCTCTTCAATGAGTGTGTGTTATGTGGCCATTGGCCATACCTGCCATTGGCATGGAGGTATGGCCATCTTGCTTTGTGGCCCTTGAACCAAAAAAGGTTAGCTGCTCCTAGCTTATAAGTAGCAATTAAATTTCATCTTACTTAGCCTTTTGTATTGAGATAATTAAGAAGGTGGAATTAAATCTACTTCTCTTCATTTACAGCATGTCAATCCTAAGAAACAAACTATTGGTAACTCTTGCAAAGCCTGCGGCTATCGAGGCATGCTTGACACAAACCATAAACTCTGCACGTTCATCCTCAAAAACCCACCTGGTAAGTGAATGCATTTTTGCTGGTTTTGGTACTGGCCTGTACAAAAAGAGCAAATGGAAACATTTTCTACTTAGAACAGATGCCAGACTGACTGGAACCTTTTAAGCTGCAGAGAGAGAATTTGAATTGATACAATGTAACCGTTGCTAAATTATGTTGGTGGGAAACGGTGCTTCAAAGCTATTTAATGCAAGCAACACTCTGTGGCAGATAACTAGTTGTCTGCCTCAATTTAAGCTTGCTATAGAAAGCATAGTCTGACCTATTCCAGTGGTCTCTAGGTGAGGTCATCTGTTATATAGACTCTAACATCCTTTTCATCGCTAGTATTCTTCATGAGGAAATGCTTGGTATGCTGTAGTCCATATGAGACGACTGCCTTCTAGTTTAGCAGTATTGCCACTGAGAGTGCTTCTGAAAGTACTTCCACTTGTAACTACAAAATGCTGGCCAAGCATTGCCAACATTTCAGGCTATGCTGCATCTTATGGTGTAAGACACATGATTAGCAGTAGCACCCTCTTTATGTTCACTTGGAGTTGATTTTGTCGAAGTTTCTTTTGGTGTCTGACTCTCAGAAAGTCAAATGTTTGCTGTGTGTCCATTCTAAAGACAGCCTTACAGTCTTAGCTTTCTCTTGAACTACTACCCTAAAACGTGGCTTAACGGTCTTGTCAGAATCTGATTCATTTGAAACAGAGATCATTCCCACCCCAAAACAGTGAAGTAAAACCTTTTAAACTATAATTAGAAGTGTTGGCTAGCTGTGACTGATACTGAAAGTTAGCAAAACATCATACGCAAAACATCAGACAAAGGTTTGAAAGCAGCTGTTGAATGGAGATTTGTTAATGTTTGCAGAGAGCAGTGAGACTGGTACAGGCAAGAAAGAGAAAGACAAGAAGAATAGAAAGGGCAAAGATAAAGAGAATGGTTCTGTGTCTACTACTGAGACATCATCGCCACAGTCAGGACCACCAGAAGAACTTAGTCCTCCAAATGTGGTAAGCAGACATGGTCAAATCTGAATGAGTGAGAAATGTCTTGGTCAGAACATTGCTATCTGAAGCCATTACTTTCTTATAAGTGAAGTGTGTGTGTAGAATTGGTGTATCAAAATGGTTCTTGCTAGTGCATTAATATTCTCACCTGGTTCATTAACCATCCTTGCTCTTCAGGATGAAGATGATGATGATGACTGGGGTGAAGACACAACTGAAGAAGCCCAAAGGCGCAGAATGGATGAAATCAGTGATCATGCAAAAGTTCTCACACTCACTGATGACCTAGAAAGGACTGTTGAAGAAAGAGTTAATATACTATTTGACTTTGTTAAGGTAAAGAAACATATTAGTGTGCTCCTATCAAAACTTCCCAAATTCCCCCTCACTTCATGTAATTTGCAGATTGAAATGGCTTAAGCTCATACTAGAACTGAGGAAGCATCCAAACTAGGAAATGTGGTAGTAATGGGTGACTTCAACTACCCGGACATAGACTGGCCGCATATGTGTTCCAGTCATGACAAAGAAGCAAAGTTTCTAGATTTTCTAAATGACTATTCCCTAGACCAGTTGGTCATGGAACCGGCCAGAGGGACGGCAACCCTGGACTTAATCCTCAGTGGGGACCGGGACCTGGTGCGAGATGTAAGTGTTGTTGAACCAATTGGGAGCAGTGACCACAGTGCTATTAAATTAAACATACATGTAACTGGCCAATTGCCAAGAAAATCCAACACGGTCACATTTGACTTCAAAAGAGGAAACTTCACAAAAATGAGGGGATTGGTAAAAAGAAAGCTGAAAAACAAAGTCCAGAGGGTCACATCACTGGAAAATGCTTGGAAGTTGTTTAAAAACACTATATTAGAAGCTCAACTGGAGTGCATACCGCAGTTCAGAGAAGGTACCGCCAGGGCCAAGAAGATGCCAGCATGGTTAACGAGCAAAGTCAAGGAAGCTCTTAGAGGCAAAAAGTCTTCAGAAAATGGAAGTCTTGTCCGAATGAAGAAAATAAAAAAGAACACAAACTCTGGCAAAAGAAATGCAAGAAGACAATAAGGGATGCTAAAAAAGAATTTGAGGAGCACATTGCTAAGAACATAAAAACCAACAACAAAAAATTCTATCAATACATTCAAAGCAGGAGACCATCTAGGGAGGCGAGTGGACCCTTGGATGATAAGGGAGTCCAAGGTGTACTAAAGAACGATAAGGAGATTGCAGAGAAGCTAAATGAATTCTTTGCATCTGTCTTCACAGTGGAAGATATAGGGCAGATCCCTGAACCTGAACTAACATTTGCAGGAAGGGATTCTGAGGAACTGAGACAAATAGTGGTAACGAGAGAGGAGGTTCTAGGCTTAATGGACAATATAAAAACTGACAAATCACCGGGCCCGGATGGCATCCACCCGAGAGTTCTCAAAGAACTCAGAAGTGAAATTGCTGATCTGCTAACTAAAATATGTAACTTGTCCCTCGGGTCCTCCTCCGTGCCTGAGGACTGGAAATTGGCAAATGTAACGCCAATCTTCAAAAAGGGATCCAGAGGGGATCCCGGAAATTACAGGCCAGTTAGCTTAACTTCTGTCCCTGGAAAACTGGTAGGAAGTATTATTAAAGCTAGATTAACTAAGCACATAGAAGAACAAGTCTTGTTGAAGCAGAGCCAGCATGGCTTCTGCAAGGGAAAGTCCTGTCTCAGTAACCTATTAGAATTCTTTGAGAGTGTCAACAAGCATATAGATAGAGGTGATCCAGTGGACATAGTGTACTTAGACTTTCAAAAAGCGTTTGACAAGGTACCTCACCAAAGGCTTCTGAGGAAGCTTAGCAGTCATGGAATAAGAGGAGAGGTCCTCTTGTGGATAAGGAATTGCTTAAGAAGCAGAAAGCAGAGAGTAGGAATCAACGGACAGTTCTCCCAATGGAGGGCTGTAGAAAGTGGAGTCCCTCAAGGATCGGTATTGGGACCTGTACTTTTCAACTTGTTCATTAATGACCTAGAATTAGGAGTGAGCAGTGAAGTGGCCAAGTTTGCTGACGACGCTAAATTGTTCAGGGTTGTTAAAACAAAAAGGGATTGCGAAGAGCTCCAAAAAGACCTCTCCAAACTGAGTGAATGGGCGGAAAAATGGCAAATGCAAT
The DNA here is from genome assembly GCF_030035675.1 of Rhineura floridana. Classification (NCBI taxonomy): domain Eukaryota; kingdom Metazoa; phylum Chordata; class Lepidosauria; order Squamata; family Rhineuridae; genus Rhineura; species Rhineura floridana. The sequence goes on from NC_084481.1 coordinate 218,520,135, forward strand.
TCAATATAAACAAGTGTAAAATTATGTATATTGGAGCAAAAAATCTGAATTTCACATATACGGTCATGGGGTCTGAACTGGCGGTGACCGACCAGGAGAGAGACCTCAGGGTTGTAGTGGACAGCATGATGAAAATGTCGACCCAGTGTGTGGCAGCTGTGAAAAAGGCAAATTCCATGCTAGGGATAATTAGGAAAGGTATTGAAAATAAAGCAGCCAATATCATAATTGGAAGATTGTTGGAAGATTCAGGACAGACAAAAGGAAGTACTTCTTTACTCAGCGCATAGTTAAACTATGGAATTTGCTCCCACAAGATGCAGTAATGGCCACCAGCTTGGACGGCTTTAAAAGAAGATTAGACAAATTCATGGAGGACAGGGCTATCAATGGCTACTAGCCGTGATGGCTGTGCTGTGCCACCCTAGTCACGAGGCAGCATGCTTCTGAAAACCAGTTGCCGGAAGCCTCAGGAAGGGAGAGTGTTCTTGCACTCGGGTCCTGCTTGCGGGCTTCCCCCAGGCCCCTGGTTGGCCACTGTGAGAACAGGATGCTGGACTAGATGGCCACTGGCCTGATCCAGCAGGCTCTTCTTATGTTCTTATGTTCATAATGCCGTTGTATAAATCTATGGTGCAGCTGCATTTGGAATACTGTGTACAGTTCTGGTCGCCTCATCTCAAAAATGATATTACAGATTTAGAAAACGTTCAGAAGAGGGCAACCAGAATGATCAAGGGGATGGAGCGACTCCCTTACGAGGAAAGGTTGCAGCATTTGGGGCTTTTTAGTTTAGAGAAAAGGCGGGTCAGAGGAGACATGATAGAAGTGTATAAAATTATGCATGGCATTGAGAAAGTGGATAGAGAAAAGTTCTTCTCCCTCTCTCATAATACTAGAACTCGTGGACATTCAAAGAAGCTGAATGTTGGAAGATTCAGGACAGACAAAAGGAAGTACTTCTTTACTCAGCGCATAGTTAAACTATGGAATTTGCTCCCACAAGATGCAGTAATGGCCACCAGCTTGGATGGCTTTAAAAGAAGATTAGACAAATTCATGGAGGACAGGGCTATCAATGGCTACTAGCCGTGATGGCTGTGCTGTGCCACCCTAGTCAGAGGCAGCATGCTTCTGAAAACCAGTTGCCGGAAGCCTCAGGAGGGGAGAGTGTTCTTGCACTCGGGTCCTGCTTGCGGGCTTCCCCCAGGCCCCTGGTTGGCCACTGTGAGAACAGGATGCTGGACTAGATGGCCACTGGCCTGATCCAGCAGGCTCTTCTTATGTTCTTATGTTCATAATGCCGCTGTATAAATCTATGGTGCAGCTGCATTTGGAATACTGTGTACAGTTCTGGTCGCCTCATCTCAAAAATGATATTACAGATTTAGAAAACGTTCAGAAGAGGGCAACCAGAATGATCAAGGGGATGGAGCGACTCCCTTACGAGGAAAGGTTGCAGCATTTGGGGCTTTTTAGTTTAGAGAAAAGGCGGGTCAGAGGAGACATGATAGAAGTGTATAAAATTATGCATGGCATTGAGAAAGTGGATAGAGAAAAGTTCTTCTCCCTCTCTCATAATACTAGAACTCGTGGACATTCAAAGAAGCTGAATGTTGGAAGATTCAGGACAGACAAAAGGAAGTACTTCTTTACTCAGCGCATAGTTAAACTATGGAATTTGCTCCCACAAGATGCAGTAATGGCCACCAGCTTGGATGGCTTTAAAAGAAGATTAGACAAATTCATGGAGGACAGGGCTATCAATGGCTACTAGCCGTGATGGCTGTGCTGTGCCACCCTAGTCAGAGGCAGCATGCTTCTGAAAACCAGTTGCCGGAAGCCTCAGGAGGGGAGAGTGTTCTTGCACTCGGGTCCTGCTTGCGGGCTTCCCCCAGGCACCTGGTTGGCCACTGTGAGAACAGGATGCTGGACTAGATGGGCCACTGGCCTGATCCAGCAGGCTCTTCTTATGTTGTTCTTATGTTTAACTATTAAATAATTTGGTAGCCTAAGTGCATACATAGACAGTATGGTTGCAAGTATAGTAGTGTTTGATTTTAAGCAAAACTGCTTTCTGTTTTCAGAAAAAGAAGGAAGAAGGTGTCATAGAGACTTCTGATAAAGATATTGTGGCAGAAGCAGAAAGACTGGATGTCAAAGCTATGGGTCCCCTAGTATTGACTGAAGTCCTCTTTGATGATAAGATAAGAGAACAGATAAAGAAGTACAGGCGGCATTTCTTGCGTGTGAGTTCTACCAGTCATTTATCAAATGACTAAAACATGGTGAGGTGGGGGAAAAACCAGCTATGTATCTGCAAGCTGTATTCTGTTTCGATAGCTGATCTATTTGTATTGATGTTTGTCTGGCATTTCCACTGCTCCTGTAAATTAGTTCCAAAAAGCTCCTATCTTCCAAAAATCTTTACTTGTAAGTGGTGGCTGGCAGAAAATGCATGGAGCCTGTGGCAGCCCCTCTTATAGGAGCAAGTGGGTAAAGCTAACACAGTGGACTGGTAGAGAAGGCATACAACACCAGCCTGGTTAGTCTTTCTGCTGGACACAGGAGACAAAGTCCCTGCTGAGTTGCATCACTGGGTGCAGAGAAGGTAAAGCAACATCCTCTACCACAATATAAAAATCAAGTGGGATGCCAGAGACCGGAGTGATTCCTGACCCTCTTGCAGCTCATTTATTTGCCTTAGTTGAATTCTTCGTTGCCTTTGCCAATCGGATGAATGGTTAATAAGGCTGGTTTACACAAATTAATTTCTGTTTCCTAATCCATCTCCATTCATCTCATAGTTCTGCCACAACAACAAGAAAGCTCAAAGATACCTCCTTCATGGCTTGGAGTGTGTGGTAGCCATGCATCAGTCTCAGCTGATTTCTAAAATTCCACATATCCTGAAGGAAATGTATGATGCGGATCTTCTGGAAGAAGAGGTCATTCTGAGCTGGGCGGAAAAGGTCAGTATTAGTACATAGCAAGATAAATCTTTCACATAATCCATGCCTGTTCTTTCCATGGAGATTATGGCCTGTGAATACTGTGACTGCGCTGCAGGAGTTTTGCTTCTTAGTGGAACTATGAGCTTAATATCCAATAATTTTTTTTATCAAGGAAGGCTTATCAATACTCTAGCAAGTTTAAGAAGGGTAGTAGGAGATTGTATTCTGAAAAGGGGGTGTAGGTGGAAGAACATAGGTAGGACCCTCCCTTGCCCTAGGGGATGGGGTATGTGTGAGAGAAAGATGTGGTGAGCAGCTAACAAATGAAAATGTAGGTGGCATTCTGTGGCTTGTAGGAAGCAGGCTGTGTTCTGCAGTGCATGTTCCAAGGCAGTAGTTTTTCCTTAGAAGTGTTAGGATTGTTCTGAGGTAGTGCTGTAGAGTTTATAAACATATGCACCTTATTCAGATTTTGAATTCCCCCTCATGGGGTTAGAATTGTATGAGGAGAGAGCAGAGAGAAACTGGCTGGTTCCACTCCTCCATATCTACAGAAGGGAGTCTGCTGAACTTGTTGATGTTCCCTGAACAAACATTTTTCCAACAATAAATCGAGGGAAATGGGAGAAAGGTCAGGGCCAGCCAGTGCATCCCCGCTCTCCAGAGATCTGGTGAGAGAAAATACCCAGATTCAAAGTTAAACCTGCAAACAAAGCAAGGAAGGTCTATATCCAAAAGGGCAGAGCTGCCAGCATAAAATACCCTTAAAAAATACACACAGAGAGCAAACTTCAAATTCGTTGGGCAACTTTCTAAAAATTAAACTAATGTTGGAAAATACCTTTTTATACTCTTTCCCCCTGTTTTTTTAAGTATTTATGCAACTTCTACTTCTGAATCGCAGATGAACCTAGACTTGAATATGTTAAATGGGACCAGTTGTGTATTAAACATTGTGGTGGGGAAACAACTCTGCATAGTTGTGCAATCTAATCTAAAGTTATCAAACTGATGACATATTACCTGGATTGACTACTAACTTAAGTCAGTCATCTCTTACAGGCCTCAAAGAAATACGTCTCTAAAGAGCTTGCCAAAGAAATTCGTGTCAAAGCAGAGCCCTTCATTAAATGGCTGAAAGAAGCTGAAGAGGAGTCATCTGGTAATGAGGAAGAGGAGGATGAGGATGAAAATATTGAGGTAAGACTAATGGTGATTATCTAAAGGAGTTGTTTGCATGTGTTAAAAGCTTAGTTGTTTTTTTAAAAAAAAAAATCTATAGCCCTAACCTACGGACGCCTACTTTTGAAGTCCTAGATTCTCAAAAACCATCTGGAATATGGCAGCTTAGTTTAACAAAAAAGAGTAAGTATTTGCATAAATTGGAATTGTGAATATTGGGTTATACTACCAGAGTGGTGGCAAAACTTCAGAAGTGCAGCACCAGTGAAATGCATGGTAGTACCATTGTAGAGGTACAGCACTGTGTAAATAAAGAGAGCATAGAAATTAATTTGAAACATGGGATTTCTTACTCCTATACAGGCATATTTGCTGTAGTAATCATCTACATTAAAAATACCTCAAGCCTGTGAGACTTCATTGCATTAACGAAACCTGCCTATTCTTGCAGGTGGTGTACTCCAAGACAGCCAGTGTACCTAAAGTTGAAACTGTGAAGCCTGCAAACAACAAGGAAGATGACATTGATATTGATGCTATTTAAAGTGGATCAATCTAGTTTCCAGTGTTACAGTGCATACCTCTCTCAGCATCTCTTGCCAGAAGTGCAACATGCGTGCACAAGATACAATAGCTAAGCAATCGTGCTACATTTCTTGAACTCAAATGTATCTTACCATGATTGGTATTGTAACTAAGCTTAACCGATGAGAGGAGTTAATACACCAGCAAACTGATCAAAGTTTGCACAAGCATGTTTCTTTTAAACTTTGTCTTGGACATAAATACTTGGAGCACATTTATACAGTTGTGAAAATAAAGGATTTGGTTTTGGAATCTTCCATCATTACATGTTCCTGGTACTTTCTGACAGACTAATATGGCAAAGAAACAATCTAGAATGGGACTCTTGATAAGGCCTAATCTGGCTTGCCGTGGTCATGGGGTGTGTCTAGTCTCCACCAGCACAGCTTCTCTGAATGTCTCTGCTTCCTCACGTAAATGAATTGTTGCCAAACGTGGGGAGTACTGTACTATTTTGCCACCATGCCTGACCCTTGGGCAGCCTTTCCCTCATGCCATACTAACAGCAGTTATTAAACCCTTGTATGTGAAGATTTTCTAGTTAATGAGGTGAAGATTTTTCTAATTAATGAGGTGTTAAGCAAAAATGTGACCAAAGATTCTTCTCCCTGATCGTTTGTATCTTAAGGAACAGATGTCTGTCTTACATTTTGGTCCAGTGTACGTAACTTGTAATACCTGTCATTCACTTACAAGTTGCTGTTGCATTCTCAAAAGTATTTGAGCCAAGGAAATTATGGGGGGGGGGAGTCTATATAAACTCAATCAGGTCTTTAACTCTACTTCCACATCCATTTGGTTCTAACCTGTTACTCAATTTTTTAAAAAGTGAATAAAGAATTTCCTAACAAAGGGAGAATGGTGGGTCTCCTGGCAGAGATGAGACTGGAAAAAAAATGCGTAGCAACTGCTACTGCTGCACACTCGAGACTTTCATGTTTTGCTCCACCCCAGAAGAGTTTGCTAACTTGGGATATACAGGTGCCAGACCTCTTCCAGCTATAGAAGATTGACTTCTGGGGAAATTCCTTGTAAGTGAAACAAGTCTGCATAAACTTCTATCCCACCTTTCTAGAAGGAGCCCAGGGCAGCAAACAAAACACTAAAAAAAACTTGAAAAACTTCAAACAAAACATCCTAAAACATTTTAAAAATACCTTTTTAAAAAGATATTTAAATACCTTAAAAAGCAGTTTCCAAAACAGATGCAAACTGGGATAAGGTCTCTGCTTAAATGGCTTGTTGAAAGAGGAAGGTCTTTAGTAGGTGCTGAAACAACCTGCCTAATATATTAAAGAAGAGAATTCCAAAGGGTAGGTGCCACAACACTAAAGGTCTGCTTCTTGTGTTGTGTAAAGCAGACCCCTTGCCCTTGCCTGCAGAGCTCAGTGATCAACTGGGTATGTAAGGAGTAAGATGATCATTCAGGTATCCATCTCCCAAGGTGTGTAGGGCTTAGTACACCAAAACCAGCACTTTGAACTTCGCCTGTCAGTACAATTCTTTCAGCATGACATGGTGATACCCTGCCACAGTTAGCAGTCATGCTGTTGCATTGTGCACCAGCTACAGTTTCCAGACCAACCTCTGATATGTACATGAAAAGTGTCGCCTTCATGCACAATTTTTGTGTAGGTGCCATTTTGCCTTTATAAACTCGAGAACTGCAAAATATTCAGTGACAATAGATTTTACATACTAAAAGTATCAGGTTCCAGCTCCAATCCTGTGTACACCTAGAAGTACATCTCACTAAATTTGGAGCCAACTAGTTGAATAGACAGGTACAGGATTGTGCTATGAAAAACCCATCTGGAGACCCAACAGCTTTGTCCTAAATGTTCTTGTGACAAGGCTAATATACAATTACTATCCTAAAGAATTTCCACTGCAATTTACTAGTTTAATCAAAGTAAATAAAATACCAGCTTTTATATGAAAATTCCTGTGGCTGGTGTTGAACTAACGCATCCCCCACAGCACAAGGATTTCCACTTGCAAAATGAGACTTTCCCCCATCTCTACCTACGCCCACTCCGTATCTGCTCTGCAGGGTTGGGTTTAACCCCAAGAACAGATTTGAGGGGGAGGGGGAAGTCCCATAAGCCTTTGCTGGCAGGGCTCACTTGGTACTACCATTGGATGCACTGCATTATTCAGGAACTTTATAGTACAGTGGCAGGTATTGAGATATGGGAGATTGCTAACTTGTGCTCACAGATGAAAGAATGGATTGTCAACTAGGACCTTCATGGTTCTCAGTTTACTACAAGGAGTTACATGCATAATATTGAAAGCTGAATCTTTGTTGTCAAGCAACCCTGTAGGGCCCAGGACCACCTCTGCAGCATAGTGTTATGGTTTTTCATAGTCTGCAACCATAACAAGGCCCGATGATCCGTAGTCACTGTGAATCTTCGTCCCCACACGTATGGGCGCAACTTGTTCAGTCCCCACACGACCGCTAGGCACTCCTTCTGGACCGACGAATAGTTTTTCTCCCTCGGCGTCAGCTTGCGACTCAGGTACGCCACTGGATGTCTGGTGCCTTCTCTCTCCTGTAGCAAGACGACTCCCAGCGCCAGGTCCGACGCATCTGTAGCCACGATTAATGGTTTCTCATAGTCTGGTGCTATTAATATGGGTCCTTGGCACAAGGCTTGCTTCAGTAGATCAAAAGCCTTCTGACATTCATCCATCCATACCACACGCTCAGAACACTTCTTCTTTGTTAATTCATGCAAGGGGGTTGTTATTTCCCCAAAATTTCTCACAAACTTCCTATAAAATCCAGCCACACCCAGAAATGCCCTTACTTGTTTTTTGGTTAAGGGGATCGGCCACGCTTGTATTGCCTCCACCTTGCTCCATAAGGGGGTGATTTTCCCACTGCCCACCTTATGTCCTAAATAGAATACTTCCTTTAGTCCAAACTGGCATTTCTTAGCTTTTATTGTGAGGCCTGCTTTTCTTAAGGCCTCCAATACTATTGTCAGGTGTTGGACATGCTCAGGCACCAACTTGCTAAAAATGGCCACGTCATCGATATAGGCCACTGCAAAATCTGACATGCCTCGCAACACAGTATTGATTAGCCTCTGAAATGAACTTGGTGAGTTTCTTAGTCCCATGGGTAAGGTCACAAACTCATATAACCCATCTGGTGTACTGAAGGCAGTTTTGGCTCTGGATTGCTCGTCTAGTTCCATTTGCTAAAATCCTTTACAGAGATCTAGTGTAGAGATAATGGTTGCTGCCCCCAATAACTCTAACATTGCGTCTACCCTAGGCATAGGATACGCATCTGGGACAGTAATTTTATTGATTAGCCGATAATCAATGCAAAACCTTGTCGTTCCATCTTTTTTCGGAACCAGGACAATACTTGAGGCCCAGGGACTGATGGATTCCCTGATCACTCCTAATTCCAGCATATCTTCCACCTCCTTTTTGATCTCATTCAAAACTTTCCCATTCACACAGTACGGAACAGATCTGATTGGGGCATGATCTCCAGTATCAATGGAATGTATAACTATACTGGTTCGGCCAGGTTTGTTGCTAAAGAGATTCCTATAGGTTTTCAAAACTCTCAGAATCTCTTCTTTTACTTCCTCCTTCACCTCCTCTGACCATTCCACTTGATCTACCCCTCCTTTGTCTTTGCTTTCCTGTACCAAATCTGGAAGTTCAGGCCCACTTCCCTCAGGGAATAAGGTAACTTGCAACACCTGTGCATCCCTGGTATGGTAAGGCTTCAACATATTTACATGAACCACTTTGCTTTTGTTTAATTGGTCTGTGGTGATTACATACGTCACTGTCAAGCCTTTCTCTGATGGTATATGGTCCTTCCCAGTTAGCCTGTAATTTGTCATGTTTCCTGGGTATGAACGCCATAACCATATCTCCCACATCATACACACGTTCCCTGGCTGTTCTGTCATACCAGTAACTTTGCTTCTGCTGAGCTTGACTGAGATTCTCTTTCACCACTTCCATCATTTGTTTCACTGGTTCACATTCATCCTTTCTCTCAGCAGGCATCCACAGTCTATATAAAATCCCATTCTCACACACAACTTGATTCCTCAGTTTGTCAGTGAAAGGAATCTGTTGGGTCAGAGCTTGTTCCTTTATTTGATTCAAACTGATATCTTTATGCAGCTCTTCCCTGAATTGCTCTGCCTCTTCTCCAGAGATCAGCTGATACAGTTTGTCTCCTTCAGCAGGCCTGCTAGTGGTTGCTATGGTGACCTGAGGCTGGTTAACAGATTCCACCCTGTTTGTTTCAGCCCCCCTTAATATGGCTTCTTTTCTCTGCCAATTTGCTGTCTGGTCACTACATATATCTTTCCTTGGGCTCCCATTACATCTCTTCCCAGTATTACTGGTTCTTGTTGCTGGGCATTAATGCCTACTTTATATCGGCCCTCTCGGCCTCTCCAAGTCATTTCCACCAGGGCCACAGGCAAACTTTCTGGTTGACCCCTCACTCCTTGGATAGTCACAGTTTCCTGAGGTAATATTACCTCAGATTTTATTAAATCTGGCCTCAGTAATGTCTGAGCGGCACCAGTATCAAGCAATGCCCAATAAGTTGCCCCTTGTACACTCACTTCCTCTCTCAGACTTGAATCAAGGTCTGTTACTTCTGTCCAGTTTATCTGGCAGAACTGAACCTTTTTCGCTGTTTCTAAAGCCTTGGGCTCTGTTTTCACTGCCCTTGTCTGAGCAGGATTACTAATGGGGTTGGCAACCTCACATTGAAAACGTAGGTGCCCCGGTCTACCACATTTGTAGCATAATTTCTCCTCACTTTTAGGGTACACAGATCCACTCTGGGGTGTCCTGTGCCCTTCAGATTTTACTGGAGGACTCACTCTCTGTGGTATCACATCCCTTCTGCCAGCATTATATGGTCTGGGTTTAAAATCTCTTGATGTTTTCCCCACCCAGCCAGTTCTGTTGGAGGCGAAGTGATCCGCCATCTCTGTGGCCTCCTGCACAGATGTAGGGGAACGGTCTTTGACCAGGAGCCTTATTTCTGGTGGTAACTGATGGTATAATTGATCCAATATCATGAGGTTTTTCACCTCCTCCACAGACTGAGCTTTTGCACTTGTCAGCCATTTCCCAAATATGTCCATCAGTTTTGCCCCCAGCTCCACGAAAGACCTCCCTGTCTGTATCTGGCAGTTTCTGAAAAGCTTTCTAAAATAATCAGGCCCCAGTCTGAATCTTTTAAACACTGCTTCTTTGAATTCAGCATAGGTGACGGGCCTGTCTGAGGGGAAATATTGGTATACCTCAGCCAATTCCCCTTTGATCAGATTTGATAAATACTGCATGTATTTATCTTCAGGTAGCCCCCACAACTGAGCTGCTTTTTCAAAGGTGCTGAGGTAAATTTGAGGATCTTGACCAGGCTCATAGACAGCAAAGTCCTTTGGAGTAATTTTTATTTTTGCTCCATCTCTGTCTTTCCTTGTCTCATCAGAATGAAACTTCTCTCTTTCAAATTTTAACTTTTCTACCTGTAATTCCGCCTCCACTCTCATTCTCTCAAATTCCAACTCCCTCTGTTTTTCCTTCTCTGCACCTTCCATCCTCAATCTCTCAGCTTCTAACTCTCGCTGTTTATCTTTTTCCTCAGCCTCAAAGACCCGCTGCTTTTCTTTCTCATCAGCCTCCCTCCTCAATCTCTCAGCTTCCAACTCCCTCTGCTTGTCTTTCCCATCAGCTTCCATCCTCATTCTCTCAGTTTCCATCCTCAACTTCTCTCTCAAATACTCTATATAAGCGGGATTGCTTAAGTATCCTTCTGGGATCTCTTCTCTGTGGTTGTTTTTGCTGGGCAGTTGCAAATCCTATAAGTGCTACCCTCAATTCATCTACCCCTTTACCCTCGTGAGGTAAATTGAATGTTATGCACTTCTCCACCAGCTCCTCTCTTTTCATTTTTATGTATTCAGCCATGGTGTTTGAGTTCACTCACTCTTTGCCACACACTCTTTGCCAGTCACTTTCACAAGAAATCTTGTTTTGTTATTTCTGTTTGCCACACCACTGTTCTGGATTCTCTAGTATTCGTATCTGGATTCTCTGTTGTTCGTATCCCACCGCTACTGCCACCACATGTGACAGCCTTTCCTGGCTCTCCCTGTCAGGTTCCTACCTGCGCGTGGCTACTGCTTGTCACTAGGCACCACCAGGGACTCCACCAGTCCGGACTGTCCTTTATTTTATTTTTTCTCTCCCCGCTCTAGCACAGATCTCAACAGATCCCCCTGCTAGGCAACCACCAGTCACGTCCTAATACTAGTATTCCCAGAGACTCTGAATACTGGTATTGTTATTCTCTTCACCGCTGCCACCATTTGTTACAGTTCCCCTTCAGCCTTGGTCATTACCTTACCCTCCCTTCTGGTCTGTGAAACCCCAGCCAAGGATCAGGCCTTTGGTAAACCAAATTAAGTATTTATTAAAGATAACAAAGCTAACAAGATTAACAAGATTTCTTCTTAAGGCACATAAGCATATGGTTTTACTCAATACTAATCCGAACTCCACCCCCCTCCTCCACTCTCTCCTGGCAAACAACTCTCTCAAACCCCACCAAGCAACCCACTCTTTCTCTTCTCCCCCCAGATTCCACTCTCACTCTTCCTTTTATACGTTCAGCCATTTTAAACACTCAGCCAATCATCTAGCATTCTACTGCCCATTCACTCCCCCTCCTCTTTCACTCCACTTACCATGTATCTTCTAAACAACAACACTTACCATATATACATTAATATAGGAACATCACAGGGTCCTCCAGGATCTTTTTAACTGGGGATGCCTGGGATTGATCTGGGGACCTTCTGTATGCAACACAGAACTACATTGCTAACAGTAGCTGTAGGAGGGATCCAGAGCAGAGTTGAGGTGGGGATTAAACACTTCCAGCCATGCCATTTTCCTGCTGAAATTCACACCACCACCTTGTAGCTGCTAATGCTGGGAAATAGCAGCTTGGAGGGTGATTTTCAGCAGAAAAATGGCACTCACTATGGCGGGTGCACACACACACACACGATCCTGTATGTCAAAAAAGAGAGGAAAGGAGAATCCCAGTCACTGGATTCAAACACACTTTGAGTGTCATGTGCAGTTTGAATCCTAAAAGGGTGATAACGCAAATCTGAGGAGAGGATATCGAGGGTGGGAGTTTCATAGCCAGGGTCCCACCACAGGGAACAAAAACCCTCTCTACGGTAGCCGCCCGCTTAACCTCTGAAGGCAGGAGCCCTTCAGAGAAGGACCTCCGATTACAATCAAAATGGAAAGACAGGTGCATATGGAAGCAGCCAGTGAGTCTGTGACTTTAGAGAGAGCAGGTGCAGCGGAAGGATGAAAGAAGAATGCTGCTGGATCAGACCAAAGACCTATCTGGCATCCTGTCGAAGCGTGCCTTTCCAGAGACAGCTTCAGCACTGTCTTGCTTTCCTCCTTTCTATGGATCCTTGAGTGTTTGCATCTCAATGTGCATGTTCGTATTCAGCTGCCACCGTGCAGCAGAGAAGCCTAGGGTGGCTATTTACGCATTGCCAAAAAAGAGGAAATGCATCACCTCAAAGGAGGACACAGAGTTGCATCGAATATGCATATTATGCTGATTAGTATGTATAGATACAGATTACGGGGTGGGGACACACTATAATTTAAACAGAAATACATCTCGCTATAGCAAGGAAGACCAGGTGACCTGTGTGCCTGCTCAGTTTACTATCCAGGTGCTCACTGTGGATGGGCAACTTCAAGATCCGCCTCCTGTTCCTCCTTTTGTGGCTCTTTATCTTTAAAGTGGACAACCCTTCAAATAGAGGACTGTCCTCTGTGAAATAGGAGTCAGGGCCACTGTACAGAAGCCATGAAACTAAGCTGCTACTTTTGCATCCTGAAGGAAGACATAAACATCCACCTGGCACAGCTATGTATTTAAAGTCCCTCTTGCAGCTTTTTGAAGATTTCTTCAACTGCAAGATACAATCTTCAATCAGTGGTATCTCTTCACATCCCGTAAGTGGCTGAAGCTTCAAAGAGCAGAGTTGTTGTTTTTTGTTAAGCGGGTACAGCATCTATATTTAAATACAGTGCACAGAATTATTTAGGCCGGAGTTCGATTCCAACGGAAGGAGTAAGTCGAATCTCTGGTAAAAGGCGTCGAGGTCCACTCAGCCTTCCATCCATCTGTGGTCGGTAAAATGAGTACCCGGCACACGCTGGGGGGTAAAGAAAGGCCGGGGAAGGAACTGGCAATCCCACCCCATATATACGGTCTGCCTAGTAAACGTCGCAAGACATCACCCTAAGAGTCGGAAATGACTCGCACTATAAGTGCAGGGACACTTTTACCTTTTTTACCTGCAGCACTCACACGAATTAGAACTGGATTTGTAAAATTAACTGAGCTCCAGAGAGGCAAGAAGATGGATGCTGTTGACAGCTCTGAGAGGCTAGAGAGAGAGAGAGAGACAAGATAGTGTAGTGGTTACAGCAGCCTTCCTCAGTTTCTAGATGTTTCAGATTATAACTCCCATCAGCTCCACACTGATGGGAGTTGTAGTTTAAAATATCTTAAGGGCACCAGGTTGGAGAAGGCTAGGTTAGTTTAAGAAGGTTGGGAAGATCCACATCCCACTCATCCGTGAGTCTAACTAGCAATCTTTGTCCAATAAGTCTATTATAGTCTAATCTACCTCATAGGGTTGTTGTGAGAATAAAATGGGACAGAAGACACAATAAAGTGCACAATATTGTTTTGAGTGGTGATAGAATGCATGTCTACTCAGAAGTAAATCCCACTGAGTCCAGGTAAAGGGATATAAGACTGCAGCCTAAATGTAGGATTCTAAAAACATCTTTAAAAAAAAAAAACAGGTTTCTAAGTCCTTATGGCTGTTAGGACACTCCTGAAAATATTTGGGCAATTCTGTTGAAATCTCATAATCGAGAGGGGCTGTGTTGGATGTTCAAAGGGCAGGGCTTCAGTGTTCCTTGTAGCTCAGCCTTCCTATACTCAGCAAAAGCCAAATAAATCTCCCAAAGCAAGCAAATGAATATGCACATGTTCATATTTTTGGCAGATCCTGGAATCCATCTTTTCCTGGCACAGAATGTAGCTAACCTTGGTGCAAAATTGTGGCTGTCTTCAGGGGTGCTATGGTTGCCAGGTTCATGGCCTGAGACTGATCCTGTATCTTTAGGAGAAGAGAAAGTCAGCCAAGTGCAGGTGTTCTTGCAACCCCGTAATGGGAAAAACCACAAGGTGGAATTTTCTGCTGATGCACATAAGGATGACATCCAAACAGTGCTGGAAGTAAAAAGCTAGAAGTGGTTCTGAGATATTTCTCCAAAGTGGGGGTACAAAGGTAAAATCTAGTGATAAGCTCCTCAAAATAATTTGGTGTGGTGGTTAGGGGGTGTCTAGGGGTTAACAGCCCCCATTGCAAGGTTGGGGGGGTTGGGTGCAAGTAGTATTTGTGACCATTTCTGCAGGTGGGTGGAGGGCCGAAAAATAAATGGAGGGGGGCGACACACAAGTAATAAGGTGAGGTACATCTGTCTCCATCACTATGGACCTTCAGGAGGAATTTGAAAACTTTCCGGCTCAGGCCTTACCCAGGCATTTGATGGCTCATGGGAACTGTTCCTGGCAGCCTGAAGATCACTGATGAAAGAATGTTTTTAAGCTGTGTTGTAGAACATTATGTTTTAGAGTGCTTTTAATTGTAATTGTGTACTTGAAATGTTTTTCACTGTGTCAGTACGCATTTCTTTTTCTTGTTAATTTTTTTCGCTCATGTTTGCTACCCTAGGCTGTTTTGGGAGGAAGGGTGGGATATAAATGGAATAAATAATAATATGATATTTATTTATATTTAATGACATTTATATAACCACTTGAACGTAAAGACCTCACTGCGCTTTGCAAAACAAACAATTAAAATGATAAATAAAACAGTTAAAAACAAGCAATCAAAAACACATTTAAAACTATTTTTTAAACATAGGAGGAAGCTGCCTCATACTGAGTCAACAGCAGAAAGTGGCAAGCATCCAAAAGCAAAGGAAGAAAAAAAAGAAGGGGACCCCAAGATGCTTGGGAAAAAATATGCTTTGCCAGCAAATCTGCTCAAAATGGTGGTCATTTATCATTTTGAGCAGATTTGCTAGTAAACAATGTTTTAGACCAGTTCATCCCCTGACGAAGGCCAAACGCATTGGGCTTTTGTTAATAAACATTTTTTCATACTGAGTCAGACTACCGTGTCCATCTCACTCATTACTGTCTAGACTGAATGGCAGCAACTCTCCAGGATTTGGGGCAGGGGCCTTTTCCAGCCCTATGTGGAGATGTCACTGGGCGCTGAACATGAGACCAGGCACCCTGTACCACTGAGCTTTGGCCCTTCCCCATTCACCCTCTCTAGCTGGTCAAGGAATGGACTGAGCAGGGCTGCTCCAGGGTGTGACTCTTCCTTTGTTTTTCTCCTCATGACTACCGGCTGCAAATTTAAGTGCATATGGTTTTACTCAATACTAATCCGAAATATATAGGAACATCACATTTCCCCCCCCTTTTCCAGGATTTATACGTTCCCTAACAAAGAAGAAGTGTTCTGAGCGTGTGAGGGAACGTATAAATCCTGGAACAAATGGCAGCAATATTTGGGTGACTCTAGGTTTACCCTCAAAAAAAAAAAAGGATAACCAGCACCACCTTCATTCAGGTCACATAGTTTAGGAGGATTTATGTAACTTTACAGTTGACAACGAGGACATTGAACTTGTCAAGGATTATCAATACCTCAGCACAGTCATTAACCAAAATGGAGACAATAGTCAAGAAATCAGAAGAAGGCTAGGGCTGGGGAGGGCAGCTATGAGATAACTAGAAAAGGTCCTCAAATGCAGAGATGTATCACTGAACACCAAAGTCAGGATCATTCAGACCATGGTATTCCCGATCTCTATGTATGGTTGTGGAAGTTGGACAGTGAAAAAAGTGGGTAAGAGAAAAATCAACTCATTTGAAATGTGGTGTTGGAGAAGATCTTTGCGGATACCATGGACTGCAAAAAAGACAAATAATTGGATGTTAGAACAAATTAAACCAGAACTTTCACTAGAATCTAAAATGATAAAACAGAGATTATCATAGTTTGGACACAACATGAGAAAACATGATTCACTAGAAAAGACAATAATGCTGGGAAAAACAGAAAGGGGTAGAAAAAGAGGAAGACCAAAAGAGATGGATTGATTCCATAAAGGAAGCCACAGACCTGAACTTACAAGATCTGAACAGGGTGGTTCATGACAGATGCTCTTGGAGGTCACTGATTCATAGGGTCGCCATAAGTCAAAATTGACTTGAAGGCACATAACAACAACAAAGCTTAGGAGGGGGTCTTAGACAGACCTGCTGCCAGCCCTGCCACCCAAGATCCTTGAAATTAGTCTCTCCCGGCTGGGGCTGTTGATGGGAGTTGTAGTCCAAAACTGCTGGAGGGCATCAGGTTGCCAAAGGCTTCTTGCACTGAATCATTGGCTGAACCTGGGAGGACTTCCATGGGTCAACCATGCTCTCTCCTTGTCAGTAGTAATGGAATTGCCTTAAGTGACAAAATGTGGGGGGTGGGGAGGTTAAACTATGTTAAACTGAGGAATTCGCTCCCACAAGGGGCAGTGATGGCCACCAACTTGGATGGCTTTAAATGGAGATTAGACAAATTCATGGAGGACAAGGCTATCAATGGCTACTAGCCATGTTGGCTGTGCTTTGCCACCCTAGTCAGAGGCAGTATGCTTCTGAAAACCAGTTGCCGGAAGCTGCAGGAGGGAAGAGTGCTCATGTGCTCAGGTCCTGCTTGCAGGTTTCCCATGGGCAACTGGTTGGCCACTTCGAGAACAGGATGATGGACTAAATGGGCCTGATCCAGCAGACTCTTCTCATGTTCTTATGTTATGTTATTAATTAAAACAGCTACTAACTGAAAAGACTTTAAAAGATCAACATGTGTCTGGGTAGGCTTGCCTAAACAAATTTTTTTTAAGCAGGTGCCGCAAGGAATACAGCAATAATCCAGTCTTGAATACTGATATTATCAACATGAAGAGTTATTTTGAATCTGTAGTCTTGATTTAAATTTATTTATTAAACAGATTTTAACTTGTCTTCCAGAGTTCCTGCCCTCACAATGCATTTTACAACAGTTATAAATAGTACAGAAAACATAATCATATAATTATTAAATAACATTTAAATATTAAAATAACGTTAAAAAGACAGGAACAGCTTAAAAAAACTTGTGCAGCTTGACTGAACCAGCTCTCAGCCTAACCTACCACACAGGGTTGTTGCAAAGATAAAAGAGAGAGAGGAACCAGGAAGATGAGAGAGTTATACTCTAAGCATGTAAAAGTGGATGGGCAGGTACATGTGCTACTGCTGAAAGCTATAGATTTACTCAACTCATGTAATGTGCAGACAAGCAAGAAAAGGCAGCTATTTTCATGACTTGCAAGGGGTTCCAGCTATTGCCTGGAGGCCCACAAATCCCTCATCAATCACAACCCTGACTTCGCTCATTGGCTAACATGGTGATTAAAGCACCCAGCTACTAGCTTATTTAACAGAAGTTGCAGGGTGGTGGTGACATATTGGTATGTATGTCTTGACCGAGGGCACTAAGATCTAAGAAAGCAAATAGTCTTGGGCCCGAGGTGGCCTTGGGGATGGAGACATGGACTCTTTTACCCATCTGTTAGCAGCCCTGGCAGTCTTTTCCCTTGATCATGTGTGACAGCACAAACAAATCTGTATGCTGTAAAATGGTAGTCTTATTTTTATCCCTTTTTTGCAAAGTATATCTATAATTTAGAAAAGGAAATTGGGGGGTGCCTACATGTGTGCATCCTATGTTTTTATGGAGCTTCCTGTGTTCCTATGGGTGAGCATTTTGTATATTTTTGTAGGGAAGGGTTATGGCTCAGCGGTAGCGCACCTGCTGTGCTTGCAGGAGGTCCCAGGTTCAATCCCTGGCATCTCCAGGTAGGGCTGGGAGAGACTCCCTGCCTGAAACCCTGGAGAGCTGCTTCCAGTCAGTGTAGACAATGCTTAGCTAGATGGACCAATGGTTTGACTTTGTATAAGGCAGTATCCTATGTTCCTAATGTAAAGGTACTTACTGAGACTGTATGCAGTTTATTACAATCACTTGTCACTGCTTTTTTGAATAGTCACTGTGCTTATTTGGCATACGTTCAAGTCTGGATTGAACTGTCCCTGTGTGTACTTTTTGTACTTAATTTTCTTTAGTACTTACAATTCATAGAATCATAGAACAGTAGAGTTGAAAGGGGCCTATAAAGCCATTACGTCCAACCCCCTGCTCAATGCAGGGATCCAAATCAAAGCATTCCCGACAGATGGCTGTCTATCTGCCTCTTGAATAATAATAATAATAATAATAATAATAATAATAATAATAATAATAATTTAATTTGTGGGTCGCCTATCTGGCCAATGGCCACTCTAGGCGACGTACAATTTAACAACAATACATTACATCATAATAAAATACATCATAAAATACAATATAACAATAAAACAATAAAACAGTTCCAGTACAGAGTAGTAGGCTATTCGTCATAAAAATTTAACCCTCCCCGTAAGTCCCAAAGGCCTGTCTGAAGAGCCAGGTCTTCAAAGCTTGGCGGAATACATTCAGGGAAGGGGCATGTCGAAGGTCATACGGGAGGGAGTTCCAGAGAGTGGGGGCCGCCACTGAAAATGCCCTCTCTCTTGTCCCCGCCAACCTAGCTGTTTTAGTTGGTGGGATTGAGAGAAGGTCCTGTGTGGCTGATCTTGTTGGGCGGCATGGTTGGTGGCGCTGGAGGCCTCCAGTGTTGGACAGCCCACTACCTCTCTAGTAATTGGTTCCATTGTTGTATGGCTCTAACAGTTAGGAAGTTTTTCCTGATGTTCAGTCGAAATCTGGCTTCCTGCAACTTGAGCCCATTATTCCGTGTTCTGCACTCTGGGACAATCGAGCAGAGATCCCGGCCCTCTGTCTGGCAACCTTTCAAGTACTTGAAGAGTCCTATCATATCTCCCCTCAGTCTTCTCTTCTCCAGGCTAAACATGCCCAGTTCTTTCAGTCTCTCCTCATAGGGCTTTGTTTCCAGTTCCCTGATCATCCTTGTTGCCCTCCTCTGAACCTGCTCCAGTTTGTCTGCATCCTTCTTAAAGTGCGGAGACCAGAACTGGATGCAGTACTCAAGATGAGGCCTACTCAGTGCTGAACTCCGCAACCCCATGCTGATAGTTAGTAACCTGCAACTGAGAATAACACTTCATGCATCTGATGAAGTAGAATCTAGTCCATGAAAGCTTATGCCAGAATAAATTTGTTATTTTTTAAGGTGTCACAAGATTATTGTATGCAGAGATGATTATGCACCCCACACAACAGGAACATTCAGTAAAAAAATGTAATGAAACTTCTCTAAAATAAAGAGTATTATAACAAATAAAGAGTATTATAACAACGAATAACACCCCCCCCCAAAAAAACAGGCATCTCAATGTCATTTGGAGAACCTGCACATTTGGTCAAAAATCTTAGTTTAACACAAGAATGATGATGGGGACTGAGCACATGTGTGAATGTTATGTGAGCACCTTTTATTTGTTGGGTAGACAGAGACTGCCATCAGTGCACATGGCCCTTTACAGAGTGCAGGTCTCTGCTCCAATGACCTTACAATTTAGAATTAGCCTCAGAGAAAGCAACAGAGGAAGGGGAATAGGGGTGATATGCTATTCTTTCATATATTTACTTATAAAAATATTTATATACCACCTTTCAGGAGAGACACAAGGAGAAATAACACCAAAAAAGGCATTGCCGCCCTGGGCTCCTACTGGGAGGAAGGTCAGGATATAAATCTAATAAATAAATAAAATAATAAATAAATAAGTAAAATTACATGAGGGATAGTTGCTTGCAAAATTGGCAGATTTGTCCATCCCTATGACTGATGGAAACATCCACTGGGTCAAAGAGGCTTCCATCAGCACCAAGGATACCTTTGGATGCAGTCCTATGAGAACAGTAGTGGGTTCTGGAATGGAATAGAAATGTATTGCCAAGAACTGACTGAAAGATTTGAAGATTTCTGGATTGTTTCAGGACTTTCATTTTACCTCAAATAAATGATGATGGGAAGAAAAGAGTTGCCGATCATCAGGTAACTGGAAAAGATGAAGTAGCTGTCCCTTCGGATACTTATTTACAATGTGATTCTTGCTAGATTAATGGAATCAGCTACAGATCCTTTGTTACTTCCTGGGCCTTTGGGATCCTCCACAATCCTACAGAATAGGGGTGGGGAGCCTCAGGCCCAGGGCTGGATGGAGTCTCTGCCTTCCCCCTGGGATTCTGCTCGGGCCACACTTCCTCTCCTCAGCCAAACTTCTCACTCACCTGATCGAGTGGCTCCTGGTGGCTCCATGTCAGTAGTAGGGCAGTCAAATAGGCACTGGGTTTTGGTCCAAACTTTCAAGTTGTCCAAGTTGCTTCAGCTCCTTCGCCAGTTCCTTGAAAGTTCACACTAAAACCTGGATCAGATCCCACTGCCCCATTGACATGGAGCCACCAGCAGCCACTGGCCTGATCCAAGCCCTTCTCAAGGCTTTTGACTGGCTGGAATGTGTTCTTGTACTGTGATAATGACTCCTGGGAGAGGTGAGTGAGCGCTCACATGTGTGCAGGTAGCAACTTCTGGATGTTTTTGTTAACTTATTGAATATTTGGATTTATATTCTAACAGTGAATTGTATAACTATTTTTTCATGTTGTGAGCCGCCTTGAGCACAGATTGCTATGGAAAGGCAGCATACAAATAAATCAGTGATGATGATGATTTTGCTTGGCTGTGCGATAGACTACTGTGCAAAGGTCGCAGCCATTGCTCTGCCCTCTTTGCCTCTGCCACTCCCACCAGAAGATCACACAAGAGAATGCCACCCATGGGCTGAAAAGGATCTCCACCTGGCTACAGGCTTTGACCACCAACTGCTGGAATTCTAAGCTGGCACCATCTGGGGAAAATGCCAGGTGAATAAAGCCAAAAGAGGTTAGAAATAAAAACAGAGGACAGAGGAGTTCACTTTGTACATCGCCGCACTGGAAAGGCTGAGAACAACCATGTCCCAGAACTGTGCCTGATGAATATCTCTTAAAGGCGTACAAGGAGGAGGAGGGAGAATTAGCAATACAAAACAGAAGAAGAGAGAGCTGATTGACAACTCAACTTTAAAAAAAACCCTGGTGTTTATTTTGTTTGTAACCACTAGAGGGCGTGCCTGTAACAAGAGACTTTTTTTTGCATTTGAGTAACACCTTGGAAATGAATTCTAGACAGCCTTTGGGCTATCCGGATGGTGCCCTTTTAACGCTCCTGCTCAAGTTCAGTTTTAGGTGTGATGTTTTGTGCGGTTTTTAATTTTTGAAATGTTTTTAGTTGTTTTTCAAACTGTTCTTAAATATGTTTCATTTTGTTTTAAATTGTTTTATATTAACTTTTTGATGCCTGGGTCCTTTAGGAGAAAGGGTGGGAACAGCAATTTAATAAATAAAATAGGTAAACCAGCCACAGTTGTTTTTATTGGATTAAATTTGGTAAAGACATATAAAATCATAATATATTAGTTCAAAAAAGCACAAACCATATATCACACCGACAATACCTTTAAAACAAACAAATCTACATGCAAAAACATCTTACCCTTACTTGCCACGTTGAACCTTTTGGGACCCATAGGCACGTTGGGAGGCCATAGAAATGGTTGTGGGCCCCACACACATGCACTCACCACAACCGCCAGGGGCGGCTCCAGGCATGCGGAGGCCCTTGGGCATCAGCTTGCCCTGGCCCCCCGGTGGGTGGATGGGTGTGCACGCACATGCATATGTGAGCGTGGCCCCCCCACAGCCCCCCTACCTATCTAGTCTTTACCATCGCCCTTAATGAAGATGGCGGCCGCAGTTTCCCTAAGGGGAATGAAGCCTCCGCCGCCATCTTTGTTGATGGCACACATGCATGCTACGCGTGCACATCTCTGCCATCAACTAAGATGGCGGCAGCGGCTTCAGTACCTTAGGGAAACTGCGGCCACCATCTTCATTAAGGGCAATGCTAAAAAGCCGGCTGACAGGTAAGTGGGGGGGCGTGGGGGTGCGGATCACGGAAGGGGAGCGGAGGGCCCCTCAGGGGCTCCTGTAGCTCCGGGGCTCTCGGGCCAGTGCACAACCTGGCCGCCCTTTAGAACCGGCCCTGACAACCGCACATTATGTACTTCTTCTTACAACGCATAGTTAAAGTATGGAATTTGCTCCCTCAAGAGGCAGTGACGGTCACCAACCTGGATGGGTTCAGAAGAGGCTTGGACAGATTCATGGAGGGTAAGGCTATCAATGACTATGGCCATACTACCCTGAACATGCCCGATCTCGTCTGATCTCAGAAGCTAAGCAGGGTCAGGCCTGGTTAGTACTTGGATGGGAGACCTCTTGGGAATACCAGGTGGCATAGGCTTAGAGGAAGGCAATGGTAAACCACCTCTGAATACCCTTACCAGGAAAACCCTATGAATACATTCAAAAAAGATTCATAGGGTCGCCATAAGTCATAATCGACTTGAAGGCATACAGCAACAACAAGGCTATCAATGGCTATTTGCCACAATAGCTATATTCTACCTGCATTGTTGGAGGCAGTAAGCCTCTGAATACCAGCTACTGGGAATCACAGTGCTGTTGCAGCTCCTGCCTGTTGGCTGTCCATGGTCTGATGCCGGAGAATGGGGTCGGCTGGAGGCAAGACTGTGGAGAACTCTAAGTGTTGATTTTATTCCAACAAGAACAGGGAGCAGACCAAGGCCATTTCAGCCTCTTTCCCCAGATTACCTCCTGGAGGCTCCACTCCCTTGCAGAGAATTCCAAAGCCTTAAAGGGCCATCCCTCTGATCTGAAAATGGGCACTCCTCCTCTGTTTCATAGCCTTCCACCGGGTGTGCTGTCAGGTGATTATGATGGGAGGCATCTAGTTATTCAGGGTAAGGGGCCTATGAGGATACAGGCTCTGGCCCTATAGGCCCTGGTGGACTAAGAGGTTCCTCTGGAGGTTCCTGTCCAACAGCCTCAGGTGCAATGCTCTCCCTATCTTCAGTAGTCAGCACTGAGTCCTGACCTTAGCCCAGCTCCACATCAGGTGCCCCTGCAGCCTCCAACTCCGTGTCCAGATCACTGCTAGATTCAGGGACCATGACACCTTCTTTGCTTTCTATTCTTAATTTTTCCTGTCCTCTGAGATTCTCTTTGGTACAATAGAAACACTATTTATGTAAGGCTGATAGTTTCGTACTATATATATGGATCCATGACTTACATGCTATTGTACATTTAGATTTTGCACCTTGGTTGGTTATTTTGGGGATGTTTTGATTTTTTAAAATAAGTAATGATAAAAAAGACAAAGTATTGTGATTCCTCAAGTCCTTGGGACACACTACACAGCACCATTCGAATGAAAGGATCAGAATTCTGGGTGTGAATATCTTCCATGATCTTTAAAGCTTTCGATCAGCCACTAATGCATGTTTCCCCATCAAAATGTGGGTTCCTTTGTAGAGCTGTGTATCCCACTCTTGGCACCAACACTTAACTTTCCTGCATTTCGTCAAATTTTACATCTCGGTTATATTGAGGCTTATCACACACAACTAGAACAGATTAATTTTCTGCGCTTTAAAACTGGGGGTTGAAAGAGATATGAGACACCTTACGTTGTTTCAAAGTTCAGTTCTTTGCCTCCCAAATGGCGCCAAGTGTTAGTCATGACTGAATTGATTGCTTTTATGTGTCGATAATTCTGGAAGAATGGTGAGTAGTTTGTTTTCTTGGAAAGCAAATCTGACATCCACCAGAGGCTTTGCTGATTTACTGTTCACTGGAAAAGGAATGAGTCTGTCTGACACTCTCTCTCTCCTCTTTCTCTCTGAGTGTTTTAAGACCGTTGTTTGTCTAGCCCTGCTGTGCTGTTTGTAATGGAGGGCCAATCTTTGCTCGGGGACCCCTCTATGAGATTTTGCCCTGGCCTGGACAGAAGCTATCCAGATTGGTTTGTTTCTTTAAAAAGTCAAAAACATAAGCCTGTGACAAAGGCCATTTGTCCGAAATGCACTGGGCAATTTGTCAAAATAAATAATTTGCTTTTTTTTGGCATCTTTGAGAATTATTTCTCCTTTTGGCTCATCAATCACTGGATGCTTCCCTTTTTTGGTGTGTTTTCAGGGGGCCCTCGGCCTTGGAGCTGACCCTGTAGATATTTAAAGCCTGGCTGAAACAAAAATATTTTCAGTGTCTGCCTGAAAAGCAGCAGGGAGCCTCGAGTCCAGAGGGAGGGCATTCTGAATCCTCTGGGCGATCAGCCCTGCCTACAGGATTGCTATATTCACTGACACATTACATGTGACACAGAGAGAGCAGGTGTGGCCCCCCAGATGTTGCTGGACTCCAACTCCCATCAGCCTCAGCCAGCACAGCCACGAGCAAAGGATAATGGCAGTTGGAATTCACCAACAACTGGAGGGCCACAGCTTCCCCATCCCTGATGGATGAGTTAGCACAAGGCAAAAAGTATCTCCCAAGTAGGAAAGTGCATATGTGCGCGTGAAGAGGGCCTTTGTATATGATTCCAAGGTGGCCATCCATGGCCCTCCCAGTGGGATGACATGATAGGAATTGTACTTTCCTGTTATGGTTGACAATAGGGAAGGCTTCTAGTCCCATGGTAGAGCACATGCTTTGCTTGCAGAAGATGCCAGGTTTAATCCCTGACATCTCCAGTTAAAAGGATCAGGTTGCAGGTAGGGATGGTCGAATCTGTCCATTTCTGTTTCTTTCAGTTTCTCATTTTTCCAATCTTAAGTTCAGTTTTTCATTTAAGAAAAAAGGGTCCTTGTGAAAATTCATCAACATTTTAGTGTGACTGTCTCTTAGTAGGCACATGTTTGCATGTAATTTTGCCTAATATTCACATTTTTGCAAAACCATTTTCCAGAATATAACACATTTTTAAACATTTTGCCAATATATGAATTTTTATGCATGCTTTGCCTTAGTATATGCATTTTTGTACACATTAGATGGCTGGAGAACGGCACTGCAACATTTGGAGAAGCACACATTTCAAGAGGGGGCTGTGTTTCGGTTTGCATATTGTTTCAGACAGTGCAAATTCAGAAAGTTTCCCTTGAAATGCAAACTGAATCAAATTTCTCCCTCATCTTTAGTCCCAGGTGATGTGAAACTGCTCTGCCTGAGAGCACGGAGAGCCACTGCCAGGCAGAATAGCGGACAAATATTGACTTAAAGCAGCTTCCTAAGTTCACGGGAAAGGTGTAGTTGAGCACATACGTTGCATGCAATCCATGGCATACCCAGACAGGACTGGCCAGGGGTGGCGGTGGACTTGGAGAGCTCTTGCTAGAAGTCAATGTATACAATGCTGAGCTGAATGGACCAATGGCCTGTCCAGCTTCGTATGGCTGAAAGTTTTGAGGTTTAGTCTCAAAATCATCTGAGAGGTCTCTTACAGCCCTGTGATTCTTGGTCAGGAGAGGGTTAATAGAACCAGTAGGTTATTACTGCCATGGCTCTGCACATTGTGATACACATTTGTACTTTTATCACTGTTTGTACTTTTCTGCATTTCATTTCTTCTGACCCAACTGTTTGTGGACAGTAGCTCAGTAGTAAAGCACCAGTTTACCATGCAAAATGCCCAGGTTCAATCCCTGGCATGGCCAGGTATGGCTGGCAATGGCCCCAGCTGGGAGATCCCCTGCCAATAAGTACAGATCAGTGGTTCTCAAATGGTGGCCAGAGGAGGTGCTGAACAAAATTAGAAAGAGATAAAAAGTGAATAATTTTAAAATAGTAAACTGGAAATAGAAAGGAATGGGATAAGAGAGGGGAGCTGTTACAAGAGGAAGTAAAGAATCAAAGAAACTGGCAGGTGTTTTGGGGGGGGCAGCATCAGTTAGAAGTTAAGTGTGAAAGGAGAATAAATTATAAGAGATGAGTAAAGTCTCCAGGTGGGGCTGGGAGAGACTCCTGTCTGACATCCTACTGCCAGGCAGCTGATGCTTAGCTTTTCCCCCTTCCTCTGGGAAATTATGTCACCGAGTCATTTGAGAAGATTTGGAAGCGAGGTTTCTGGAGACAGTCTGCAGACAAGGTTCAGTGCTTGGACAACTGAGGCAGGTGAAAACCTATGCTCTACATGAAAATCAGGCTTTTTCATCAAGACTCTTCCAGGACTGGCCCAGTCATTAGAGAAAGTGAAGCAGCCGCTTCTGGCTGCTGATTTGGGGTATCTTGAAATGGCAGCAAATGGTTAGTTCTTTAATTTATTATTGTTGTATTTTCACTGCCAGGGAGGCAATATTTTCTGCATTCTGCCAAAATATCTTGGACAGCTTCAGGTAATACAATGGATCTTGACTTGGCCTGGAGGGAAGCACTACATTTGCTGTTCTTCCTCAGGCAGCGGAATGTCTTCGACCAGTTCTGCAGTCTTTGCACATAAGCTGATAAAAAAAAAGCTGTTCAGGTTCTACAGATTCATGCTGAGATCCACAATCTCCTTCTATGTGCCTCTGTGCGTGCGTGCGTGCGTGCGTGCAGGGAACTGTTAACTGGAGTTAACTGGAGTTTCAGCAAAAATAACTCCCTAGAGAAATTACCA
Organism: Rhineura floridana; assembly: GCF_030035675.1. NCBI lineage: Eukaryota > Metazoa > Chordata > Lepidosauria > Squamata > Rhineuridae > Rhineura > Rhineura floridana. The sequence goes on from NC_084481.1 coordinate 218,546,726, forward strand.
CAACATAATCACCTTTTGCTTAGAGCTGATTTCTTTTTCTAAAAAAATGCACTCCACAAGGATAAATGTCACTTTCCTTCAGAGGCAATGCAACTTTCTTCCAAGTCGTTCAAAACAAGTAGCAATGATTTATATAGCCTGGAAGCTAGTCTTAAATCACATACAGTTTCCAATTTCATTACAGAAAATGGGCTTCAGGGGGTGTGTGTGGGAACTGAAGTGTATTCACAGGAGACAAACTGCAATACTGCAAGGAGGCGAAATTCTGAACCTACTGGACTCTGACTAACTTGTTCATTAAAAAAAATAACCTTCTCTCTCTCTTCACCCAAGGGAATAATGACTGTGATTCACTTCTTGTTTTAGAAAGAAACTGAAGAGTCCAGAATATTGGCGCAAACCTCTTATTCTAGTCTTTAACTGCGTTTAGCAGCCTTACAAATAGATTGGAGAAGTGGGACCTGCAGCAAAATGTTGCAGCGTATCCTCACCTCGCAGCTGGGATGTGCCTGTTCAGGGTTCCAGCAGGAAGGCAGACAGGCAGGCAGTCACATGCTCCTTCAAGATGCTGTAAGTTACAAGGGGCTCAAACACCATATTTTGTTTCCTGCTATGGATGGGATCCGTATTTTGGTGCCAGTTCGATTCTTGCTCTGTCAAACTTCCTTCCGGTAGAGCTCTGTCAGGGATTAATGTCTGCTATTTATTATAATTACTGATTTGCTTCAGCAGCGGAAAACTGCTAGGAATAAAACAACAAAAAAGCAAATAAATGGGAAATCCGTGTCAAATTCAAATTGTGCGAAATTCGAGCACATCCCTACTCCCGACACATATTCCATTCCCCCACTCCATTAACATGCAACATTCCATGGCTGCTGACCATGCTCAGTCCTCATGTGGCTGTTTTTTTGGGAGGGAGGAGAAGATTTCCTTTCTTTCTTTCTAATGTACTTCTGTAAACTTCAGGATTCCCCCCAAGCATGCTGATACCGCCCTCGGGTTTCTCAATGGCCTCAATTTGGCTCTGTTTGTGTAGGCATTGACCATCTCAGGTCCTTATTAGAGAGAGTCATCATGCTATATCACTGAAAAAAATGAGGACAATTTTTCCCTGAAATCTTTGCGTTTTTTTCTGGGCCTCACATCTCTACCCCTGAGTACATAGAAACCACTGCCTTCTTTTGGGGTGGCCCCATTTTTCTTCCAAGTTTATAGGAACTCAGGCCCGTTGCTATTAGAGGGAAGTGTTTTTCTCAGTCATCAGAAAACAGGGCAGATTGATTTAAATCAAGGCAATTTAAATCATTGGTTTAAATCATGATTTAAATCACCAAAAGAAACCCTTGATTTAACTCAAGTTTGTCACTTATAGTTCTTTACATATTTCTGGTGCAAAACTGATTACCAAAACTTATTAATTCACAACCCAAGACAGCATTTTACAAGCAGAGTACATTTTGTGTAATTGCTGAGATAACCTGACTTTTATTAATGCAGGAAACAGTACACAATATATTGCCTGTGCCAAGCTGTAGATGCTTATTTTTTGAGAAAACAAGTATAGAGTGGAGTTCCCTAGGGAAGCTGTGTTATGAAGACATAAAACAGGGAAGAGACTTATGGCATCGCCATTATGGTGTGCCACAATATTAAAAAACAAGGAGCATGTTATGTAGTATAAAATAAGAAAATGACACCCAGTGGCAAGGCTACTCTTAACTGCCTCTTTCTGTACTGTAAATGTGGGATACAGATTCTAAACCTAGTGGGCAGAGCAATTCAAATGAGGGGAAGCTGTTGGGGGGGGGGTCGGCAGAGGAGGAGCCGGCAGGGAGCTCCACGGCATCCACTTGCCACTCAGGAGCAGCGTCCCGGCTGCATGCAGGCTCCGTCGGGAGCTATGCGCAGGAGCTGGAAGGGAAGAGCTGGCTCCCACAGATAGGTCCACCAGAGAGTAAGCGCTCCTCATGGACCACCAGTGCAATTATTTTTCTCTGCCGTCCCTTTTGCTGGTGGAATTTCCCTCCGGATCAGGATCCGCAGGAGTGCTCTGAGGGGGTCTTGGATGCCGCGGAAGTCCTCCCACAGCCCCTCCCTCGCCGCACCCCTGGAACATTTTCGGGACTACCACCAGCTTCTGCCAGCTCTCTGTCCGCCAGGCTGGCCATCCCCGGCAGACCTCCAGTTGAACTGGCAGGCTCCTGATGCCGTCATGGCTCAGCCAGGATGAAGGGGCTTCTGCTGGCCGAGCCCGGCAGAGTCCGGTGGCACCAGGAGCCTGCCAGCTCAGCTGGGAGTCCGCCGCATCCAGCTCCCCCTGGCCCAGTGCAAAAACAAATTGGATTGCGCTCTAACTCATTAAACAAGCCATAAGGAGCGATACTTCCCCCCCCATTAACATCCAACATACCAAACAGCTTGTTGAATAACACTAATACTAAAAGGCATAGAGATGAATGATCCATCCCCATAATGCATTGCAAAGTGAATTATTCAATTTACTAACCAGTTGATCCACATTGTTCTTCAGACATATCCACATAAATGTTCTCCCAATAAGCAGGTTTCATTATGATATTTCATCATTCTTGCAACTAAGCCCTGCATCTCCTTCTTGCACTGTTTAAACTTTGTACGTTTTCCCTTTTTGACCAGGTAAAGAATTTCTTCAAAATATTCCCAGATGGGGGTCTCTGTTATGCTCAGAAGCCATGAACGTTCTTTTTTTTCTTTCCAGTCCTCTCCACTGTTCCTTCCTACTCTGCCTCCAACTGTCCTGCTCTATGGCTATAAACACACAAGTCAACAGATCAAATAACTTCTGCACCTGGAGGAGGAATGGGTTGATCTGCTGATCAGTTCTGAAATCTCTTTGAAGCTGAATTTTTAAAAATGCACTCAAGCTGCTCCTCCCAGGTTTTACAGTAAAAAGGAGCGGGGTTTGACTAGCGTTGCGTGCCCCCGTTTTCAGAATAGAGAGGTGGAGGCACACTGGAACCGGCAGAACACTGAGTGTGTCTCTACCCTCTATCGTCTCTGTCCTAATTCCTTTGCTTTGTGTGGCCCAGCTCCACAACCACATAAGCTCAGAACAACAATCCCATTCCCATCCAGCCTGTGCCTTTGCACCTGTAACTTTTGTCAGAGAAACAAAAATGGAAAGTCCAGAACTTCCAAGAAGCAAGAGTTTGTAGTTAGTCAGGGTAGAGCTGTTTTCAGCAGATGAAAAATGTAAATGAATAACCATGTCTGATTGGTAAGGTAAAGGTGTCCCCGCACTTATAGTGCGAGTCGTTTCCGACTCTTAGGGTGACGTCTTGCGACTTTTACTAGGCAGACCGTATATATGGGGTGGGATTGCCAGTTCCTTCCCCGGCCTTTCTTTACCCCCCCCCCCAGCGTATGCTGGGTACTCATTTTACCGACCACGGATGGATGGAAGGCTGAGTGGACCTCGACCCCTTTTACCGGAGATTCGACTTCCTCCTTCCATTGGAATCGAACTCCAGCCGTGAGCAGAGCTTTCGGCTGCGTTACTGCCGCTTACCACTCTGCACCACGGAGGGTCTGATTGGTAGGTAACTCAATATGTGTGAGTGTGATAGAGCCATTAATTCATATTAATGAGACTGTTAGCATGTTTGTGATAAGACTACATGTGAGAAGAATCTTGGGATCATTGTTTGATCACAAGCTAAATATGAGTTAACAGTGTGATATGTGATGTGGCTGCAAAAAAGGCGAATGCTATTTTAGGATGCGTTAATATAGTTTCCAAATCGCGTGAAGTATTGGTTCCCCTCTATTTGGCCCTGGTTAGCCCTCATCTTGACTTCTGTGTCCAGTTCTGGACACACTTTAAGAAGGATGCAGACACTGGAACACGTTCAGAAGAGGACAACGTGGATGATCAGGGGACTGGGGAAAAAAGTCCTGTGAGGTGAGACCAAAAAACCTGGGCATGTTTAGCCTTGAGAAGAGAAGACTGAGGGGAGATATGATAGCACTCTTCAAGTACATGAAAGGTTGTCACACAGAGGAGGGTGAGGATCTCTTCTCGATCAACCCAGAGTGCAGGACACAGAATAATGGGCTCAAGTTGCAGGAAGCCAGATTTCGACTGAACATGAGGAAAAACTTCCTAACTGTTAATAGTGGTATAACAATGGAACCAATGACCTAGGGAGGTGGTGGGTTCTCCAACACTGGAGGCATTCAAGAGGCAGCTGGACAGGCACCTGTTGGGTATTCTTTAATTTGGATTCCTGCTCTGAGTAGGGGGTTGGACTTGATGATTCCAACTATGCAATTCTATGATTCTATGAATGAGAGAGAAATGTTTGATTTTATTAATGGTTTTTAAAAAAAAATTAAAGCAATCCGATTTAAAATTTAAATATATATATATTTTAAAAAGCACTGATTTTTATCCACTCTGTTTCAAAAACATCTGGTTTAAGGCACATACCCAAATTCCAGAAATCTGGAATGGATTCTGCAATCAACTTTGAATATGTGCAAAGAACTAGAAAATCCAGGCATCTCTCTATGCTGGCTTTCTTTGTCCAAGATGTCTGGTGCTGCGTTGAAAATACAGCTGATCCCTCGATGTGCCAGAGACCTCCAGACATGTGAGGTGAAACATCAGTGCGTCCTGGGGACACCACTTGTTTCATATAGGCTTCTGGCATGGCAAAGAGTCCATGATGGTACTGAACCTTTGCTACACCAAAGATCTTCAAGTTTGCCAGACAGGTTTGCCATACCTAGACTGGCCCAGGCTGCACTCCTCACATACTGGGAGCTGCCAGAATACTGTCCCAAAAGCATTCCAGAAAGGCTTTAACCCCATTTGAACTTGGCCCAGATTCTGGCTGGAGCACAGATCCACCACTTCTTTAAATTCCAGGGCAGGCATCAAAAGTTGGCATCACTGGGCGCCTACTGAGGCCCACACCCCAGTATCTCTTGAAATAACTAAGGTAGAAAAATGAATCCAACACCATCTGAAAGTGTGCATGCTCTCCCCGTGTTTTGTTAAGATGTAGCATGTAAAACCATGCCACGGAAAAATATCATGCTCTAACATTTATTTTTTCATTTTAAAAAACAAAAATTCAACATATTTTGGTCTCCTTGGCCACTGTGGGAAACAGAGTGTTAGACTAGGTGGGTATTTGATTTGATCCAGCAGGATTCTTTTTATGTGACTTAAAAAAAAAACAACTACAGATGATACCTGTGAAACCCTCCAGTGTTTGGGAGTCTGTGCACTCCCTGCTTCTAGCTCCATCCTTTCCTCTCCTCTTGTCACTCCAAAATTCAACAAAAAGAAGTGTCCAAAAACCCTGCCAGGGTTCAAATATTCAGTTTTGAAGACATGGAAGAAAATATAGGCAAAACAACTTTGCATGGATATTATTGCTGCTGCCGTTTATTTAGACATCACTCCTTTCATTCTCCTGTCACTGAGGGTCGCTGAGCTTCTTCACTTTCTCCTTCTCATGGTGGCATTTGCAGCATCCCAGGATAATTGCATGGTTTTAACTATAAGGTTCAGCTCCTGCCTGCCAGAAATAGCATCTTCTCCTTTCTGAGGGATGCACTGTTGACAGTGCTGAAGTTGCCCTCATGTGGTTCTAATTAACAGGGTGTCCTGTTAGCAGCTGGTGCTGTGCGGCTAATGGCAAAGCCTCCGCCCTCTGGCAATGGTAGCATCCTTGTGTTCACTTGCAATGTGGGGGCAACAGCCTTTCCAAAGAATTGCCTTGGCTTAGCCAGCACCTTGCTTTCAAAAGATATTCATTTATTTTTCAATATTGTAAAGCTGTGTTTCAGGTTGCCCATTTACCGGGCATACAATATTAAAAACCATTCAAATAACCATAGCTATATGTATGTATGTCACACACACACACACACTAAGAATACTATATTAAAATTTAAAATTTAAGGGGAAGCAGCCGAAACAAGATCAGCAGGATAAAACAATACAAAACATACAACAAGCAGCAAAAAATAATTTTAATAACCAGCAGCAGTAAATCCCCACCACTGCCTAGTGAATGCATATGCCCAGCGATGCAAAGAAGGCAAAAATTAAGAAATCTATTCCCTTTATGTATTTCACATTTCTTGCTCTTCCTTGCTGAAAAGCGTCTCTCAACTTTTTCCAAAACTCCTAAACAGTCTTATAGGGATAAATACTGAGGTTATAATACTTTGGGCACATTAAGAGAACACTTGATTCACTAGAAAAGACGACAATGCTGGGAAAAACAGAAGGGATTAGAAAAAGAGGAAGACCAAAGAAGAGATGGATTCCATAAAGGAAGCCACAGGCTGAACTCTGAACAGGGTGGTTCATAACAGATGCTATTGGAGGTCGCTGATTCATAAGGTCACCATAAGTCATAATCGATTTGAAGGCATATAACGAAGTTGCCTTATATGAGGTTAGACTGTGTGTCCATCTCCCCAGCATTTTATACTCTGTCAGAGGCTCTTCAGGATCTCGCTCAGAGAGAGATCTTCCCCATCACTCGCTTCCTCATCATTTTTAGCCAGAGATCAGTGATGCTCTCAGTATCTCTGTGGCAGAACACATGCTTTGCATGCAAAAGGTCCCAGGTTCAATCCCTGGGATCTCCAGGGAAGGGATAGCAACAGCGGTGTCATTGTCAAGGGTCTCAAGAGGGCATAGACCCTTTCCTTTCTTGCAAGCAGGGTACCAGCAGGGTCCCTATATCTCCAGCATTCTATGAGCCAATCAGCATAAAAGGAGAGTGTGTTAGCTACTGAGAAGAGTCTTCTGGAAGCTGTCATTGTCCTCTTCTTGCTGAACCTCAAAAAGACATACCCTCATCCTGCATTCATAGTTCTCAAAGTGAGAGACTGAAAGCTAATTTTATTGGATAATCTTAGAAGGTTGTATAATCTTAGAAGGGGGTGTGGCTGTGAGGGGATGTGATGAGACTATCATCAAGGGACCCTGAACTTCTGAATTTGCCACTATGCTACTGGATAGCAAAGACGACTCTCTAAAATCCTGGAAAGCCACTACTAGTCAGTGTAGACCAGGCATGGGGAATTTCCAGCCCATGGACCAAATTTGGCCCACAAGGCCATTTCCCCCAACCATGCCCACCTGCCTCACACCTGATAACATATTTGACATCAGGGGCAAGGCAGGTAGAGATGCAGCTGACTCCTCTGTACTGCCGAGTTCCTATTGGAGAACCTGATTGCGCAGCCAATCCCTGTAGATATCAGCACTGAAGTGACTGTCCATTAGCTGATAAGCAGTGACCAAGTCTGCTGGTCAGCGGCACTTCAAAGCACCATGCAGGGCTCTTTGCAATCCCTGCGTGATGTCCCATTGATCATCACCTGTCGGAATTGTGAAGTCAGGTGATTGACAGGTAGGCGGTCCCACCCACCTGTCAAATTTGGCCTGTGTGGGGTAGGGGAGATAAGGGTATGCCCCCCTTCCCAGCCAGATCAGGTTTCCCAACTCTGAGATGGACCAATGATCTGACTCAGTACAAAGCAGTTTCCTACGTTCCTACAAGATGCTGAGGATTGAACCTGGGATCTTCTGCATGCAAACCATGTGCTCTGCCTCTGAACTATTGTCCCTCCCACCTCCTATCCAGCTTGGCTTTAGCACCTTATTGTCCCTCTCCGCTGCTTAGAGAGTTTTGTGATTAAGTAGACTATATGTCTTTCTAAACAGAGGAAAATAAAGGAACACCCTTTGCCATCAGGCCACTCTACAGCCCTGTTCCCTTTACACCTGGTCTTTCTAGCTGGGTCTGGAAGCTCCTATTTTAATTTCCAAAAGACATCCAGAGCAACAGAAAGATGTTGTAGGGAAGTGAAATGGCAGTTCCAGCAGAGTGCTGCCGCCGTCTGTACTTGCCGCTACCTATTGCCCACTGACGTAGGTGCTATCTTTAAAGCCCTAAATGGCTTAGGACCCAAATACCTGAAGGCGCATCTCTTGCCATATCAGTCCTTCCCATGCGTTGAGACGTTCTACTGAAGCTGTCCTTTATTGGAGCTACGGTGCTGAAGAGCAGGACAGAGGGGCTTACGGCTGTGGAAGATCCTCCCTCGACCCAACATCAAGAACGCTGCTTTTTACATACGTTTTTACATACCTTGGAGCATTAACCTGACCTTGTCTACTAATAAGGCAGTCCTACTGAATTCCATGGAGCTTACTTCCACCTCCTGCATCTGATCTGACAAGGAGAAATCCAGCCCACTGAGCATTTCCCACCATTGTACCTCCACACTGGAAAAGCTTGAGCACAAGTCATCCTCCCAGAGCATTCTAGGAGGAACCAACGTTTTAGGAAGTCACTGCTAGATTACAAATGTTTATTTTATTTTATTTAGTTTTTTATTTACATCCCGCCCTTCCGCCCAGCAGGAGCTCAGGGCAGGATATAAATGTAATAAGAGATATTTGTTCCCTTTTTTTCTCCATTGTGTTTCCTAGAATTGCTTTTAAAGGTGTTTTAAATTATTGATTTTTTTTTGGAAAAAAGATGTCTCTAAGATATTTTGTTTCTAAGATGTTTTTAGAGTTTTGTGCCCCTTGTTTGTCACCCTGGGCTCCTTCTGGGAGGAAAGGCAGGAGAGAAATGTAATAAATAAATAAATAAGAACCTTGCTGCGTCAGGCCAGTAGTCTATCCAGTCCAGCATCTCACAGTGGCCAACCGGATGCCTATGGGAAGCCCACGAGCAGGACCCGAGCACAACAGCACTCTCCCCATTTGTGATTCTCATGAACTGGTTATTCACTTTAATATTTTCAAGGCCAGGCAAAAACATTTTTGAATAGCCAAGCATTTAAATCTGTGGGGTGGTTCATTACATGGATTTTATTTATTGTTTTATCATTTTGTTTGTTTGTTAATGATGATTGGTTGTACACAGTCCTGAAATCCAAAAAGTGTTCCAATGAATTTATTAAATAGGACAGGACCCACCAAAGGACACTTTACTGAGGGCCTCCTGAAACCTAGAGCTGGTCCTGAGTTTCCATATCACCCTATTTCACACTAAACCCTGGTCAGCTCTTTAAACTCACTGTTCCCCTGAATACAGGAAGCTAGGAGGCCTGGCCATGAAATGTAACCTACAGGGTATCCAGACTAAGTCCTTGATGGGACCCTGAGACACCTGCCCACCAACCTATAAGCCTATTCTAGTGCTGGGAACAGCTGTGTGTGGATGCCAAACAATCCCCAAGGACTTGTACAATAGCGAAACCCAAGTGTGATTACATGTTGTTTGTTGGTTAAGATTAAGCAGTCAGACTAAGCTGTTGGTACTGAGCAGATCCAAACTCAAAACATTAGCACAGATTGGCAGGTCAAAATATAACAAAATTTCACTGGCCTACTAATCTACATGAGAAATGGTAAGGGCAGCTCCGTTCTAGGAATCATTTTTGTGGGCGCACCAGAATTACATTTTGTACAAAGTGTGGAAGACTGACACGTCTTTAAACAATCCTAAATACAGTATTAAAGCACACACACCCTGAATTGTAGTTTATCCCTCATAGAGGTACAATTCCCAGCACACTTAACAAACTACAGTTCCCAGGATCCCTTTTTTGCATGGAGGGGGTGAGATGTGCTTTAAATATGCTTTAAATGTTTCAGGAGGAGGTGTAGCCAGTGTTTCGTTGGAAGAGGCATGTAAAACATTTTTTAGCCCTGTTTTGTAGTCACAGGAAGATTCCTCAGGAAATCCTGCATCAATCAAAGCAAGAAAAGTGAAGGGGGTATTCTCCTGATTGTGTTACATATATTAACAGAGATACGATCTATAAGCTGTTGTTTTTTAAAAAATACAGAGACTATAAATACTTGCTCCAGCTGTACCAATATCCCCTCATCCCTCTTTCCTTGAAGGCACCTGTTGACACTAATGCCTTAAGTTAAGATTAGCTCCGCAGCAGTGAAGGGGAGGCACTGAATTTGTAGGCACTTGTAGCTGCCAGGAAGACAGCCTATGCTGAGAGACAGGAACTTGGCTTCCTCATTTCAGAAAATCATGTAAAAGCTACATCATTAGCTATAAGGTGCTGTAATACGCCAAGCTTCTGGTGCTGCACCTCCCCAGCAAAAACAGCGGCCCTGGTCTAGATAAACTACTCACCCTCTCATGGTCAACTGAAACCTGAACTATGCCATTTCAGACTGTGGGGTGGGGGTCATATGTTTGACAGCTTCCTCACTGGAGGTAGGGGAGGCAACCCCCACCCCATCCACATAAGAAACAGCTTGTCAGGCTAGAATATTTTTCTTTGGGTTGATTTGGAGGGCTCTGTCCCTTACATGTGCTGGAGAGCCTAAGCACACCTCCTCTCTCCGGTTGCATCCACCCCATACATTTAAGGCACATTTAAAGCCCATGGCTTCCCTCAAAGAATCCTGGGAATGGTAGCTTGTTAAGGCTGCTGGGAATTGTAGCTCTGTGAAGGGTAAACTCTGTTCCCAGTATTCTTCAGGGGAAGCCATGAGCTTTAAATGTATGGGGACGGGGTGGATGTGACCTTATGCACTTGTGTGCATCCATGTGTGTGTGTTGTGTACACTTCTAAAATCCAAAGTGTGTAAGCCAAAATAATGCAATCAATTCCCAGGATATCAGCACCACAATCTTGGGCCCACACACCTTGGATTTTGCATATGCACGCCTTTTTGAACCTGAGACCTACACATAGGCGGCATCAGAGGCAGGACAGGCATACCAGGAGGTAGAAAGGGGAGTCTAGTACTTGCTTCCCACTTTGCCAGCGTGCCAAAGTATATCATTTGCTGTTGTAACCCCTACAATCTTGTTTCAGTTGGTTCAGTCGTGTGGGTGAGGTTAAGTAGGAGCAAACCCTACCTATGGGGATAAGAAGAAGAAGGAAGTGTGGAGCAGAGAGATGGTCCTGTGTATGGGCTGCGGGGGAAGCTGCTATTTAGTTATTTTTTAAACCCATGGTGAGGGTATATCTATATTGTACAAAAGTGGGGAAGGGCATGGGGAACATATTTATTTATTTATTACATTTATATTCACTCATAGGCAAAAAAACCTTGCGGTTTAAGAATGTACCTATAGCCCACAGCTATTTCTACCAAACTCTAAGAAGCAGGGAAATTGGACAGCTATAGTGAATGCACCAGGGGAGCAGGAGACCTGAACTACCAGGGCTGTGGAGTCGGAGTCGGAAGCAATTTTGGGTGGAGTCAGAGTCGGTAGAAATGTACCAACTCCGACTTCAAAATAAATTTTGACTGACAAATTTTTTAAAATATAAATTCAAAATGTCAAAGAATGAAGTCAGCTGTAGTTGAGCATTTCACCATAACTCAAGATGGAAAACATTTTGTGTGTCAGTGTATGACACAGGACCCAGACGAAGACAAATGGTGTGATGCCAAGATCAGCGCATATTCAGGCAGCGATAAAAATGTTCCTATGAGAGCTCCCAATTTAAAAAGACATTTACAGCCCTTTCCAGGGCTGTGGAGTTGGAAGCAATTTTGGGTGGAGTCGGAGTCGGACAGTAGAAAAATAGAGGAGGAGGAGTTGAAGGTTTGGCGTACCGACTCCACAGCCCTGTGAACTCCTCTCTGAGACATTGTACTGCCCTACAAATTGGTCAAAATGCAAACACCATTTGGGTTGGTCTTTCACAGTCCACGGCCGGAGTTCGATTCCAAGGGAAGGAGGAAGTCGAATCTACAGTAAAAGGGGTCAAAGTCCACTCAGCCTTCCATCCATCCATGGTTGGTAAAATGAGTACCCGGCATACGTTGGGGGGTAAAGAAAGGCCGGGGAAGGAACTGGCAATCCCATCCCATACAAACGGTCTGCCTAGTAAACGTCGCAAGACGTCACCCTAAGAGTCGGAAATGACTCGCACTATAAGTGTGGGGACACCTTTACCTTTTTTATATATTGCAAATGTATATGTTGGAAGCTGCCATGTGTGTGTGTATGTGTGGGTTGACCCTAAAAGGTAGCCTACAAATATTTTAAAATAAATGGGTGGTATTCAGGACATGGAAGGACAGAGTGCAGGACATGGAATAATGGGCTTGTTGCAGGAAGCCAGATTTCGACTGAACATCAGGAAAACTTCCTAACTGTTAGAGCCATACGACAATGGAACCAATTACCTAGAGAGGTAGTGGGCTCTCCGACACTGGGGGCATTCAAGAGGCAGCTGGACAGCCATATGTCGGGAATGCTTTAATTTGGATTCCTGCATTGAGCAGGGGGTTGGACTTGATGGCCTTATAGGCCCCTTCCAACTCTACTATTCTATGATTCTATGATTCAGTGCTATTTCTGCTGAGAGTAAACTCATTGAACTTCATAGACATGACTAACTTAGGTTCATTAATTTCAGTGGGTTTACTCCAAGAAGAATTTAGATGAATACAACCCAAAAAATACAAGGGAAAAATACATGTGTGAGATTGCCAAATAGTTGTGCCAGCAGGGCTCCTATGCCTTGGACAGTGGCATGACAGACAGCAGATCCTGGGTGGCATCTAATGCTGTGTTAGTGGCATTCTTCTGTCACAATGGGACTTCAGCTGGTCTCTCCTTTCCACATGTCCACCAAATCTGCTCCATGGGGTCCTCTCTCTGGAGGCTGCAGGGCCAGGAGAAGAGAGGAGGGGCAAGTTCCATTGCACAAGAAGAAGCATTGGGCACAATCCCGGGAGCATGACTGAACCCTAAGACTGCTTTATTCTGGCTGGGATGTGGATGGTTTGCTTTCCCGGCTTGCTGTTGTAAATAATGGTTTTCACAATGATGTTTTGCAAATCCGATTTTATCACTGCTTGTTTTTATTGTTTGGGTTATCGTGATTTATACAATTATTTGTAAGCCACCTCACAGATGCCCAAATAGAGTGCAAATAAAATAAACTGAAAGAAAGTTCACATTCCTGGAAAAATGATTTTTGCAGACAGAAGAAGATAGCAGCCTCAAGGCTCCTGTCAGTGGCAGGATAAGAAGAGCAGAAAGGAACATATTTATTATTATTTATTTATTATAGTATAAAGACTGCATAATGGAGGGTAGGAAAGCACTTCTGTACAGGTTCTTCCTATCTGTTCTCTAGAGCATCAATTTTGTGCAGTGACATTCAATGTATCTGAAACCACAAAGGCAATTTATTCTTTAACCCTTTCTCACCCTATCCAAGATACCGAGTCATTGTCCTAGATGCTCTTTTAATGATATCCGTGCAGAACTGACTCTGATACATGACCCAAATTTGGGAGTCATCCCCCCCTTCGCTGTTCAGCTTTGGCTTTTTCCCAAGGTTGCCTTCTCTTGTTAGGACTCCTGTGATCTGTCCACTGAAATATATGCTAAATAATTCCATTAATTATATTACGCTTTACCTTTGTGAGTCACACACCTTGTTTCTGCATGCCATTCCTTGCAGCAATTGTGTAATCAAGTGGTGGAGAAGATGGGCAGAATTGCAACGTGGACGGATACAAAGCTGCCTATGTTCAAGCCGGGGAGAAAATAATGTTAGTTTGCAAATATGGGTCATGGAACAGAGGAGAATGAATGAGAAGCACTGTGTTTTAGGTAACCATAAAGGGACATGGGCAGACAATTGCCAAGGAACCGAGTCTTTCAAGAACCAGGCTGAGAAATGTGAACAGCAAAGAACCCCTTCAGAGCTTGGCAAAGCCTTTCTACAAAGCCTTTAAAGATTTTGCCAGGGAAGCTAAAATTGCTCACCCAGCGTTCCACATGGCTGGCTTCTCCTTTAAACTGGGCCCGCAGCTGCTATGCTTACAGTATTAATAACATGCAAGAGCTGTGGCCCAGGGGCCAGTGGCAACATTGCTGATTCAATATTGCAGACTTGCACAAATATGTGCACAAGAAGCAGTGAAGGGTGAAAGTTTGACATCTTTGCAATGGAGGGGTGGCAGCCTGGTAGCATACCAGCTCTGTCTCCTGTAGAGATGGCCTATAGTGTGACTCCCAGGAAAGAAACATAAAAATGTAACATTTTCAGACTTGTCTAATAATGAGGGTGCATTGCTTTACATGTGTACTAATGTTCAGCTTTTTGTCTGTTGGGAAAGTGAGCAAGCACATATACGGTCATGAATGAACAAAACTGAACTTTTAATTGTGTTCAGAACAGAGCATCTTCTACCTGGGAACCTCCAGAGGCAGAGAACCACCAGCCAGTTTGCCAGTCTTGGGCCTCAGGGCGTTTACCCAAACCACACCCACTGGTCAATCATCAGGGTTTAAATCTGCTGAGTGCTGCTTTACCAGTGCGTTTCCTGCAAGGAATGCACTGGCTGTTGTGCTCTGTGATATGACAAAGCTCAATCGGGGTGTAGGACAAGGTGAGGCCCAGGCTGGACCCCAGACAAGGCAGGGTTGAGGCTGTGCAAATTGAGCCCTTATATAGTAACAGCGACAGAGGCAGCCTGCCTTGTGTTGCAAGAGGCTGCTTGACTTAAAGGTGCCCAGCTTTCTCCAGTCATCTCCTGCTGTGGCAGAGCAAGGGAGGCTCAGGTTTTCCAGGGCCTTCTACAGTGGAGTCCTCAGAGTCAAGGGGATGGCTGTGCCACATCCTCAGGCTGGGGAGGGGGGCACTGGCTGAACAGGTTCATCTGTTAGCTGCACCCCTGGGGCTGGCCCTGCATGCCATTCCCCTTCAGATCTAGAATTCTTGCCTCCATCCTCTGATGAAGAGGAATCCATCTTGCGGTCCCCGACAGGTGAAGCAGAGCAGGATTGATTCATCAGCTGATGAACAGAGAGTTTAGTCCTGCTGGGTGCTGCTTCATCCTCCCTCTACTCTGTGGGCCATCTTTGGCATCAGATGATTGATAGGTGGGTGGCACCTATGGCTGGATTTATAATGGTGCAAATGCCTGCAAGAGGACCCAGTTTTTGTTGGTTCTTTCTTTTTTTAGGAAGTATCTACTAGAAGTATCTGCTAGAAGAAAAGTTATACAGCAAAATGTGAAGGCACCCTTCTACTCAATTTCTGTGAGACAAGCCAGCCTGGCTGCTCCTGCCTTTTAGTGTTTTTATTCAGTGAGTGATGTCAGAACTGTGATTGGTGAGCGAGGTATTTGGACACCAGACTATAGGAATCCTTGGGGTCCTAAAGAGCTGCTCTTTTCCGCTCCCCTTTAGTGCTCTTTTCTTTCCTGCTTCTAGTCCTTGTAGTTCAAAAGATCTACTACATTTCCCCCTTTGCTCTTCCTTTCTTTTTAACAACCAAGATGCATCTGGTGGGGTGGGGTGTCTCAGATAAGATATTCTCTGCAAGTTATTTTCTTCAAATTCTACTCTACAATACTAGTAGCTGAAGTCCAGGCAGTCATTAAGAATTCACTCTATAGTTAAGTTACAATACAAGTCTATTCAGAAGTAAGACTGCAATGCAAAATATGTCTACTGAGAAATAAGCTCCATTGGGTTCAATGAGGTTTACTCCCACGTAAGTGCTTGTTGGAATTGCAGCCTAAGTCTTTGTGTTTAATGTGGTTTATTCCCAAGTAAGTAGTTACAGGATTGCAGCCTTGGTTTTCTTGCAAGGAAGGAGTAGAAGGTTAATGGGGTGGGGGTCAGCATCAATGCAAAGCAAACAGATCTAAAATATAGGCAGCCCACTATGTTTAACATTATTTTATGAAAGAGGAGCAACAGCCATTTTAACACAATTAAATTATTAATAAAGTAGAAATTATTATATAACATTTCAAAATCCTGTTACTTATCTCAGTGATGTTGTTGCTGAAAAGTGGGAGCAGGTTTTAATTTTTTACTGGGCAATTAGGAAAAATATTTACTCCTTACTATCTAACTTATAAAATTAAAACAGTAAACAATTAAGGTAAATGGAAAGTATATCACTCTGCTTTCTGCAGTCTCTCCCCCCCCCCCTTCAAGTGGGGGCAGGTTTAAGATAACTCCTTTTAGGAATCAATCTCCTGTGCAATTGGATACAGGGAGGATTTATGCATTGGTGAAACATGCAATAATCACGCTAGATTAAGATTGGTTGAAGCCATGTTAATTTGCAGGTGTGGAGTACCAAGAAAAATATGATCCTTTACAGTACAAAGATACATCACTCTGGTTAAAGGACCCAGAATTTGATGCCTATAATTAATACAAGCACTAAATCCCCTTTTGCAGCCCTTTTATGGCTCTTTCCCTATCTTCGTAACAGCCACATGAGTAAGTTAGGCTGAGAGCTGGTGATCGATCTAAGATAGGAAGTGAGCAAAGACAATGAACAATGAGTTTAAGGTGTGAAACTACACATGCCCATAACATTTTGTAGTCCATGAAAGATTATATAATAATAAATTTGTTAGTCTTTAAGATACTTCAAGATGTGTTTTCTTATTTCATGCATTCCTTTTTTGGAGAAAGTGGGCCTGTTTTGGGGACTGCGCCATTGTAATGAGAAAAACTACAAGGTGGAATTCTCCCTTCCCCCTGTACAACTTTTAAAGATACAGAAGACCTCTTGGTTGCCAGGCCCGGCCTCCAAGTGGTCTTCTGTATCTTTAAAAGTTGTGCAGGGGGTAGGGAGAATTCCTCCTTGAGGTTTTTCTCATTACAGTATTGCAAGATCACCTGCACTTGGCTGACTTTCTCTTCTCCTAAAGATACAGGATCAGTCTCAGGCCATGAACCTGGCAACCCTAGTCCCCAAGCACCTTAACCCAGCTTTGATGGTGCCCATGGGGTGTGGGGTGACAAAGATCTGGCCCACTGAGCCACAAAGGTTCTCCACCTGTTCTACAAGCTTAAGTAATTAGAGTGTCACTATCATAGCAATCCAAATCTCCATGAATATGCCCTCATTTTAACCACCAGACTTCTTCAAGGATATGGGCACAGTATGTCTTCCACTGGACTGGCTGATATAAATAGTACTTAATATTTGGTTCATTTCTTTGTGTCTTTGCAAAAAGGAGCTATTCTTTCCAGCATCATTTTCCATTTTTTCCTAGTTTTGCACAAATCCCTTTTGCTCTTTTTTCGTTTGCTGCTGTTACTCAGATTCACTTCCATAAAATATTTAAAGAGTAAACACCTCAGATTATAGCCAATAAAGCATAATCACCTACAGCATTTCCAGAAAACATTACCTGTTCCTTTTTAGTAAACACAAGGACTAGGCCACTGTGTTCCTAATTTCTTCTGGAGCAGATTTGGGGGTGGTGTGGGGTGCATGCAGGGGGGTGGGAAGTCCCATTGTGCAAGCAGATGTCATTGCATTTGTGCAATTATTTATTATTATTTATTAAATTTATATCCCACCCTCTGTCCCAAGGGAGCCCAGGACGGCAAACAAGAAGCAATAAAACAAAAAAATCTTAAAAACAATTCCAATACAAATGCAGACTGGGATAAAGATCTTTACTTAAAAGTCTTGTTGAAAGAGGAAGGTCTTCAATAGGTGTTAAAAAGACAATGGAGACAGTGTATGTCTAATATTTAAGGAGAGGGAGTTCCAAAGGATAGGTGCCACCACACTGAAGGCCTGATTGCTATATTGTGCGGAAGAACAGACTTGATAAGATGGTATCTGCAGGAGGCCTTCACTTCCTGTAGAGTGCAGTAATCGACTAGGCATATAAGGGGCAAGTTGAATACCTCCCTCCAGGCACAACTCTACACACACTTAATTTGGGAGTAAATTCAATTGAGCTTGGTGGGATTCACTTCTGACTAAACATGCATACGACTGCGCTGTAAAGATGCATGAACGTAAATGGAACTAAAACAATAGTTTTGAAGAAATAGATTTGTTTATTTAGGTCATTGACCAGCTCATGTAAAATACAATACTTAAAAGTCAGTACAAAGTAGTGAGATCTGCAATACAATATAATATAGTAGCACTCAGACCCTGGTGTAAAAGACCCAGGCAATTGGGGCTGCACAGGAAACTAGCCGCTTCAGCAGTAACCAGGGAATTCTGATCTGACAAAAGACAGAAGTAAAATTCATCAGATCTGCCAGAAATTTTCTGTAACAGCAGTGTAATAAAAACAAGTCAGATATCACAATAAAAGGAGCAATATAATAGCACATGTCTAACAGAAGAAAAAAACCATTCTTTGTTTTTAGATTATTCATGTATATGTTGCAGCAGGCACCATCTTAGAAGAGGTGTTCTTACCTCCCTACCTCTCTCTCTGTGCATATGAGAAAATGAAAGGGACATGTATCTTCTAAGATAGTAGATTAGGGTGGCCAGATCAGAAAAGAAGGTTACTGGAGGGGCAGGGAGATGGGGTGGCTCTTGTATGTAGGAATAACACCTTTCCGGATAGATACCAACTCCTGCAGACATCCAGCTTCATCTCAGGAAATTGATGTATCTGGTACATTTATGATGTCCGGGGGTGGGGGTGCATTTTTTTTTTGGTTGCAGACTTAGCCAGCAGTCCTATTGAGGCCCTGGCCTCCACTTGGCATGAGAGGATGTCTCAGGCTATCACTACCACCATCCCCAATTGTCCTCAGCCAAATCACAGAGCTAATTCTGCTCTCTGATATTCTGAGGATCTGAAGGCAACAAAGTGACTTGGCAGAAGTCTAGAGGGGAAACAACTGTGGAAATCTCAGAGCAAATCTGACCAAACATTGTTGCAAAGCCTTTTGAGATCTTATTCTGTGGTGATGGTGGTGGCAACATAGGCAGCAATGGACAGGACCAGGATACCATCTGGCACTGGTAGGATTGATACATTCCAGCTTGTATTGCCTGAGGATATGGACAAAGGGCTTAGAGCAACAAAGCCTGCTTGCTTGATCCTGGTGCAATCTTCTCAGTGCAAGCTACTTCATGGCTTTTGAGAGTGGCAAGATTGAGGTTGGGTGACAGGAATTCGGAGGTAGGTAATGCTTCCTTGAGAGAGGGTTCCTATCTGCTTCAAGAAGGTGATCGTAAGCCCACTCCTAACAGCCAATTTTAAATCCTTTGGGCATGGACTGTCTGCCTTCTTGGCAAAGTGATAGAGTGGGTTACTTGGATCCATTTCAGTCTGGGTTAAGGCCTGATTATGGGACAGAAACACCCTTGGTCAGCCTGATGGATGACTTATGCCAGAGGATGGATGGGGGAGTGCTAGCATGTTTGTTCCCCTGGGCCTCTCTGTGGCTATCAATACCATTGACTGTGGTATCCTTCTGGATCAACTATCAGGATTGGACTTATGAAGCACTGTATTACAGGGGCTGTTGTTCTTCTTGGACAGTCAAACCCTGATGGTGGTGCTAGGGGTCTTTTGCTCTGTCCTGTGGCCACTTGCTTGCAAGGTTCCACAGGGATCTATTTTGTCACTCATGCCATTTAAAATCTACATGAAAGTGCTGAGAAAAGTCATCCAAAGGTTTGAGCTGCAGTATGCTTTTCCTTTCCATCCTCGGAACTCAGGGAGGCTGTCAAAATCCTAAACAGTGCCTGGAAGCAGTTGTGGGATGGATGTGGGCAAACAAGCTGAGGTTAAATGCAAGCACAGACAGAGGTGCTGTGGGGGCAGGGTAATCCCCAGGTCCAGAAGTGGTTACAGCTGGTACTGGTGAGGTGACACTTCCCCTGTGGACATATAATGAGAAGAGATGATTCACTAGAAAAGACAATAGTGCTGGGCAAAACAAAAGGGAGTAGAAAAAGAGGAAGGCCAAACAAGAGATGGATTGATTCCATAAAGGAAGTCACAGACCTGAACTTACAAGATCTGAACAGGGTGGTTCACGACAGATGCTGTTAGAGGTCGCTGAGTCATAGGGTCGCCATAAGTCGTAGTCAACTTGAAGGCACAGAACAACATGATTTGGGCCCAAGCTATTTACTGGACCGCCTGCACTCATGCCATCCTTCTTCGGAGGCTCTTCTGATGTACCCACCCCCTAGCTCAGTAAGGCGGGAGGTCACAAGGGAGAGGTCCTTCTCTTTAGTGTGTGAATAGTATCAGTGTAGTGAGCGATTCTTACAGTGCAATCTGCTCAGAAGCACCGAGCAGAGAAGGGCCGCAGCTCAGTGGTTGAGCACCGGCTTTGCATGCAGAAGGTCCCAAGTTCTGTCACCGGCATCCTTCTAGGTAGGGCTGGGAGAGACTCCTGCCTGAATCTCTGGAGAGCTGCTGCCAGTCAGTGTAGACAGGATTGAGGTAGACGGACCAATGGCCTGACTCAGTATAAGGTGGCTTCCTCTGTCCCTAAGCAACCCCTGCTATACACACTTATCTGGGAGTAAGTTTTAGTCTCATTGTACTCCTGCCAGATCTGACATATGCTGGAGGGGTGGGGGTGGGGAGACTGCTTTGTGTGAAAAGACGGGCATGTGTGAGCAAGGAAAAATCCCAGCTTGCTATTTCTCTTGTCACAGAAGAGCAGCTACCTAGTTTGTAGCTCCAACATTGCGCTGCTTGCCGTGAGTCATTTGCCAGGCATCCTGTTGGAGCCAACTCTTAGATGGTCTTTAAGTAAAACCTTCAAGAGCACCATTGTTGTTCATGCCTGCCTGTTACATGGAAACCTGAGTTTCCAGACTAACGAACAAGTTCTCATACTGCTACTTGCCTGAAAATTGCTGTGTAACTCCATACAGAACTCTAGGACGTTGGACTAGGATTAGGAACATCTAGATTCAAATCTCTGCTCAGCTGTGAAGCTCACCGAGTGACCTTGGGCCGGTCACTGTTTCTCAGCCTAACCTTCCTCACAGAGTTATTGTCAATAATCAAAGGAGAACCAAGTACTCTTGCCTTAAACTCGTAGGAGGAAAGGTGGGTATAATTAATTATTATTATTATTATAAAATAATATTAATCCTCCACTCCTTAAACTTTAACCTGAATAAATTCTTTAACACTTCTGGAAAACTCCTCAAGTTCTTATCCTTTGCTAAAGGAAAGGGAGGGGAAAGGATTCAAAAATCATACTATTATTTCAGCTCTTTCTGTTGTGGCCTTTGAGTTTAAATTTGAAATTGGGGGTAAGGAATCATGGCAGGGCTAATGTTGGTTGTCTTGTGTATTAGTTTTATCAGTTCCCTAGACGTAATATTTTATAGCTTTTTAAAAAATCTTAATACTATGGGGGGAATCCAGCGTTAGTCATAGTTACTTAATTCCATTGATTTCACCCAAGTATGACTAATTTTGGATTTCACCTTATAAGTTTTAGGTCATTGTTCTGTTATTACAACCATTACTGCTACTACTATAGCAAAAATAAAAGCTTAGGTCGCATCTCCTGTTGCCACAGAATTGGTTCCTTCCTGCTAATGTTCAGGACCATCAATTATTAATTTGCACTTGAAAACATTACATGGACTGGAGTCATCTATTTTCTTTCCCATCACTCTGAATGGAGCCTTTGATTCAATATTAACCACACAGGAAATACAGTGTAGGTGGAACAGTTACATGCCTGACTCAGAAGGCAAAGCATCCGAAAGATGAATCTCCATTGGGGAACATGCTGCAAAATGAATAGAAGGCTTCTATGAAAAGAAATTTGTTGGTTTTAAACATGTTGGGCAAAATTAATTATTAGCATCACTTTACTGGCTTCAAAGAAGGAATCTTCTGCCCTTAACAGCATTTGATTTACAAACCACAAGTGATCAGACTTACAGGACACTAAACGTCAAGCATGTTAAACTTACAGCCTAGTCCTAAGCACATTTAACTGGAAATATGAGCCCTTGGTTTCCTATCATAAATGTGCCGACAGCTGTCAGCTTGAAGCTGCTATCAAGAAAAACACTTCCAGCACAATCCTACAGGATTTATGTTTACTCCAAAGTAGATCCCAATGTGTTTAATGGTGCTTCCTTCTGTAGCAATGTGCTTAGTATTACAGCTGGTTTACATTGCAGTCCTTGACATTACAATCTTTTCAGCACCAAGTTAAGACTTGCCTAGGCATTTTAGACTGAGTTTTTGTCAGAATGTTTTCATTCTTTAGTTTATACTTTTAGCCTGCTATTTATGGTGTTGTTCATTGTGTTTCTTTGTTTAAATATATTGTATTTATATGTTTTGTGAACAGTTTACACTTCTGTACACTGCCCTGGGATTCATGTGATAAAGAGTGGTTAAGAAATATTTTAAATAAATAAAATTAATAAAATGTTTATTGGGGAGTGAGATCCCCGCGAAATGCTAGGGACTGAATTTGGGACTACCTGCACAGAAAATAAGTGCTCTACTACCAACCTCAGTGTCTGGAATGAACTGGTTTGGTTTAATAAAAATCACAGAATTAGTTCCCACAAGATGCAGTAATGGCCACCAGCTTGGACGACTTTAAAAGAAGATTAGACAAATTCATGGAGGACAGGGCTATCAATGGCTACTAGCCATGATGGCTGTGCTCTGCCACCCTAGTCAGAGGCAGCATGCTTCTGAAAACCAGTTGCCGGAAGCCTCAGGAGGGGAGAGTGTTCTTGCACTCGGGTCCTGCTTGCGGGCTTCCCCCAGGCACCTGGTTGGCCACTGTGAGAACAGGATGCTGGACTAGATGGGCCACTGGCCTGATCCAGCAGGCTCTTCTTATGTTCTTATGTTCTTATGTTCTTATCTGAAAGTAGTCCCCATAATTGCAGGATGAACGAAATATTAATTAAATTCATTTTGGGGTAAAACTTTGAATTATTTCTAGTTCATCTTCAAGTTCATTCTCTTACATGTGTTTTTTTCTTTTTATACTCTTTGGGCCTTTAAGCCCAATAATTATTGGGGGAGATATATTAAATAATTCACATTCCACTGTGTGTGGCATGTTTTGATGTTTTCTGAGTCTTCTCATGTATATTTTATACTTCAGCTCAGCAGCTTGAAACATTCTGAATGCTGGGTTGTTGTTTTTTGGCTGAAGATGATTTGGATGAACTTGAATTGAACTGTGAACTGAATGCAAACAACTAATTCATTCTGTAAAGGAATAAACGCGAACTGGAATTAGCTTTTGGGACATGTTGAACTTGAACTTGAACTAGTTCCTTTAAAAATGAACTTTCCAAGTTCTGACTAAGCTACAGTCTCTTTTCATAGACAACCAGAGGCAAAGTCAACACTCCTGTGCCTGTAATAGAAGAGGACATTTCAGCAAGTTTAACTGTTCCCACCCCTACATGACAAGCTATGATTGGCCCAAGTTCTGCCTTCTGTATAACTGTTGAATGTATTGGATCTTTGTCCATTTTTACATCTGGTAATCTAACAAGCAACTCAGGCTGTTTTCATATGATCTGCTTAAATGTAAATGTACTGCCTTCACGCCGATTCTGACTTATGGCGACCCTATGAATAGGGTTTTCATGAGGCTGAGAGGCAGTGACTGGCCCAAGGTCACCCAGTGAGCTTCATGGCAATGTGGGGATTCAAACCCTGGTCTCCTACGTCGTAGTCCAACACCTTAACCACTACACCACACTGCTTATTGAGCATTCATTCCAATCTTTTTTCAGGGAGGTTAGATGACATTGTATCAAGCAAATCCCACATTCTAATGCATTTCCTTTTCACGTTCTTTGACACAAAAATTTACAATTGGGGGGGGAAGCGGGTTTGTTGTGTAAGAGCTCCAAATCAACTTCCAACTTCAATCGCACACAACCTATTGAATCCCACCACAAAATAGCCATAGTCTGGAAGTGTCCTCTGTGTTATATCTGTGAAGGTTTTTAGAGGGTTCTAGGTTATTAATTTTTCACTTTTGTATCCCACCCTTCTTTCAATGGAGGAATATATTCAGAGCTTGGAAAAGTTACTGTTTTGAACTACAACTCCCATCAGCCCAATCCAGTAGCCATGCTGTCTGGGGCTGATGGGAGTTGTAGTTTTAAAAAAGTAACTTTTCCAAGCTCTGAATATATGCTTATCTCATTTTATCTTTGCAATAATAGCTTAAAGTAGGTAAAACTGAGAGTTAATTGGGGATTCCCTCCCTGCTGCCCCACAAACTGGGACTCTAAACAGGTAAATTGAATTAAGGACAAGCTCTTCTCAAATCATGGAACCCCAACTGTGAAAATACCTCCCAAGAGAGATTAATTTGACCCCCTCAGTAATGTTTTTTAATGCAGGCAGATAAGATGCATCTGTTCTGCCAGACTTTTTTGTGTACTTAAATTCCTACCTCCTTGCAGTTATTGGCTTGTTTGAATGCTCTCTGGGTTTAAAAATTTTTTATATACCGATTGTGTGGTTTTAATGTTGCCCAAGGCCTTGAGGACCCTCTCAAGGACCGAAGGGCACTATATAAATGATGGTGTAATGGTCAGAGTGTTGGACTAGGACCTGGGAATCCAGGGTTCAAATCCCCACTTGGCCATGAAGCTTGCTGAGTGAACTTGGGCCAGTCATAGTCTCTCAGCCTAACCTACCTCACAGGGTTGTTGTGAGAATAAAATGGAGAGGGAGAACCATGTACACCACTGTGAGCTCCTTGGAGGAAAGGTGGGATATAAATGTAATAATAATAGAATAAAATAAAATAAATGAACAAGTCCTCAAGAATGTGTCCTAGCTTAAGCAGCTGGAAACAAGTGTATGAAATCAGCGTAAGACTAGTTAAATCTTGATAATCACTTGCATAACAATAACAATGTTTTGGGTTTTGTTTTGTTGAATTTCCCACATCTTTAATTAAAATCTAAACCTCTGTTGCCTAAAACATGGTTCTTCATATGGTGCATTGTGTGAGTCATAAGAGGATCACACTCTGACCTCAAGTGGGTTGCATAAGAACATAAGATGAACCCTGCTGGATCAGACCAAATGCTTATCTGGTCTAGCATCCTGTTTCTCAATGGCATATTACCTCTGGGAATAACGCTCTCTTGTTGTTCCCCAACAAATGGTATTCAGATGCATGCTACCTCTGAACCTGAGGCTGGCTCATCCTCCAAGAATGTATCAAATCTCCTTTTAAAGCCATCTAAGTTGGTGGCTGTCTTGCAGCAGCGAATTCCATACTTTATGTATATGCTGTGTGAAAAGTACTTTATTTTCACTGACTCAGTGTTACTTCTGAACCTCACCCAGGCTCATGGTTTGTCTCCCCCATGAAAACCCTGAACGTATCTTGATTACGATTTGTGGTTTGTCTGGAAAAAGATAAACCATAAACCCAGGTCTGGGCATACCAATGGCTTAGCTCTGAGAAGCACAGCAGCAGGAGGACCAGGAGGAGTACAGTGGCTACAGTCTTCTCTCCAGGAACCTGCACATTTTGCTTGTTCATACTAAGCCATGGTTTGGCTTAGTGTTGTGTGTGAACTGAGTCAAAATACCCATTGGCCTTTAAGATGCCCCAACACTTGGAGGCCACCAAGAGGTCTTTTGTATCTTTAAAAGTTGTGCAGGGGGGAGGGAGAAGTCCACCATGTGGTTTTTCCCATTACAGGGTTGCAAGAACACCTGCACTTGGCTGACTTTCTCTTCTCCTAAAGATACAGGATCAGTCTCAGGGATTGAACATGGCAACCCTAGTCAGATTATCTACAGGGCAACTGACCACTGCAGGACAGGCCTTTCTAGAAGAGGAAGCAATGCAGACTTCTCCCAGCAGCTTTTGTTCTTTTGGCCAATAACTAGGGCTGGGCCAAACTTTCCCTTCCTACTGTTTGGTTACAAAATTCCCTCCTCTTGGAGGTACAGTTAGTGTTGACAGCATTTTCCTTTTGGTGCCAGTTTAAAACACACCTGTTCTCCCAGACATGTATGCAAGATAAGTCTATTGCATTTTCTGAGTTTTTTTAATGTAAGTTTTATAATGATGTTTTAATTATTGTATAGTTATCTGCTTTGTTTTGCTTTTCTATGATGTACTATAACTGTATGGTATAAACTGTCCTGGGATGGGCAACAGAGAAGGGTGGGATATAATAAAATAAAATAAACAGATTACAATTGAATGCTGGGATAAAATATTTTAAATAAATAAATAAAATATTCTCACTGAGATACAAGGAAGGAGGTACAACCTCCCAACAGCACTTATTACTCTGGCTGGTGAATGGGGCCAAACAGCCTTCCTTGTATCTGCAATCACAATGCAACACCACATATATGGAAAGCAATCAAGAAAGGTCCTAACTGAGGTTAGAAGAGAACCTTGGGTCTAAAAAAGTTTGAGATGAACCAATTCCATTTTTGCAAAAGTCTATTTTCCCTTTAACAAAGTCCATGTGTGCATACAAACAACATGAGGGAGGCTCAAAGAAAAGCTGTTTTTAGTGCCTTGTCCTGTGAAAGCACCAGATACCTGCCTCATAGGATTGCTGTGAGAACAAAGGGAGATAAAGATTGCAAAAATCTTTGCATAATAAAGGGCTATTTTGTGATGTGTAAAAGCAATATAGCTCTGCAGGGTAGTGTTCACATGTTATGTATTAAGGTCTCATGGTGGGGAAATAAAGACACATGGAAACTATCCCCAAGGGATTGTTTCCATTTGTCCTTCTTTCCTCTCCACCTGAGCCTAGAAACCAAATAAAACAGACAGGTTTTGGGCTCTCAGCAAGACTAGATGACAAATGGATAGTGTGCAGGTTTTTCCAGATTTTTCTGGAACAAAATCATTTGCCCTACCTGTTTGCTACCTACACTTATCAGATTTCACCATGTCCAAAACTTTAAAATAGACTGCAATGTGAAAAAGTAGTACAAATTTTGGGTTGTATTCCGTGCTAGTCATACCCAGAGTAGACCCACTGAAATTAACGAACATGGCTAACACAGGACCATTAATTTTGTTAGGTCCACTCTGAGTAGAACCTAGTTGGATACCTTCATTTGTATAGGTCATATTTTAACAACTGGCAAGGCTAGGAACATAGGAAGATGTCTTATACCAAGTCAGACCATTGGTCAATCTAGCTCAGTATTTTCTACACTGGCTGGTAGCAACTTTCCAGGGTTTCAGGAGGGGGGGGTCTCTTCCAGCCCTATCTGGAGAAATTTGGGATTGAACCTGGGACGTTCTGCATAGAAAGTAGATGCTCTACCACTGTGCTACGGCCCTTCTAAGAAGAGACCTGCTGGATTAGAGCAAAGATCCATCTAGCGCAGCATCTTGCTTCTATCATTATTTATTAACTTGCTATCCTACCCTTCCTCCCAGAAGTAGTCCAGGACAGCAAACAAGGGACAAAATGCTAAAAACATAATACATCATAAAAAGAACAAATCTTAAAAACAACTTTTAAAATAATAGTTAAGAACATCTTAAAAAGCAATTCTAACACAGATGCAGACTGGGATAAAGTCTCTACTAGCTATAGGCTTGTTGAAAAAGGTGCCAAAAAGATAACAGAGATGGTGCCTGTCTAATATTTATGGGGAGGGATTTCCAGTGGGTAAGTGCCACTACACTAAAGGTCTGCTTCCTATGTTGTGTGGAACGGACCTCCTGATAAGATGGTATCCGTAGTAGGAAGCCCTCACCTGTAAAGTGATTGACTGGGTATATAAAGGATAGGGTGATCTTTCACGTATCCTGGTTTCAAGCTAGGGCTTTATACATCAAAACCAGCACCTTGAATTTGGCCCAGCAGCTAATGGGCAGCCAGTGCAATTCTTTCAGCAATGGGGTATAGGCAATATCCTGCCCCAGTGAACAGTTGTGCCATCGCATTTTGCACCAGTTGCAGCCAGGGCCCTCCAGATACCTACAGGCAGTCCACAAGCTAGGGCTAAAGGCAACTGACATCTCCCATTGCTATTCTCCAGCACCTGGCATTCTGTGGAATACCTATGTCGAAACACGGTGGCTCCATATAGCCACTGTGGTCAAACAGCCTTATCATCCATTAATTTGTCTAATCCTTAATAAAGCCACCAAAGTTGTTAAAGCCAACCCATCACCACATATTGTGAGAGTGAATTCCATAAGTGAATTATGTATCATGTGAAATGCTTACTTTTTTCCTGTTCTAAATCTACTGCCAATCAATTTTTTTTGGATGATTCCCCAAGGTTTAGTGTTATGAGAGAAGAAAAAAACTCTATTCACTGTCCGCACACCATGCATTATTTTATAAATCTCTTTCATGCCAAGTTCCTGCAAATCAACTAAGGCTGGACAATTTAACAGGAGCACAGAAAGCTGTCTTAGAGTAAGTCAGACCATTGGTCCATTTATCTCTGAATTAAGAACATAAGAACATAAGAAGAGCCTGCTGGATCAGGCCAGTGGCCCATCTAGTCCAGCATCCTGTTCTCACAGTGGCCAACCAGGTGCCTGGGGGAAGCCCGCAAGCAGGACCCGAGTGCAAGAACACTCTCCCCTCCTGAGGCTTCCGGCAACTGGTTTTCAGAAGCATGCTGCCTCTGACTAGGGTGGCAGAGCACAGCCATCATGGCTAGTAGCCATTGATAGCCCTGTCCTCCATGAATTTGTCTAATCTTCTTTTAAAGCCATCCAAGCTGGTGGCCATTACTGCATCTTGTGGGAGCAAATTCCATAGTTTAACTATGCGCTGAGTAAAGAAGTACTTCCTTTTGTCTGTCCTGAATCTTCCAACATTCAGCTTCTTTGAATGTCCACGAGTTCTAGTATTATGAGAGAGGGAGAAGAACTTTTCTCTATCCACTTTCTCAATGCCATGCATAATTTTATACACTTCTATCATGTCTCCTCTGACCCGCCTTTTCTCTAAACTAAAAAGCCCCAAATGCTGCAACCTTTCCTCGTAAGGGAGTCGCTCCATCCCCTTGATCATTCTGGTTGCCCTCTTCTGAACCTTTTCCAACTCTATAATATCCTTTTTGAGATGAGGCGACCAGAACTGTACACAGTATTCCAAATGCGGCCGCACCATAGATTTATACAGCGGCATTATGATATCGGCTGTTTTATTTTCAATACCTTTCCCAATTATCGCTAGCATGGAATTTGCCTGTTTCACAGCTGCCGCACACTGGGTTGACATTTTCATCGTGCTGTCCACTATAACCCCGAGGTCTCTCTCCTGGTCGGTCACCGCCAGTTCAGACCCCATGAGCGTATATGTGAAATTAAGATTTTTTGCTCCAATATGCATAATTTTACACTTGTTTATATTGAATTGCATTTGCCATTTTTCCACCCATTCACTCAGTTTGGAGAGGTCTTTTTGGAGCTCTTCGCAATCCCTTTTTGTTTTAACAACCCTGAACAATTTAGTGTCATCAGCAAACTTGGCCACTTGACTGCTCACTCCTAATTCTAGGTCACTAATGAACAAGTTGAAAAGTACAGGTCCCAATACCGATCCTTGAGGGACTCCACTTTCTACAGCCCTCCATTAGGAGAACTGTCCGTTTATTCCTACTCTCTGCTTTTTGCTTCTTAGACAATTCCTTCTCCACAAGAGGACCTCTCCTCTTATTCCATGACTGCTAAGCTTCCTCAGAAGCCTTTGGTGAGGTACCTTGTCAAACGCTTTTTGAAAGTCTAAGTACACTATGTCCACTGGATCACCTCTATCTATATGCTTGTTGACACTCTCAAAGAATTCTAATAGGTTACTGAGACAGGACTTTCCCTTGCAGAAGCCATGCTGGCTCTGCTTCAGCAAGGCTTGTTCTTCTATGTGCTTAGTTAATCTAGCTTTAATAATACTTTCTACCAGTTTTCCAGGGACAGAAGTTAAGCTAACTGGCCTGTAATTTCCGGGATCCCCTCTGGATCCCTTTTTGAAGATTGGCGTTACATTTGCCACTTTCCAGTCCTCAGGCCCGAGGGACAAGTTACATATTTTAGTTAGCAGATCAGCAATTTCACATCTGAGTTCTTTGAGAACTCTCGGGTGGATGCCATCCGGGCCCGGTGATTTGTCAGTTTTTATATTGTCCATTAAGCCTAGAACTTCCTCTCTCGTTACCACTATTTGTCTCAGTTCCTCAGATCCCTTCCTGCAAATGTTAGTTCAGGTTCAGGGATCTGCCCTATATCTTCCACTGTGAAGACAGATGCAAAGAATTCATTTAGCTTCTCTGCAATCTCCTTATCGTTCTTTAGTACACCTTGGACTCCCTTATCATCCAAGGGTCCAATCGCCTCCCTAGATGGTCTCCTGCTTTGAATGTATTTATAGAATTTTTTGTTGTTGGTTTTTATGTTCTTAGCAATGTGCTCCTCAAATTCTTTTTTAGCATCCTTTATTGTCTTCTTGCATTTCTTTTGCCAGAGTTTGTGTTCCTTTTTATTTTCTTCATTTGGACAAGACTTCCATTTTCTGAAGGAAGACTTTTTGCTTCTAAGAGCTTCCTTGACTTTGCTCGTTAACCATGCTGGCATCTTCTTGGCTCTGACGGTACCTTCTCTGATCTGCGGTATGCACTCCAGTTGAGCTTCTAATATAGTGCTTTTAAACAACTTCCAAGCATTTTCGAGTGATGTGACCCTTGGACTTTGTTTTTTAGCTTTCTTTTTACCAATCCCCTCATTTTTGTGAAGTTTCCTCTTTTGAAGTCAAATGTGACCGTGTTGGATTTTCTTGGCAATTGGCCAGTTACATGTATGTTTAATTTAATAGCACTGTGGTCACTGCTCCCAATCGGTTCAACAACACTTACATCTCGCACCAGGTCCCGGTCCCCACTGAGGATTAAGTCCAGGGTTGCCGTCCCTCTGGTCGGTTCCATGACCAACTGGTCTAGGGAACAGTCATTTAGAATATCTAGAAACTTTGCTTCTTTGTCATGACTGGAACACATATGCGGCCAGTCTATGTCCGGGTAGTTGAAGTCACCCATTACTACCACATTTCCTAGTTCGGATGCTTCCTCAATTTCATATCTCATCTCAAGGTCTCCCTGAGCATTTTGATCAGGGGGACGATAGATCGTTCCCAGTATTAAGTCCCTCCTGGGGCATGGTATCACCACCCACAACGATTCTGTGGAGGAGTCTGCCTCTTTTGGGGTTTCGAGCTTGCTGGATTCAATGCCTTCTTTCACGTATAGAGCGACTCTGCCACCAATACGTCCATCCCTGTCCTTCCGATATAGTTTATATCCAGGGATAACCGTATCCCACTGGTTTTCTCCATTCCACCAGGTCTCCATTATGCTCACTATATCCATGCTCTCCTCTAAGACCAAGCACTCCAGTTCTCCCATCTTGGTTCGGCGGCTCCTAACATTAGCGTACAGGCACTTGTAAGCAGTGTCTCTCTTCCAGTGTCTTTGGCACTTGTGGTTTGGCCTGTGGTAATTTTGCTCTTCTGAATTTATATCCTGTGCCCCTGCTCTCACAATGCCTACTTCTAGGCCTACCCCTTTTAAAATGTCATCATTTCTTTGGTTTTTATCCCAGTTGGGAGGTTTATTCCGAACCGGACCTTCCTCAGCTCCTGTCTGGTTTCCCCCCTCAGTCAGTTTAAAAGCTGCTCTGCTACCTTTTTAATTTTAAGTGCCAGCAGTCTGGTTCCATTCTGGTTCAAGTGGAGCCCGTCCCTTTTGTACAGGCCCGGCTTGTCCCAAAATGTTCCCCAGTGCCTAACAAATCCAAACCCTTCCACCCGACACCATTGTCTCATCCACGCATTGAGACTGCAAAGCTGGGCCTGTCTGGCTGGTCCTGCGCGTGGAACCGGTAGCATTTCAGAGAAAGCCACCTTGGAGGTCCTGGCTTTCAGCATCCTACCTAGCAACCTAAATTTTGCTTCCAGGACCTCACGGCTGCATTTCCCCATGTCGTTGGTGCCAACGTGCACCATGACCACTGACTCTTCCCCAGCACTGTCTACCAAACTATCTAAACGACGGGTGATATCCACAACCTTGCAGTCTACACGCCCATCACACACCCCACTGTCTATGTTCCTAATGATCGAATCACCCACTACAAGGATCCCTCCACCCCCTGGAGATATATCCTCAGCACGAGAGGATAGCTGCTCATCCCCCAAGGAATGGGTCCCTTCTAAGGGATCGTTTCCCTCTTCCTCAGCTGGATGCTCTCCTTCCCCGAGACCATCGTTCTCCATGATAGCAGGAGAGCTATCATCGTTGGAGTGGGACACAGCTATAACGTCCCTGAAGGCCTCCTACACAAACCTCTCTGCCTCTCTCCGCTTTTCCAGGTCCGCTACCTTGGCCTCAAGGAAATGAAGTCATTCCCGGAGAGCCAGGAGCTCATTGCACCGAGAGCACACCCACAACTTCTGTCCAACAGGCAGATAGTCGTACATGCTGCAGGCGGTGCAAAACACTGGAAAGCCCCCACACACCTGCTGGCTTCTTACCTGCATAGTTTTGTTTAAGGTTTATTACGTCAATGGGTTAGAGACTGCGGTTTAGTTGAGGTTAGGGAACAGACGGGCAGAGTGGGGGGCCCTGGCCTCCTCGCCCTGCTGCCGAACTCGCTCTGCTGCTTAACTCGCCTTGACGCTTCGTCAGCGGGGGCCCTGACGCTTCGTCAGCGGGGGCCCTGACGCTTCGTCAGCGGGGGCCCTGACGCTTCGTCAGCGGGGGCCCTGACGCTTCGTCAGCGGGGGCCCTGACGCTTCGTCAGCGGGGGCCCTGACGCTTCGTCAGCGGGGGCCCTGACGCTTCGTCAGCGGGGGCCTTGACGCTCGTGGAGCAGGCTCCCTCGCTAGGGTGCTCTGACTTTATATGTGTGGCTGGTTCCTCCCAGCTACTGCTGCCAGCCAATGATGTGTTACTTGAGGCTGATGGCTCAACTATCAGCTGGGGCTTAACTCTTTAGGATTATCTCAGGCTTCCTTCCTTTGAAGGCAGACTTCCTTCCTGAGCGAGGGGCGGGGCTGTTTAAGCTTTTGGCTACACCAGCCTTCCCCAGCCTAGTATTCTTCAGACATTTTGGTCTACATGTCCCAACAGCCTCAGCTCTACCAGGAGATGCTGGGGACCAAACCTAGGACTTTCTGCATGCAAAGCCTGTGCTCTAAGCACTGAGATATGGCTCCTCCTCAAGAGGCGTGAAAGTGCCCTCCAAGTGAACACTAAGGAGACAAATGTTCACCTCTATAACGGGTTACAAATATGGCATCCGTGCAGCCCTGTAGCCAGGATAGAGTAAATGGGTGGAGCAAATGGGTGTACCATCCCCCCAAGCTGTTCTTAATCCCCTGTAGGATTTTTTTGGGAAATTATATTTTTAATTTGTGACATGACAGACAATGACAGCCTTCATTTCAAGAATGACAGCTTATTTTAAAAACAGGAACAATTTAAGAATAGGTTCCTCTGAAAAATTAAATTAATAAGGCAGGGTGAGTATACAAGAAAAGCCTCATCTTGAAGAGCCCCCCCCCCCTCCGAAATCTGCTCACTCAAGATTTCCTGACTGAGGGTGGATTTTTCATGATCACAATCACCCTGGGTGTAAACTGCCCAGAGAGCTTTGGCTATGGGGCAGTATACAAATACAATAAATAAATAGTTACTACAATGATCCTGAAAAAACAGCCTATATAGTAACATGACGTTTGAAGAGTTAAATATTAGAACTTTACAGTTAGACTGCACCCCTTGGACATTCCTTTGCTCTTCTTTTCAGTTTCAGTTGTGTTCTCTACCCAGCCAGCACTAAAGAAGCATGTTTGTTTGCCTGCAATAAGACGTAAGAGTTTGTTTATTCTGCACTTATTATGATGAGTAGAAGAGGATTGGGTGCTTATTGCTAAAGGGTGAAATAAAGAGATAACCTAAAGTGATTGAACAAAATATCTACTCTGCTAACTCTTTTAAAGCACTCACTATACTCACAATCATAGTGGCTATTTTTTGTTGTTGAGTACTTGATGGCAAAGGACAGAAACACTGCTGTGGCCACCTAGGTTGTAATTTAGGCCTAATTTCTGTTTTTCCCAATGTGTACTTCTCAGTGTGAGGCCTTTTCAGAGTTTCTGGACAGAAAAATCAACCCAGCAAAAAGTAAAAAAAATTCCAGTTGCTTTCCACAATTAGTTTCCAATTGCTAACTTTCATTATAAAGTTAGTCCATTATATAGCAAACAATTTAAAAGTTTTCCCTTGATTGATCAACAGGAAGGAAAATCTAAAGATTAGGAACAAGACTAGAAGAGGAACCCTCAATGAGGAGTTAACACCTTTTGGTGTCCCCTTGTTCACTCTATCCTTAACATCCTTTTTTTCTTATGATAAAAAAATTCCAGTCATTTAATTCATGGTTCCTAAGTTTTCTGTTAAGTTGATGTTTACATAGCCCATTATGTAAGTTAGCACACTCTCTTCATGGTGAAGGGGTGAAGGAAAAGGTCACAGTCTTTCCTTCCCCTAGACTGGCCCTCACATACTCTCCACCAGTGAGTGAGTGAGTGAGTGAGTGAGTGAGTGAGTGAGTGAGTGAGTGAGTGAGTGAGTGAGTGAGTGAGTGTTGGCACTACGCACCTCCTTCTCAAAATCTGTTCCACCTAACAAGGAAGTCTGGCTACAGGGCTGCATCCATGGGTGCCCATACCACTGAAGAAGTCTTCCCTGGTGCCTGCAGTGCCTCCTATCCCCAAAATTAGGCTTGAAACAAGGCTTCTACTGCAGCCAATAGAAAGCTTTTTTTCCAAGCCAAATTGTTGCAAGGTTGGTGGTGGTCTTCCTTGAGATTGCAGCCGGGGAAGGAAGGTTAACCCTTACTTTCCCAGCTGCACTCTTCCTGAGCTCACCCCTCCCCCACTGGTCTTGGGGAAAAAAGCAAAAACATGCAACAGTGTGTGTGTGGTTGCTGCATATGTGTGTGTGACATGCCCACAAACTCCTGTTTAGAAGTGTACATACTGCCCCAAAAATGTTGGTGATCCCTGACCTACGCACACAATAGGGATGAAACATTATTTCATGTTCTCCACATCCTGGAGCAGAAGGAACTTTCAAGGACAGCCTTTTCCCCAGTCAGTTTCATTATGGGGAAAAACTACTGGAGAACTACATTAAAAAAATAATAATCTAAAAACCAAACAGGGAGGAATAACCAACAACCCAGCATACAGACATTAGTAGCATTTATCAATAAGAACATACCACTGAAGCTCAGTTCCCAAATGTTGCCTTCTTACCAGGTAGCTAAAAACTGCGCATATTTTTTCCTCTGCTGGCTACTTTCCAACTACTTCTTTAAGCCCCACCTAAAGCAGATGGGGTGTCCAGTAGCTAATCATCATCAAAGACTATTGGTGCTCATTAAGCAAGCATCTTCATATAGCAAACTAAACAAAAAGTGTGCCAGAGAGTTCTGAAAATTCAGACAGGATGCTCTCAAAAATACTTTCACGCTGTGCCCACACAAATGTCAATATCAACTTTGTAACAGCCATTGTTAATGAAACATGAAAAGGGAAGTGAAAGAACACCAAGGTTCCCTAAGGGCTAATTCAAATACCACTTTTTAGTAAGTTCTTCAGATCCTAGAATCACATATTTGGTGTGTGTGTATTTATATATATCACATTTATATACACATACAGGACCTTCTTACCTATGATCTTATCTGTCCCTTTCTTTAAAATACACACATTCAAAACTATTTTCTTTTCCAAATGAATGGCATTTTGCACATGTTCAGAGGCAATTTGCCCTTTAAAATTATTCCCCTTATACAAAAGGCCCTTTGTCTGAAACCACAAGCTGGCAAACCTAGTAACAAGGCCAGCAGCAATCAGTGGAATTAAGAGTAAAGGCTGCAGTTCTAAAAGCATACTTAACAAAGAAATAAGTGATACTGAATTGATGGTACAAGCCTAACCATGTCTACTCAGAAGTAACTCCTATTTAATTCAATGGGACTTCCCACTAAAGTGCAGTTAGGATACAACCTTAGTTCTATGCAAATTAATGAATTAAATTTTATCAAGAGGTTTTGTTCTGTTTGTTTGGGAGTCAACCAAGACAAAGGGTCTTCTCTTCACTCCAGGTGTTGATTACAGCTGAGCTAGAAAGACCAATTATTACATTTAGCAAATGGTCACTACTTATCTTGGATACATAAAAGAGTCACACACTCTTGTGTTGAATCCTCCCCATAATTTCAAACATCCTGGGAATGCTTTTTACAAAGATTTTTTTGTAAAGAGACCAGTAGCAAAGTTCCATGGAACATGTGCAAAACTCTATTGCTTTTGAAAATGACACAGCTTCTTAAACATCCACCAACAGAGGCGAATTCTTCAGGTATCTAGTGCAACTGACTCCAGACCATGAAAGTTTTTTGCCACACTAAATCTGGTTTAGTTTTTTAAGGTGCCAACAAGCTGCCTTCTCGTTCTAGATCAGGGTTGGAAAATCTTTGGCCCTCAAGGTGCAGCTGAATTAGGGCTGCCATCAGACCCAAGCATGGCCAATGGCCTGGAATAATGGGAGTGGTGCAGAGTGGTAAGTAGCGGTAATGCAGCCGAAGCTCTGCTCATGGCAGGAGTTCAATTCCAATGGAAGGAGGAAGTCAAATCTCCGGTAAAAGGGGTCGAGGTCCACTCAGCCTTCCATCCATCCGTGGTTGGTAAAATGAGTACCCGGCATATGCTGGGGGTAAAGAAAGGCTGGGGAAGGAACTGACAAAACCACCCCATATATACGGTCTGCCTAGTAAACATCTCAAGACGTCACCCTAAGAGTCAGAAACGACTGGCACTACAAGTGCGGGGACACCTTTACCTTTAGTTCAGCAACACCTGGAGGGCCAAAGGTTCCCCACACCTGTTCTTGATAAATTTTCTTTAGGACTGGGACAGCCCGTACTTAACTTGGAATCAAACCATACTGAAAAGAAGGGGATTTTCTTCTGAGTAACTCTAATGTGATTTATGACTACTGCTGAGATATATAAACCAGTGGTTCCCAACCCCCCCCCCTCCGAAAATTGCTAAGGTCTTGGCAGCCCATATACATATTTTTAAAAGGAGCAATACAAATACAATTTTAAAAAATCAATATAAATATTTAAGGCAGACACCCTATGGACCACCTGAATGAAGCTTGTGGACCACAGTTTGGAAACCCCGATTTAGTATGAGAGAAAGTAGCAAACTCTGAGCCTCTAACCGAGCTCCCAGCCTCAGAGAGAGGCAGAGCTACTTTCTTCCTTCACACACATAAAAAGGCGCCCAACCTAAGGCTCCTTTCCCTCATCCCTGCCAGGGACCTTAGCAACAAGGGAGGGAGGGAGGGAGGAAGACAACGGAGCACGCGCGGCTGCGCCTGCGCTTTCGTCCATCTCCCGCTCTCCGCAGCCCCAGCTTCAGCAGCAGCCTGTCTCGGTGCAGGGGATGGTCTCTTCCGGTTCATGTCGGAGCAGAGGAAGCCGGGCGGCCATCTTGGATCATCTGGGAGCGGCGGCGCTGCTGCTGCTGCTGGCTGGAGGGGAGAGGAGGGGGGTAGGAAAGAAGGAAACCCGCTTTGGTGGTGGGGAAGAAAGGGTCTTTCCTACACGCACGGAGCGCGGCCTGGGGGCTCTACAAGACCTCGCTGGGGAGCTGCGGAAGAAGGGCCTGCTCTTTTTTCTCTCTTCTTTTTGCGGGGTGGTGGTGGTAGTAGCTGAGGCGGCTCAAGTAACTGGGACTTCTGCTTGAGAAGAAGAAAGAGGAGGGTAGAGATTTAAAAAAAACATGAGAGCTGAGGCCCGGTGAAGCGGGCTTGGTGCCGGGGAGAGAGGTTGAGGGACGCGGGTGCCTTCCCTGGAGCAGCCTCGAGCGGCCCGCTTTGCTTCTTCCTCAGTGGAGTGCCTGAGAGAGGACTGGGGGAGGCGCAGCAAGCAGGTTTTATTCTGCCCCCCAATACACTCCGGTTCATTCTCGTACTTGGGACTCTGTTGCTGTAGCGCCCTTTGCCTCTGCTCGTCCGCAGCCCCATCCCTCCTTGTAAACTGCTGGTGTCTCCTCATCTCCCTCCCCCTAATCCCAGCCCCTTCTAACACAGGCACATTTCTCTCTCTCCCTCCCCCCTTTTTTGCACTCCATGAGAATCCCTATCCTCTTTAATCCCCTGCCGCCACCTTCTAAGGATCCTAATCTGTCTGTAGGATGATCCCCGAAGACTCCCAGGAGGATACAATGTTCCATTATCAAACTGGAATATAGATGAAAAAGAGGGGTCGTGGTGGAGAAGGAAATAAGTCAAATTTCCCTCCCCACACTCCCCTTTTCTTGATGGTGGTACTACTTCATAACCACTACCATGCAGTTAAAACGCATTTTTTGGTAAATATATATTTGTGGGGAGGAGGGTATTAGGATTTTTAAAATTTTTATATAATATAGCTGGATTTTGCCATCACAAACGGTGCTTCAGCACAAGCGAATGAAAATGTCCACTAGAACTCCGCTGCCTACGGTGAATGAACTGCCCACGGTGAATGAAAATGTGAGTGTACTTCAGGATTGTTTCTTGGCGTAATTTTAAGTTTTACAGTAAGCTGAATGCCTTTTTAATATCTGGTGTTCAATTTCATAGTAGACAGCACAGTATATTTTGCCTCTATCTTACAAGGTATACATGCATAATAAAGTGGGTTATTAAATAGCTGGTGGAAATGTGAGATTTTCTATAAAAATATGAATGCTTGAAGTTGTGATGAAAATGATCGTATACAGTCAAACTGATAATTGAAATGCTTTCAAAGAATAGCTGGACATCATCCTACTGTTATGATGATTGGCTGGTGGATATCTGGTGACAGATGTTTTACAGGTTATTAAAAGTGTTTTCAGTAGGGAAATTCTTATAAAGGCCTGCCTAAAATAACCTTCCTGTTTAAACTTGGAATCTCTCTCAATATCACTTTTCATATTAAAATCCTCAAATGTTAGTGGTATGTCTTTAGAATGCAACACAAATTAAACATCCAACAGATGTTCTTGGGCATACAATGTGCTAATCACTAAAAGTGGATCATGAATAAACTTACTGCAGGAAAGAATGGGTTCTTTCCACTGACAAAGAATAGATTGAATGACCTAGTTAATTTATCTTTCTAATCTGCTTTATATTTCTCTTAAGTGACAAATTGACCTCTTTTGCTGGCAGTCACTTATGTGATTTGAAAGAGACCCCCTTTTTCTGGAAAGAGAGGCTCATCCACTTTCATATATACAGCATTTGAGTGCTGGTAACATAGATGCTAAAGAAAACTGCATTATTTTCAGATAAAATATGTGATTTGGAGGAAATCTGTTAATTGAAAGAAAGTGGAAGTTCAGAGTATCTGGAACTTGGAGAGAAAAAGTTGATTATCTGCTTTAACTTGAGGAACGTTTGACTTGCTGCAAGTTTCATTTTAAATGGGAAAATTATTGTGGGAAATTCTTTGTGTAGGGAAATCCTACACAAAGAAATTGTGTAGAGGAGATATGCTTAGTGATACAGGTCTTAAAACAGAAGAGACATATCTTTTATTATGTGTACTGCTGATTTGATTTAAACTAGACAGTCTCTGATAGGCCCCAAGAAAGAAGACTTTTATTTATATAGTTCATTCATGAATTGCTTCCTATAAAACATTGTAAAGCAATTCAACAATAAAAACATATAAAAACAATTTCAAGTTCAGTACTGATACAGACTGGGATAAAAAAATTTATTTGAAAGGCTTGTTGCAAACGGAAGATTTTCAGTAGGCTCCAACTTGAATGCAAGGAAAACGATACTTTGCTGAGTATTTTGTGATGTATATGTGTAAGCTAGTCTATTCATTATGATTGATTGAGGATACTTGCAACAAGCTTAGATACAGAAGTGGAAAATATGCTCAGCGGAACAATTGTTTCATTGTCAAGGCTTTGGCATTATTGACATAG
This sequence comes from Rhineura floridana, assembly GCF_030035675.1. NCBI lineage: Eukaryota > Metazoa > Chordata > Lepidosauria > Squamata > Rhineuridae > Rhineura > Rhineura floridana. The sequence continues at coordinate 218,586,554 of NC_084481.1, forward strand.
TAGATAAAACTTCTCTATTCATTGTTTACTTTAGTTTGGAGATTATATAAAGAACTAAAGACTATATTCAGCCATCCATTCCATTTTATTTTACTGTTTGGCCATTGGCCTTAACAGAGAATTCAGACAATAAAAGACAGACTAATGCATACAAATACATTAAAGAAATATTAAAAATACAGTTAAATTAACCCAAAAATCAACAGTCAAATAGAGCCACCCGATGTGTGATCCTTGGATCCATATCCGACAAAAGGAGATCGATGGAAGATGCTAACTGCTCTGGGCCCCGTGTCAAAAACTCATCCAAAAATTTGGCCTGGGGGTGATTGTAAAGGGGGGATTTCAACAAGTAGTGGGGAAGATCTTCCACCTCAGGGGCCCCACAAATGCATAATCTCTGGGCCCGGGGGATCCCTTTATACCAGCCGACCAGAAACACAGTAGGCATTGTCTGAAACCTTAAAGAAGTGAAAGCATGTCGCAATTTCACTGATGTAAGTTGGTCCAAATACTTTGCTCTGGAGTGATCAAATTTGAAAGAACCATACCACTTACTAAATTTAGAATTTATTATTGCTAGCCTGGCTAACCGGGCGCTGTGATTGAAAATGGCCTCCTTAAGGCAAAACTTATTGGAGGGGTCTACTAGGACAAGATGATCATTATGGTATAGTTGGCAGATCCTTGTCAGCTGTGCAGACCAAAACTTGTCTGATAAGGCTTTTTCAGCACTTATTTTTAAGGTAGGTCTTGAAGAAGTTTGTGTGCCAACCTTCCAATAGTTTAACAGGGCAAGATGGATCCGGGCTCTAATGGAGGGAAGACCTACCTCTGCGTAACATCGCCGCTGGGGTGGATGAGGGTAAAAACAAAAGTTTTTTCAAAAATTTGTTCTGGACTATCTCTAACTGATCTAATAATGGGTTCTCCCAGCCCCAAATCGGGGCTCCATATAGTATCATGGCTAATATCTTGCTCTGGAATATTTTCAATGCGGGTGTGGCTAGATTACCCCCTGCCGAGCTGTAGAAATTGAGTAATGATCCGCTAGATCTCAAAGCGGCTAACTTCGTGGACTCAATATGCTTCCTCCATGAGAGGGAGTCAGTAAAATAGACTCCTAAGTATTTAAATGTCTGGCATTGGTCAATCGGCTGGCCATTTATTGACCATTTATGAATGGAGGGCCTCTTGCCAAAGACCATAATCTTGGTCTTGGAGCAGTTTATTTCGAGTTTTTCCGAGTCACAATAAATAGAAAGTCTAGCCAGGGCCCTTCTCAATCCTATGCGGGTGATTGATAGAAGAATCATATCATCCGCATAGAGCAGTAACGATACTTTCCTAGAACCCAGGGAAGGAGGGAAAAGATCTAAACCTGAGATAGTCGCGACAATATCATTTAAATAAAAATTAAATAAGAAGGGGGCTAATAAACAGCCCTGTTTTACTCCTTTCGAAACTGGGAAGGGATCTGTTAAGGAGCCTGAAGGGCCTACTCTTGCACAGTTGTTGGAATACAGTGCCTTTAACAGAAACAGTAAACGTCTGTCAATGTTGGAGTTGGCTAATTTTTCCCATAGCCTCCTTGTTCTATCGATGGAGTCAAAAGCGGCAGCTAGATCGACAAAAGCTGCATACAAATGCTTTGTCGGGCCACAAAGTGATTGCCTGACTATAAAGGCGAGAGTAGCACAATGATCTATTGTACTTTGGCCCTTCCCCCTTGTTCTGGATAAATAATTTGGTTGGCCTCTTCCCATTCCTCTATTTTAACAACAGAAATATAGCATAGAGCTTAGCTCCAATGTCCAGCAAACTAATGGGGTGATAGTTATTTGGGTCCTGACACTCTCCCTTTTTATGGATTGGAACAATGATACTCTGATTCCACCCGTTAGGGAACACCCCTGTGTTGTTTATTTGGGTGAAGAGTTTGGCGAGGATTGGTGCCCACCAGTCAGGAAAGTTTTTGAAAATTTCTGGGGGCATCATATCCTCGCCAGGTGCCTTCCCCTGTTTAAGGGAGGAAATAAGTTCCTTAATTTGGGTAGATGTGACTGGGGGCCAATAGGACAATAGTGACTCTTTTCGCAAAAGGGAAGGGACTCGGGATACTGGATAAGAATAAGAGTGATGGAGTTGAGCAAAATGGTCAAACCATTGTCTTGCAGGGATCAGGCAAGGGACCGAAGGACAGTTAGAATGAGTCCCCCTGGCAACCAGCTCCCAAAACCTGCTTTCATTTTTGTCCTTAACAGCTTGTGCCAGTATGCACCAGCCGGTTCTAACAAAGGACTCCTTTTTCTGTTTTAGCATTACCTTATAGTTTGATCTAAGGGGACTAGTATTTCCCGGGAGTAATTTGTTGGGTCTCTTATTGCTGTCCTGGCAAAATTCATTAGATGTTTCCTGGCCAACTTGCACTCTTTGTCAAACCATGTCTTAGCCCAATATTTAGAAGTCTCTTGTAGAGAGGGCCGAGTTACCCTTGGTCTCAGTGCAGAAATAATAGCTTGATAATGGGACAAGAACTCCTCCACTTCCTTAATAAAATTTTGTCAGTAGAGTTGAAAGGGGGCACTGGCCAGAAGATGTGCAATAGAAGTATATACCGCTGGAGACCAGCGGATTCTTCGTTCGGCCAGCAGTAGTCCCGAATCCGGGAACCATTGGGAGGACAGACAAGGGATAGGGATCTTAAGAAACAGTACAAGGGGGAAGTGGTCACTTTCGGACCTATTATCTACTTTAAACCCTGCGATCTCTGAATACAGGGGTGCTGAAATAAAGATGTAATCAATTACACTGGCTCCTCTATTGGTCATGTAGGTAAATGCACCATTTGATAAATCCACCTCAGAGCCATGGGGACATATCATCTGAAACAAGTTAAGCTCGGTTAACCAGCGGCCCTGTTTATTAGATTGAATATCCAGAGATGTTCTGCCTTCTATATGTGGGAGGGGATAAGGACCTTGATTAGAGGAGGCCTCTGACAGGGTGCTACGGGATCCCAATCTGGCATTAAAATCACCACAAAGAATTATATGTGCATGGGGGAATTGTCTCCCGAGTTCACTTAAGATATCTGATAATTGGTCCCAGGTGGATTCCATACTGGCTATGGTGGGGGGAAAATAAACGTTGACACATATAAGAGAGCCAAATTGGCTACCAACTATCCTCACCACTTGCATATATTGTGGGCACCCACATGACAGTAGCTCAAGATCCGCCAGGAGATCCACTGAGATGAAAGTACAGAGGCCACCACTAGCACGGCCTTTAGTGTTATATTTAGTTGCGGGACAATTAAAAGCATGATACCCTTGAAGAAACGGAGTATTCTCAGGGAGCAACCAGGTTTCCTGCAAGCAAATGATCTTATGTTTTTGTAAGTGGGATATCCATTCCGAGTCATGGAATTTATTGTCCCAACCCATGATATTCCAAGATAAGATTGAAAGTAGTCATTTGCTGGAAACACTGATATCATTATCCTTAAGGAGGGCACCGCCAGCTGCATTGCTTGCAGGGCTTGTACTTAGCCCCTCATCCGCCCTCCTGTAGTCCTCAGCTGATTTTGCTAGATTTAGCGTTTTTACCTCGATGGGCATAGGTGGAGGTGATCTCCCCTCCTTTTTGGACCATTTGGGGGGGAGGATTTACCTAGCTCTGCCTCCTCTAAATACCTCATCTTGTGCCATGCCGCCATAGGATCGCTAATGGGGAAGGGGGGGAAATCTTGCTCCTTTCCAAGTTCTTCGTTACCTGAAGAAGGTGAAGGTGGAATTGGTACGGGTAACTGGGTATGAATGTTCACAAGATGAAACTTCATAAGATCGAGTCTAGATAGAATCACAAGTCTGTCTCTAAATGGAAGAGAGGTAAAGGAGCTTAGCAGAGCCTTTTCGTCCTCATCAAAGGGCTCCAAAGACCATCGAAGCGACTGGTCCATTTCTTGCATAGTCGAAATCAGTGAGAGATTAGGTTCGATTGGAGTAGCTTTGTCCTCTAGGACGATGGAATCTTCAGGGTCCGGGGCTGTTGAGAGCTTAGGTGTTGATTTTTGCTTTCGAGGAGGAGAGATATAGGACATCCGTAGTGGGACCAGTGAGTGGGGAGGTGTTTTATTTTCAAAATAGCGGTGAATGATAACGCCTGTTCGTGCTAGCGTCTGTTTGTAATGCCAAAATTTTTTGGCTGTCTTCTGTGAAGCAAAGGAGACTATTGTCCGAGCATTTGTTCCATTGAAATATAAGTATTCCACTTGGGTTATGTCCTTTAGATGAAGGTAAGTCTGAGAACAGTGTTTTAAGAGCTCCCTCAGATGCAGTTTTCGGTCAGTTTGGGGCAAAAAGCCAGGAGGTTTAGGATAGTTATCAAAAACTAGTTTATGTTGAATCCAAACTAGCTGCCATATTGAGGAATTCGATTTGGCTGGCTGGGCAGAAGATAAAATCTCCATTGATGGGAACCCAGGTCCTAACTTCTGGACATTGGAGTCGCCTTCTTGACTTGCTTGAGCTCCCCTTGAGAGTTCTTGTTGTATTGGCGGGGTCATAATGGAGGGGTTCATTTTTGGAAGTGTTGCACCAATTTGTGGGAGCACGTTCTTCTTTTTGTCGTCTTTCCCTTTTGCCTGCGATGTAGATATGGATTGGCCCAATAGTGCAAATAGTTTATGGAAGCTCATTTTGTTAACCCCTGACATTTTTTGATTTTTTAAGTTCTTTGTTTTTTTGGCCTTAGGTAGATTTTTTTTTTCCTCTTAAGAGCTCCACCTAGAATTGAGGAGCGGCCCGAATGCAAAGCTTGCGGAAGATGTACTGTCAGAGGATCCATTGAAGGGGCCAGAGTATTTTGCTGAGATGAAGCAAGGGGTTTTAGATGGAACTCCACAAGAGTTGTTAGAAGTTCAGTTGTATATTCAGCCAGAGTTAATAAATTCAATTATGGAATCTTTGTAGACTTTATTCCAGGCCCCCAAAGTTGCCTGTTAGAGAATATTGTCCTAAATCGGACACTTCTGTAGTTCATTGTCAGGTTTATTCAGTAGGTTTAACAATGTGGCCACTTACTAAACTAGTATCTAGCTAGTAAAAGAGTATCAGCAATTTCATCATGCTTAGAAGTCTTTGGTGGGGACTGCTCAAACCATTCTCCAGTGTCCAAATTCTAGACTAGATTAATTTTTAAATGGATTGTGGATAGTTGTTTTAGTTAAAAAATAAAGCAAATTGAACATTTGCACCTGTAAGTTCATTTGTGTAAATAAGTGTTTTTCCCTTCCTTTTTATCATTGTTCAAGTCCATGTATTCTTCCATTTCTATCATTGCATTTGTAGTGGGGGAGAGGTTAGGTGAAAGAAGCATAGAATAAAAACTGAAATTTAGGCCCCAGGTCACTGTTGAATCACCTACTCCCAAATACACCACCCTAGTCTTTGAGATATAGTGGGGACACTCTCTTAATAATGCTGCACTTGCACATGGTGTGGTATGTTGCAACACATGAGAAACTGTTCTTTATACTGGCATCCTGATGGTAGAATGCCCTCCCCTCACAGAATCGATTGCCACCAATCTTGATAAATATTAGGCATCTTGTAAAGAGATTTTCATTCACTCAAGCATTTGGTCAGTTGACTAGAGGAGATTTTTGCCACTGTTTCAGTCCTATTATAAATTTGATTTATTGTGGTGTGAGTTTTTTTAGACTTTTATTTTAGTATGTATTTAATGTAGTACCCCACTCTAGAATTGATTTTAATGAGGGTTGGGTTATAAATCACCTAAATAAATTACCTAAATTGTTTTTTGGTTCGATGGTCTTGGGGCTACCTTCTGAACTTCTTTATACTTATTTTTCATTTCTGGTATGAGGAAGGGATGCAATTGAGCCAGTGCTGATTTTTTCAAGGTAGTACTGAACATCATCTGTTGGCAAAGACAGATACTGTTTACTACAGTTTCATATTGGTTTCTAGAAAAATGCTGAATGAGCATTGTTCTTGCCTGTGCTTGAAGTTGAACCATATTAAGTAATTTTTAAAGTGAAGGCATATCCTACAAGTCAGTGCAGAAACCCATTTTTCTTTTGTACAACTAGGCATAATGACATTCTCTAAAAGCATTTTGAGGTTTATAAACTATGACTGGCCAAAGACAGTCTGTCCTCTGAAATTAAATAGCCGAGTTCATTATTTATTTATTTAATAAATTTATATCCCACCCTTCCTTCCAGTAGGAGCCCAGGACGGAATTCTGACCCTTTATGGCTGCTTCATGTGAGCTTAAGCCTTGAGTTTCTGTTTAGTTTTAACTAGCTTCTTTGAGATGCTGTGTACCCCACTGAAAAGCTGCTTCATATATTAGCCTTTCCACATGTACCTGCCTGTCAGCGACTGTCTGTCAGTGCCTCTTGGGAATGTTCACACTTGGAGGTGGTTTACACATTGCATTAAACAATTATTGAGCGCTGGTGCATGCTGCCAGATGTTCCTGAGTCACTCTTCCCTGCTTCTGCTGCTGTACAGGGAAGCAACAAACCAGAGGCTGGCTTTTCATTACATGTGACCCAGCGCAAAAGATTAGGAGGCTAAAGTTTGTTCTTGGTTTAATTTGATGTGTGAATCAGGCCTTCCTCCAAGCAACAGCTTCCAAACACAGAGAAATTAACATTTCTATTGATTTTACTAATGATGTAGTACATGGGTATATGCAATGAAGTCACTCTGAGTTTTGTTGGTTAAATAATGTTTGGTTAGCAGGATGCATATACAGCTGGTAGAGCACAGTGGGGAGGAGAGCCTGGCTAGGAGTCCAGAGTCTGCAAGTTCAAGTCCCCGCTTGTGTCTCCTGGGTGTAAAGATCACCCAGCTAAAGATCATCCCACAGTGAATGGCTCAGGGGTTATGTGCCCTGCCACCTGTGCAGCCGTGGGCAAGTTGCATAGTCCCAAGGAGCCCAGTTGCCCCCCAGCTGGCAGTTGTGGACAAGGAAGGGGCTGACTTTTGCAGTTGTGGCAAGCTGAGCAGGCCCTAGCCAGCTGGGGAGGACTAGCCTCAGAGGGAGGCAATGGTAAACCCCCTCTGAATACCGCTCACCATGAAAACCCTATTTGTAGGGTAGCCATAAGTCGGGATTGACTTGAAGACAGTCCATTTCCATTTTCAGCAAGATGCATGAACATGCAGTGGGCAGTATTTCGTGCCAAAAATTAACTCTCAGCATTACATGAAACAGTCTTTACACTGCTTCTCCAGCAGAAAATTGGATGACTTTAATTTGTTTTACATTATTGAAGTATTTCAGGACTAGTTCAGTATTATTGCTTTGGCTTAGGCTGACTTGGAAAGCATTAGTCTAAAAACAAAATCCGCTTTCTGTTTGAACTGCATTTTTCTGGGCACTATATTTGTTTTGTTTTTTTACATTTTTTTCTGGGCTCTATTTATTTAGGAACATAGGAAGTTGCCTTCTACTGAGACAGACCCTTGGTTCATCTAGCTCAGTATTGTTTACAGTGACTGGCAATGGCTCTCCAAAGTTCCAGACAGGGTTCTCTCCCAGTCTTACTTGGACATACCAGGGATTGAACCTGGGACCTTCCGCATGCAAAGCAGATGCACTGAGCTAAAGTCCATCCTTCATTTGTTTTTTGTATATAGACTGTCCTGCATCTCGTAGGAAGCACTATCAAGGTTCCTGCAAGTTATTGCACATTTTATTCAGTCATTTAGAAGACACATTTGTGGTGTGAAATGAAACATATTTACTGTACGCTCTTGTCTCCGTGGCCTTATCATAGTGAATTCTGCTGTAATAGTTGATCAGTGAAAGTGTATTGCATTGTCTCTCTGTAGAAGGAGGGCATACATTTGGGGACACCAAACCACTATCCAAGTCTTCCACGTAGTAACACTTTTAATAGCAACAGTTTGGGCATTGCTATGGAGCATGGTCCACAGTGTACTAGCAGCTATGGCTGTTTTATTCACAGTACATGCATTTTTACTTTGAGGTGGGTTCCAGTATGTTTAGTGGTGATTACTTCCAGGTGAGTGTGTATAGGGTTGTGCTGTGAGTCAGATGTGGAGACCTTCCGGGAAGGGTGACTTAGCCTGTGCCTGCTTTTGAGACGGGCTCCTGCCTCAAAAGAAGCTTATTCAGATATATCAGTCAGTTTTTTCTTTTTTTTTTGACTGATTAAACTTCTCCCGGGTAGGGAGAAACGAAGAGATTAACCTCAAAGCCTATTTTTGTTGGGACGACCAGATCTCATTAATTTATGGGACGAGGTCCAGCCGACGAAGGTGGGACGGATTTTCAACAGCAAGCTCTATCTGTTAAAGCGAACGTTCATCTTATCTTCTAAGAGAGAACGCACTAACAGGCAAGCACCCTTCTTTCTATATTTTTCTTTTACTTGACTTAAATTGTTGCTGTTTAAAAGAGATTTGCCAGATTGATCGGTTTTTGACATCTTACTGGGGAGCCATAACTTCTCTCTGCTACGCACTAATTAATAGCTTATCTCTGTTTTTGTTGCAAAAAGCTGTCCTGGATTTGCATTCTAAAGATATACACAGAAGAGGGATTTCTATTCCAGATTTTTATTTTGAAGAATATTATACTGTCTGAGACTACTCTCTTTTTGGTCTATTTTATTTTGACGAATCTGTTTCTTGACGACTGCCATTAATTGTTTCGATCCTGGGAACTGCATTTTGTTTACTTAACTATGGAGAGATAAGGCTGTCTGCTCTGTTTATACTGTGATGTCACCAAGTTTGGAGTATTAACCCAATTGTTGCTGAAATAAGAAGTGGTTTTCCTATATTTTTCTTTTAAAATGGCAATTAAGAAAGTGGCTGAGAAGCTGGAAATAACTATGTTTCAGAAAATAATGGATGAGATTGAGATAACGAAACAAAACCTGCGACAGGGTTGTAAGGAGCTGAAAATTGAATTGAGTAAAATGAAGCAGGAGATTAAAGATATAGGGGTCCCTGTGAGAGAGGTGACCCTGGAAGGGGTCCCTGTGAGAGAGGAGACCCCGGAGATTGGAACAAACGTGGAACAGGAAAAAGATTTGGAGTCTATGGACTTTAGAAACAAAATCTATTGTTTGGAGACACAGGAGATTAAAGACATAGGGGTCCTTGTGAGAGAGGAGACCCTGGAGACTGGAACAGGGGTCCCTGTGAGAGAGGAGACCCTGGAGACTGGAACAGGGGTCCCTGTGAGAGAGGAGATCCCTGAGATTGGAACAAACGTGGAACAGGAACAAGATTTGGAGTCTATGGACTTTAGAAATAAAATCTATTGTTTGGAACTCAATGTTATCTCTGAAGAAATTAATGAAGATTCTAGAGATAAAGTTATCAATGGCATGGATAATCTTCTGGACTGGAATGATGTGATGGAGCCCAATATAGAGAAAATCTATGGAATTAACTGCAGCCATGTGACAATGGAAAAACTTTCAAGAGATGACCCAGTGTATTTTGAAAAAAAGAACAGAGATATGATTTTACAGCAGTATTTCAGCAACCTATTCAGAATGGATGGCAAGAAAATATTTGGGATAGAGGTAATTCCCATCAGACTCTTACTATATGACTATGGCTTTGACAGCAAGATTATTATGGAATACTGATAATGGAAGATTGGATACTGAAATTACTGGACTTAACAAGACTACTGAAGATGGAAGATGGAAAATGGAACTAATAGGGATAATAGAACAATGGCTACTGAAATTACTGAACCTAACAGATTCTGATGTGATGGATTAATGGAAATGTTTATTTTGACTATGGTTATGACAATAAGATTATCATAATTAGTAATGAGATGGATTAATTGATATGTTTATCTGGGAAAAAAAAATTGATAGATATATTTCTTAAAGAATTGAAACCTCTCTTTGACTTTTTGTGGAAAGAATAAAGTAATGTTTATGAGATTTGATGATTAAGTAAGATAACTATTGGAGGAAAGTGATTTTATAATATGACTTAAGAGACAGGATTGTTATATATTATAGACTTATAACTGATCTGATCTTTGACAAATGGGAAGTCAATATTTTACTCTTTATTTTTTATTTTTATTTTTATTTTTATTTATTTTTTTTTTTGTTTAATTATTTTTGATTTTGTTTTTTGTCTTTGAATGTTTTATGATTTCGTCTTGTATGTTTTATGAAAATTTGAATAAAAATTATTGAAAAAAAAAAAAAAAGATGTGGAGACCTTGGAAAAATGGGAGGAGATGGGTTTTTTGTCCCCCCCTTTTTCCAATTTTCAGGGGGTGGGGAGACCAAAAAGGCTTAAAAACAGTTTCCCCCTTTTTTTCTGGGCCTTCACATCTCTAGATACATATATCCGGAACTGTACTCCGGAACCAAGTCACAGACACATCTAGTTCATCTGAAAAATAGTGCCTTTAGTGGCCATTTTTACCTTAAAAAACATGTGT